>NW_020954596.1:17061658-17173762 GCF_900497805.2 Vombatus ursinus | reverse complement strand
GGGGGGGGGGGGGGGGGGGGGGGGGGGGGGGGGGGGGGGGTTCTGTGCTCTTCTGTCATCCAGGTCCAACAGACCTTTCCTACTGATATTCTAAGTCATCTTTGGTGTTTATGGGTTGAAAAGTCTGGAAACCACCACCGCTACCAGTAATTTAGTCCCCTGAGGCCTGCTCTAGGTTTGCTGGGGCTTTGGTCTATGCCTGTTTGGCTTGTACTAGATTGTGCTCCTCTCCCAGGTGGGTATAACAGACCTTTCTTCAGGTTGTCTTGGACTGGAAATTTGTTTCACTGTGTATTTTTGTGAATTCTGCTACTCTGGAATTTGTCTAGAGTCATCTCTTACATATATTTGGAGGGGTTTGGGAGAGAGCTCAAGCAAGTCACTGCTTTTACTCTGCCATCTTGGCTCCATCTCCTCCATCTTGGCCCCATCCTCTACATCTTATTTCATTTTGAAAAACTGGGCTCTTTTTAGGTATGACCAATCTAAATCTATGATCCTATCAAACTGAAGCTAAGAGAAAGTGATTTGTCCAAGGTCACACACAATGAGTTAGTGACAAAATCTAGTCCATCAGACTCCTTGTCCAATGCTCTTCCTTCCATAGCCTTCTTTCTGGTTAGGAAATGGAAAACCAGGAGCACATGGTCTTCTATTTTTAATCATGGCTCCTTCTGAACCTTCTAACTGTTGCTAGATTTCACCTTATTTTTCCCTTTCCTTTCAGTGACCTTGCCTGAGGCCCCCCTCTTCCACTAGACCCTTTCAGGTGCTAATGAGCTACTTGTCTTTGCAAAACAAGCTGGCTCTGGTGATGACACAGGTGATTTCCACATTTAGCCTAGGCTCTCACAGCTGCTGCCTGATTAGTGTCTAATCTACACTAATAAACAACTAAATCAAATCTGAATGAGGTCAATAAACACAGGACAAAAGTTCTTTTCCTTTATTTAAAGAACACATGGGTTTCTGGGTGGCTACCAATAAAAGATGACTTCTTATCCTTCTCAAAGGAATAAGTATTTTTGAGAAATGCCTAATCTGTCTACTGTTGATACCAATAAGTGCCCTGCAGTTGGCAAGACATTATAAAAGATGATGGAGGTTAAAATTTGTTTTTACAAGGCTTTAAATACATTAATTCAATTAGATTCTTTTCAACAAACATGTATTAAGCATTTAACAAGTTCTTAGCACTGTGCTAGACCCAATGGATAGAAAAACCAAAATGAAAAGGCCTCTGACTTCACAGTGTACTTGGGGGTAGTGGGAGGAGTACATATATAAAGGTAATTTGAAGAGACAGTAATAAACAAAGGTGTGGGGAGGGGGGTAGTGGAATATGACAAGTTTTCTTAGAAGGGCTAAAGAAAATGAAAAAGGCAGAGGTGAAGAAGAAGAAACATTCTAACAAGCATAGGAGATAGATTGCAAAGGCTATAGGAGAGGAAATGGGGGATTAGGGAAATAACTATTGTCTAGGAGCTAAAACTAATAAAAGTAGGTAGGTGGTTCAGTGGATAGAGCACTGGGCTTTGGAGTTTAAATGTGTTCTCAGACCTGACCCTGGACAAATCATTTAACAGTTGTCTGCCTTAATTTCCTCAATTGTAAAATTGGGGTGATAATAGTACCTCCTTCACAAGGTTGTTGTGAGAATCAAATGAGCTGATAGTTATAATTTGCACTTACTACAGTAATTGGCATATAGTAGACAATAAATACTTATTCTCTTTCCTCTCTTCCCTGAGTTCAAATTTGGCCTCACACACTAGCTGTGTAACCCTGGGCAAGTCACTTAAATCGCTGCCTGCCTCAGTTTCCCTGTCTGTAAAACGGGAGTAATAATAACATCTGCCTCCCAGTGAGACAACAGGTGAAGTTCTTTGCAAACCTTGAAGTTCTGTAGAAATGCTAGCTATTATTATTGCAATTCATACCTACCATCCAATTAAAATCCTGATAGCTGTTGTCTATAGACCTCTAGGTCACTCCCCTTCCCTCTTCAATGAGTTCAATACTTGACTCTCAGTCTTTACTTCCCAACTTCTGTCATCATACTAGAGGATTTCACATATATATTGATTCTCCCTAACCACTCAGTTCCTCAACCTACTCACCTCCCACAGCCTACTTCTCCATCCCACCTCAACCACACACAAAAATGGTCCTGCCCTTCATCATGCCATAACCCACAAATGGATCCATGTTCAAGAATTCTGAAATCCCCTTGCCTGACCATAATCTATTGACTTTTCACCTCTCCCTCTGCCTTTCCTTACCAAACTCTGCTCTTCATCTATAACATGACCTTTAATCCCGTAAACTCAGTTCCCTCCCAGGTCATCACCACTGCACTAACCATTCTTTCCTCATTGTTCCATTTTGTTCCCTTGGCAAACTATCAGCTCACACTGTCCTTTTGAATCTCTAGCCCTTATCGTTTCACTGATTGTGCCTTGCCAAGCCTTAGTCTTGGATCATTCCCACCATCTACCACCTTAGCTCCTACATATATGCTGCTGAATGAAGGTAGAGAAAATCATGCAAATGTTCAGACTAGGTCTATGACAAATTTATGTCATACAACTCAGTCCTTTAGAGGGACCTCACCAGGACCCTCTCTGCTTCTAAGCTATCCTTCCATACCTCCCTTATCAAATCATTCTCCCACCCTCCACAGTGGCTCTTCCAAACCTTTTCATCCCACCTCAAACCTCCCATGGCTCCCCCTCCCCACACCTTCCCAGCCAAGAACCTTGCTTCGTATTTTACAGAAAAAATTGAGGACATTCACTGTGAGTCCCCTCTTCTTTTCCTCATCTCATGTCCCTCCAGTGCCTTCTGCCACTCTCTCCCCTTCATTCCTATCTCACATGAAGAGGTGGCCTTAATCTTTACCAAGGCAAACCCGTCTACCTGAACAAGTGATCCCAATCTGTCCCTTTTCCTCCAACATGTTGCCGCCTTTGTCATTTTCACTTAATCCCTTACCTTCAATCTCTCCATATCTACTGGCTCCATCCCTCCTGCCCACAAACATGCTCATATCTCCCTCATCCTCAAAAAACCTTCATTTGATTCCTCTACCATCATCTCTTTGGCCCTTTATGAGCAGACTCCTTGAGAAGGTCATCTACAATGGGTGCCTCAATTTTCTCTTTTCTTACTCTCTTCCTAATAATCCAGCTTCCAATATCATCATTCTATTGAACCTGATCTCTTCAATATTACCAATGATCTCTTAATTGCCAACTCCAATAGCCTTTTCTCAATCCCTATTCTTCTTGACCTCTCTGCAGCCTTTGATACCATTGATCACCCTCTTCTTGATACTCTCTTCTCTTAGATTTTGAGGATACTTTAAAAATGAGAATGTGCCAAGATTAACTGGTCCATGAATCCATTAACTGTTCCCAGCCCAGGCTAGAGAGCTAAGTTTATACCCAAATACTAAAGTGTCTTTTTTTTAATTAGGGAGGCAATTTAGCCTAGCAAAAAAGTACTGGTGTCATGGAAGAAATCCTGTATTCTATGTTAACCATCAGCTTTCATTGTTCATTGTTGATAAGAGAATTTGGCAGAGGAAGACTTTCCCCTCTCCCAACAGAAAAGGGATAAAATTGATTTCCTCCTAGACCATACTTATCTCCTTCCTCTGGGCCAGCTCAGGATCTGAGCTTCCCTTTGATTACCACCTTCTATGCCAGCTTCCCACCCTGTGGAGCCTGGAGATTTGTTCTAGGCTCCCACATTCTGATCAAACATACATTGTTATAAAGATGACTTCCCTATCCCTAGATCTGAAAAAAAAAAGCCCAAATCTGGTTTAAATTCTGACTTTAAGGAAGTTTATCAAAATTATTAATAAAATCATAACCGTGTATACCTTCAAAACTCTGAATTCAAAACAATTTCTGATCACTAGGACAAGATTAGATTCTCTGGCCTAGTTAAATTCTTTTATATTCAATCTAGCCATTCACTCCCACCTTTGCCATTCAAATTCTCTACATTTAACTAAAGATATTAAAAATCTATCAAGTTTGACCTTATCTGGAAAAGTAAGACATTGGAGAGAGAAACTTCACCATCTGTTTGTTACTTGGAAGGTCAGGTGTAGTTCACCAATGATCAGGCTTGTCCCCTCTCTCTCATCACCACAGTCCTGTCTGTAGCATTGGATGAAAACTGGTTGGATGGATAGAGCCAGCATACATTTAACACCACCCTTCTCTGCCCCTGCTATTCTTGCTTCTGTATTTCTGTCTCGATCTGTCACTGTATCTGTCTGTCTTGAAGTTCAAAAGCACACTTCAAGTCCATGAGAGCTCAGCCACCTAGGGCTGAATCCAGTACCAGCAGTAGATTCAGCTATTCTGAAACCTCTTCCTGACTGCGTCAGGGGCCTCGGAAGCCATGTCAAACCCAGGTATCTGAGCAGCAAAAAATGACTAACCTAGCATAAGCAAGAGAGCAATAAAAGAATAAGTTCCACTTAACTATGAGTGTTACATACAGAGCAAATATAAAGGTTGATAGTTCTGTTCGTTTAAGCATCAAGACCTTCCTTCCTCTCCTTTTTAAAACATTTTTTCAAGGAGATAATGTGGCTATACCAAAAAAGGCATTGCACTCCCAGTACTGAGTAGTTTTATATGTCCGGGGGAGCTACCAAATGTCATGTTATCACTACAAAACCTTCTATTATGCACTTTTTAAAAAGAAATTTTTATGCTCCAGCTGCCTAAATGGCAGATGCCTACTATCCAAAAGTATTCTCCAACTCCTAGTGGCTTATAATCCAACCTATTCTTCTGTTCTGAGGATAGCCAGGTAGCTCAGTGGATAGAGCATAGGCCTAGAGTCAGGAAGACCTGAGTTCAAATCTAGTCTCAGACAGGTACTAGTTTTTTGACTCTGGGCAAGTCACTTAACCCTGTTTACCTCAGTTTCTTCATCTGTAAAATAAGCTGGAGAAGGAAATGGCAAATCATTTCAGCATCTTTACCAAGAAAACCCCAGATGCAGTAATGAAGAGTCATTAAAATGACCGAACAACAACAGCAACAAATTCATCTGTCCTACAGGCTGGAGACTTCCTCTTCCAAACCCTATCCTCGTTAAAGTCTATGTATTCTTCTACCTTGAAATCCTAGATGCTTACTCCTTTGAACCTGCTTCATCCCTTGTAACACATCTAGACCTGGCCGTGGCAACCTGCAGGACTTTATCCCAGGATCAGCCTATATTCTTCTGGTTTCACTACTCAGTCGTGTAACAACGAACAAGGCACTATCTTCTTGAGTCTCAGTGTTTACAGTTATACAACTAAGAGGCTGAACAAATACTATCTGGAGTATTTTTCAACTCTGATTTCTTTTAAATTTTTTTTTGCCTTAGCATTAAACACTTATTTTCTTATAAATAACAGATTGCAGAAAAATCGATAAGGAAATAGAGAAAATAACTTAAGGAAAATATCTTAGAATGCTAAAAAAAAAAAGCTCATTGAAATTGAAAGGATTTCTTTAGCTCTGAAATTGAAGCAGCTTCAAGGTAATGCATAATTATAGAGTATCTGATTTTCAAAAAAAAATTATTGACATTTTTTGTTTCTACATCCCCTTCACTTCCAAATGTATCTGGACCATTCCCCTACCTATCCTACCTACCCTACCTAATAACCGGCAGAACTAATCATGCATACATGAAGTCTGAAAGTATATATTATCTTCCACATCCATAGACTCTGAAAGGAAGAGAGGAAAATCCATTTTACTAACTCTTCTTTGGGGAAGAATATTAAAATGGAAAATGATAAAAAAATATATTTTCATGAAGGCCCTTTCTAGACTCATTTAAAAAGACCCTTATAAAGTTCAGTGGTAGGTGGAAAAAGATAAGATCTTTCTTAAGGAATTAGATTAAAGGCAGTGACTAAACGCTTAACAAATAGTCACTGTGTTATTTATATTATTGCCTTCATCAACTCTAAAGTGATTGGGTTCTTGATCCATCTAAGGGCAACCCCTGTTTTGCTCAGCCTCTTGAAGTGATTGATGCTATGACTCATCCTTCTCCATTGAGAAAAGGTCAAGATGGTAAAAGGAAAGAGGTCCCTTTGTTTATTTCAGGAGTTAAGAGAATAGTCCAGGAGGCGATGGGATGGTGATGTTGTTATTCGACTGTTCTAGAATATTAACCCCCAAACAGTATTTTACATGTTATGATCTTTTCCCTCCTCAAGATTCCTGTAAATTTTATATCTGAAATTATCTTGAGGAAGAGAATCATATCACAAGGCATAGAGACTAGGTCAGTTTGGACATTTCCCTCTCCAATCTAGAAATGTTTTGTTTCTATCAGACTTGAGCCTAAAATCACAGAGTTCAGTATTAGCATTAATATTTTTATTTGACAACAATTAAACAACCTTAAGCTTCTTCATTTTTTCTTTCTATTGCATTGTTGTAATCTTTGCATTTATTATTTTCCTTCTGCTACTTTGCAAATAGGGGTCATTGGATTCTTTCTACTTCTCTTCCTAGCACTTAGCACAGAGCTTGACACACAGTAGATGTTTGAGGAGTGTTGGTTGATCAATTTCTGATTTTACTGACTTTGTCGTCCTTTTACACATGCAATTCTTCTCCCAAAACCCTGAATTCACTTCTCTCAGCTTCAATTTGCTCATCTGTAAAATAAAAAGGATGGATTCCATGGCCTCAATAATGATTCCAGCTCTCTATCTATGGTCCAATGATCCATTGAATTTATGTACCACAATATATTTGCCTAACAATTAGCATCTTCTTTGTCTGCAATTAAGTACTGCTCCAAAAAGTTCAGCTCTAATTTTCTAATCCCTTCGAGGTCCAGCTCCAGTATCATATGTTTCTGCCTTAGTCTGCTCCATCTATTGCATTTAAGAAAAAGACTACATTTTCTATTCCTAGGGTTGGGCTGGTGCTAGAATCCATGTACTCTGATTCCCAAGTTGGTATTCTTCCTCTTCCAGCCACACATTTCTAAGGTAAACATAGCAAGTGCTTTGACCAAAGTCACCCGGATAGTAGTTGGAAGAGCCAGAGTTTGAATCTTGGAACCTACTTCTCTATCCCCACCTCCACCCCACCCTTCAGCAGTGACAAATTCATGTACAATAATGTGTATATGATTGATCTTTTCCTAATAGCAAGTTTTGCTAAAAGGTGAGAAGATAACCAATTCCTTAGTATTTAGGGGAGGGGGGGAATTGTAGATGCAATTCACTGAAGAAAGGAATGAATTTTCACCAAGTTTTCAACAATCAGTTGCCTTGCCTTGGCCTCTGTTTCCTTACTTGCAAATAGAAGGGGTTGGTCTAATTGATTCCAAGACCTTCTCTTCACCCCCAATTGCCAAAATTTTATATTCTGAGATCCCTCCATCTCTGACAGCCTGTGTTTTAAAATGTCTTCCTATTCTAATGTTCTATAATTTAGTTTTGCTAACGACTAATTCTGACTAGGAATCCAAGTCTCTTTTCCCGCAATCCCCAAAGTAGACTTGTAAAAATAATGATTTTACGTTGTGATCATCAGGTAAGAAAAAGTTTACAAAAATCTACTGTGGCCTCTGAGAGAAGTTCCTGAGAGTCAGATCTGGAATGACACAGCTCACAAGGTTGCCATGCAGACCAGAGAGCCGTGCTGGGGAATAGATTACTTTCTCAGGCTCTCTTGCAGGAAATGGACAAACGCTCCTAAGTAAAGGAGATTGGCCAAAGAAGGACACAGGACTCTAGGGAAACTAATAAGAGTTTAAGTCCCCAATGTGACCTGCAAATCACTTTGGGCATGGTGTAATTATTTGTTAAGAGCTATTCGTGCGGCAGAAAACCAACAGTGAGTTAAGGGTTTTTATTTCCATGAACTTTGTTCCTTGAAAAACAAGTTGAGTTTTCAAGAAATAAGCCTGAATCTATCACTGTACTCTGTATCAAAAAGAGGAAAATGGTCACAATCCCTGCCCTGCCAAGCTTTCCTACCAGAAAGTGGGTCAAATTTTGTTTCTTTGTAAGCAGAACATTGGGCATACTTAACTCTTCTTAATGATTCAGGCATCAGTTAGGCGATTTTTTTCAGCCCTGTAATAGTGTTGTGCTCAAAGACCAATTGAATTCATAGCCTCATGCCTGGAACAGAGGTCACAGAGTTCAACCTCCTAATTTTACACATGAGGAAAGGGAGAGCCACAGAAACTAAATGGTCTTCCTCAAGGTAACTCAAGACAGAGATAATGGAACCAGGATTTGAACCATATCCTCTGACTCCAAGTCCAATGCTCTTTTCATTATCTTATTCTGCCTATCATCTATATAATTGTTCACTCTTCCTTTTAAGGGTTGGAAACTTACAGGATTTTATAATTCTTTTCATTGCTATCATACTATCTTCTGCTTATTTTACACTCAATATTTTCAATATCCTAGGATAATGAGAAATTTCCTGTTTAAAAAATAAAGTGCATGGGCTTTGCATCAACTGTTCTCAAAAATACCTTTCCCTTTTAGATTTGTAGTTGTGCTTGAGTAGATGATGTTGATAATGATGATGGAGACATACAAGCCTCTGATAAAAGAAATTGTTGTATTAAATAGATATAGGAATACTCCGCCCAACATAGGTTTGTCTTTCTCAAATTAAATCTCATACATAAGTATGTATGATTTTTAGTTCTTTTCTTTGGTTACCATATATTTCTGTGAATAGAGAGATACATTAGTCTTATGGAAAGGAGAATGGTTTGAGCATAAGAAGGCACCAGTTTGAGTCCTGAATCTCCCATTTTTTAGCTCCTTTAAGTTCCGTTTTCTTGTACATAGAAGAGTGGAAAATTATTGAATTCATGAACTCACCAGGTGATTGATAAAATGGAATGACACGTAAATTTTTCATCATTCAAAACTTCTATGTTTCATAATAATAATAGCACTTATAAAGCACTTTAAAGAATAAACATATCTCATTTGATTCTCACAAACAACCCCGTGAGGTTGATATTATTATCTCCATTTTACAGATGAAGAAACTGAGTCTGTGAAAGCTCAAATGATTTGCCTTGAGTCACACAGCTAGTTAATGTCTGAGGCAGGATTTATAACTTCATCAATGAAGCAACTTTTCCACTGACATAGATTACGAAGCTTCTGAGAATTTCTTTAACCAAAAAATTCCTTCATTCCACGGCCAACACACTGATGAGGTGCCTTTGGAAACTTATGCACGATGGTCCTCTGGTAACTATGTTGGATAATGCCAAAACTTTCTAGCTCTATAGGCCTCTTTGCCAGAGCTTGTGCTCTGCTAACAACGACTTTGAGAATCAAGGGTCATCTCCATGCCATGAAGATAGGACTTTAGGTGAGGAAAAATTTATACACACATGTATGTATGTAAACATACACATATGTATATATGTACATATACATACATGGTATATGTGCATTGTGCATGTGTATACACACCATTAAGGGAATTATTAATATTATACCTTGAACACAGCAAACACTTTGAATACAAATTGAACAACAACAACAACAAGGTCTTCATCCTGTCCTAACTCCCTCTAGGTATCCCTACAACCTCCAGTCATCCCAAAAGTGGCTATTTTTTTAATAACTCTTACCCTTTTATTTATCTTCTGTCTGAGAAATTTCAACAAGTAATATTTCCTGACCTAAACATTTCTCCCAACAGGCCTAAGGCTGCTCAAGTGTGAAAATGTTTTTCAAAAAATACTCTGTATATGTTGTTTTGTGTGGAATCAGTCTTCCAACTGTTTGAGTGCAATCCTGGGTATACATGCTGTCTAAGCAGGCACAGAATCATGGAGTTACAGAAAATCAGAATTAGAAGGGGCCTTAACTCATCCTCTGTTTTCTTCCTTAATAGAATGGGCCTGGAATTAGGAAGACTCGTCTTCATGAGTTCAAATCTGGCCTCAGACACTTACTAGCTGTATGGCCCTGGGAAAGTAAATTAACCATGCTTGCCTTAGTTTCCTCATCTGTAAGACGAGGTGGAAAAAGGAATGGCAAACCACTCCAGTTTCTTTGCCAAGGAAATTCCAAATGGGATCACCAAGAATTGGACATAAATGAAATGACTAAACAATAGCACCACCAACAAAAACAGAAGTAATAATATCCCCGGCTGAGGAAAACTTCAATTAACAAGCGTTTATTAAGCACCTACTGTGTGCCAGGCACAGTCTTGGGTGCTTTCCTGGCTTCCTTCAACTGAATTTTACATTTTATCTTTTTTGGGGAGATCTTTACTAGTCGTCCAGTCCCATTCCAACCCCCAGTCTGTATTGCCTTTCCTTCTGAGATTTCCTCTTATCTGCTCTGTACCTGGCTTACATCTACCTGTTTATTTACATGTTGACTCTTTGATTAGAATGTATGTTCCCTGAGGGCAGAGATTGTTTTTTGCCTTTCTTTGTGTCTCTAGCTTTTAGTGCAGGTCCTGGCACATTGAAAGCTCTTATTAAATGCTTTCTAGTTGATTGATGGAAACAACCCCAAACATTTGGAACTAAAATGAAATTTCTGGGACTATTTACATGGTTTCATCACTTCCTCATTTTCTTCTTCCCCTCCTCTCCCTCAAACATGGGCAGTTGAATTTGCTGTTCTGACTCTATTAACTCTGACCATATTCTTGACACTAAAAATTTACATAATGTAGAACACCATTGGCATCCATGGGAGATTAGGGGTTAACTCATTTTACTCGTGATAATTCTGCTATGCCTACATTAGCATTCAGTGCTAATAACACTTCTTATGTTCTGGTAGAATCATGTTAATTTGCCAAATCTCCATGCTATAGTCTGCTGTGTGTGCAGCACCAATAAAGCTCTCCCCTCAGTACAGCTGGTCCATGATTTTTAAGGAGGCATTCATTCACCTTTGGGGACTCACATCTATATGGGTGAATCTTTCTACTTGAAAAGGAAGAATTTGGAATACTGGTTTCTCTCTTGTTCTGAACATCTCAACAAGACATTCAGGGATGAGCCCAGAGACTTCTTTGTAGTACAATCTCAAATTTTGTGAATTAGTAAATGATTTTGGGGCAGGTTTCTTTCTGTTTGGCTCTGTGGCCAAACAGTTCATTCTACAATGGCTAACTTTCTGTTAATAACCTTTCCATGTTTAGCTAGGCTGGTGCTCATGGAATGGACACCCAATCAGTCCATCATTGGGCAAATACTTAAAGTCTTTCCCTATTGATCGGATCATGAGAGCTAGTCTTTTGTGGGAAAAACCTTCAGCAATGCCTTCTGTGAGAGTGAAGGTGCCAGAGGAAGATTTTTAATACATCTAGTAGATCATTAATGGAGGATTTGTGGGAAAATACACACAAGAAGCACATTGAGTTAGATATTGAGAAGGGTTTATGTCCTATATCAGTAGAAAGAACAGCTAAGTGGAGGAAAGCACAAGTCCATCATAACAAGGAATAATGAATGCTTTGTAATCACTTATGGCCCATCAGTGACTTTTTTTTTATTTAAACTGTTATTTCTCAAGTAAATACCCAAATTTATTTTGTTTTCCTTCACTTTTTGTCAACTGTGAAGGAACTATATATATTTTTTTCCTTTTCAGAAAAAATTCCAAATTTAGAAAATATTCATCCATTGCTCACAGTCCCAAGATGCAGTTAAAGCCTGGAAAGCATAAATAGGTCTATCAGAAATGGGCATGATTCAGGATGGAGGCGTGAATAATCACTATCTCTAATAATGATTTTTTTTTTGGTGAGGCAATTGGGGTTAAGTGACTTGCCCAGGGTCACACAGCTAGTGAGTGTTATGTGTCTGAAGCAGGATTTGAACTCAGGTTCTCCTGACTCCAGGGCTGGTGTACTATCCACTGCACCACCTAGCTGTCCAAATAATGATATTTTAAAAGGTCAGCCCTGCCCCAGATTTTGGAACAAATCTTGGACCTGGCTAGGGGAGACATAAGGATGGTGCACCAGTGTCTTCAGAATCAACAGTTATTCTACTGGTGACCTGTGTGGTGAAATGAGTTCCTCTAGGCCTTAAAAAAGAAGCCTGTCTTGACTCCAGTTTACCCTCTTGAATTGCACTTTGAGTCTAGTTTTCCACTTCGCAGTTTTACCTTGGCTTGCCAGTAAATTCCTATGTATTTCAAGATTTTTTTTTTGTCACTTACTAGAAATTTGGAAAAATCTAAAAATGAGGAATATTGATTAATTTCATTTTCCTGTGGTACTTTGAGTTTTACAAAAGGGCTTTTCTCTTACAAACATTATTTCCTGTTTTTAGACATTAGGATTGACTCAGAGGAGTCAAATGCTTTGTTCATGGTCACACCACACCAGAGATGGAACAAAAATCAGGTCTTCTGTTTCCAAAGCCAACCTAGTTGAGTGTTGGTCTTGGAGTCAAAAAGATCTGGATTCAAATCCAGTCTTAGACTCTTAATAGCTCTTTGATCATGGACAAACTATTTAACTTCTCTGAGGCTCAGTTTTCTCATTCATAAATTGAAGTTAATAGTAGTACTTCTATCTCTCAGGGTTGTAATGAAGTCTAGTTGAGAACAAGTGTAAAGTGCTTTGCAAACCTTAAAGCACTATATAAATACGAGCCATTGTCCAACACATTGCTATAACTAGAAATGACTGAGCTATGGGGTCCAGTAATTTCATGCTAAAATTCCCTTAATTTAGCTAAAGGATAATGGGCTTGTGGTCATTAGCTTGACTAGCATTGTTTATTTTCCTGGTAATCACTGCTAGCCTGACTCCTAGGTGGAGACAGTCTCCAACAACATCTAAGAAGATTCTATTATGAGGCAACTACGTGGTGCAGTGGATAGAGCTCCAGCCTTGGAGTCAGGAGGACCTGAGTTCAAATCTGACCTCAGACACTTGATACTTACTAGCTGTGTGACCCTGGGCAAGTCACTTAACCCCAATTGCCTCACCAAAAAGCAAAAAAAAAAAAAAGATCCTATTTGATAAGAGAGACAACAATAAACCTCCAGTCCTTATATGTCTATATATACTTGCAAAGACCTTAGCTTTAAAAAGCCACGGTCTCCCACTGCATCTGAGACCATCTCCAGTCATCCTGCTCTATAACTAGCCACTGGACCCAGATGTCTCTAGAGGAGAAAGTGAGGCTGGTGACTTTACACAGCCCTCCCTCACTTAAATCCAATTCACTTGCATGTCATGGCATCACCTTTCTGATGTCAAAGTCCTTTTCTAGAAAAAAAAAAACAAATAACAAATATATACTTGCACAAAGTCTGAGTAACAAGGAAGGTAAACTAGAGATACTGATATATGAAGAAAATTTAGTTTCATAGGTATCACCAAGACTAGTTGCAATCAGACTCATGACTGACATATGGCCAGAGATGCATATGCATTAACTAAAAGAAATAGACAAATAACTGTGGTAACATGGTATCCATCTATTCCAAGAAACAGAGGGATAAGTATGGGAGGATTATTTGGGTGAGGTTCAATGGTAAGAGAAAATATTATTGATGGAAACTCCCTCATTATAAGTGAATAGCTATTATTAATTATCATTATAAATAAGAGGATGGAGTGATATGCTCTCTAGTATCCTTCCTAGCTCCAAGTCCCACGATCCTAGATTGTTTGTCTGCATTATTCTTGATTTCTGCTTTAAAGAAAAGAAGCATGTTACCACAGTAGTTCTTAAAAGTATTTTCCTAGACACACAGAGGGCTCCTTTCTAGAAGCTGTATTGGTTTTAATTTATTGTTTTTTTGTTTTTGTTTTTTTACTCTAGTTATACAATACAGTGGAATGAACTAGGGGAGTGGTGAGGCACACAACCCCATAGGAAGTAAAAATATCACAAACACCTGCTGGGAAGGCCACAAGTCTGGATAAAATTCTGACTTGGCACAGCCATTTCCCTAATCCCTGGGGACCCCAGGAAGTTGGCATTGCTACGTCCCCTATTATGGGGATTGAACAAAGTGACAGCTTCTTTCTGGCCCAGAGGACCCCATTAGACACTGCTGAATAGACAAGAACTTCCTTGGAAATGAGTTCATTTGCGAGGATAAAAGTTGATAAATGGTCACTAACAGTGATTTAATTAAGCAAAAACTTAACTGGGAAAGAACTAGGATTTCTTATTAGAAACACACCCTGGAACCCCAAGTGCAAAGTGTTTTTAACCTCAGTGCTTTATCCCTATGGGAAAAATTCCTTCCTGTAGCCAGAAATGAAAAACTTACATTCTCTTTTTCTCATAGACCAATTTTTTCAAGCTAATGTAACCATAGTGCTTTAGAGGAAAACCTCATGGAGCGCTACCTAATGCTTTGATTACATTTTTTTTTTTTTGGTAAGACTATTGGAGTTAACTGACTTGCCCAGTGTCACACAGCTAGTGAGTGTTATGTGTCTGAAGCAGGATTTGAACTCCGGTCCTCCTGACTCCAGGGCCAGTGCTCTACCCACTGTACCACCTAGCTGCGCTTTCATTTTTTTCAAAGGTTTGAGAATAACTTCCTGAAGTTTAAATTTCACTGTCTGATCTAGAAAGAGTGGGCAGTACTCATTGCCTCAACTTCCTTACCATCTCTTCACTCTTCAAAATTGCTTTGCAAAATAGCTTCCTACCACTCTACTAAATTCTCCCTCTCAAAGGTCACTGAAGACTTTCTCATTGCCGAATCCAATGTCCTTTTCTGAACCTCTATTTTCCTAGATCATCTACAGGGTTTAACATTGATGACCCACTCCCCTGCCTCTACTCATAGCCCTTCTTAATACTTTCCTTTGTTGGCTTCCCTTTTACAGCCTTCTCCTGGCTCTTCTAGCTCTTCAATCTGCTCCTTTTTTTTTCCTTCGCTCCCCTTTAGGGTAGGGACTCTTCTTCCCTCTCCCACTTCCCAAATGTAGTTTCTCCCTCTTATTCCTTCTTCCTCTTGGTGATCATGGCTTCACTAGTTATGTCTCTAGCTTTACCCTTTTTTCTCAGCTCTGGTCCCATATTCTTACTTCCAATGTGCCTTCACTGGCACCACAAACATAACCTATCCAAAATGGAACTCTACATCTTTCCCTAAATTCTGACGCTCTTCCCCAACTTCATCCAACCATCTTTAGAATTTCAAAAGTTGGAAACACAGGAGACATCTTTGATTTTTACCTCTCCTTCACTCCACATGTTCAATCATTCACTAAATGCTATTGATGCTATCTTTAGATGATAAAGAAATTCTATTTTCTTCTTTCCAATCACATTGGAGCCATCTTAATTCATACCCCTATTACCTCTTACTTGGATTATTTTAATAACTTTCTTATTGACTTGCCCCTTTATAATCTGTCCTTCATGAGCTACCAGATCATTCCTAAACTTAAAACAAAGTTTTATTTTAAAACATCCTGCACTAATTTCCCCACATACATACTTCTCTGCTTACTCACTGAAACATAAAGGTCTAAGCCGAGCATTTTGACTTCAACCTAATTTGTCATGCTTGTTTTAGAAGTCTCTCTTTTAAGCAATCAAAATTACAATGACAATTAACTCCTTGGCATTCCATCATCTTATCCAGATATTTCCCACCCTTGGGTCTTTGCATATGCTGTTCCCCATCCCTACAATGGTCTGCCCTTACAATCGCATCTATTTTGATCTTTCACTTCTCTCAAGGCTGGGCTCAGGCATCACCTATTTCATGGAACTTCCCTGACTCTCTCAACTGTTACTTTTCATGTCTCTCAGTACTTCTCCTACACTTAATATTACAATTCATACTTATTTGTGTATTTGTTTTATCTCTCTTATTAGACTACAAGTACTTTGAGGGAAGGTACTGTGTCTTGTTTCATATTTGTATCCCCAAAACTAAACAACTAAATTCAATAAGCATTATTAAGATCCAGAACTACATTAGTTGTTGGGGATATAAAGACAAAATTGAAATAGTTCCTACCCTCAAGGAGTTTACATTCTACAGGGCAAAACTGTGTATACAAATAAGTAAATGCAAATTACATACAAAGAAGCTTTGTTTAGTTTGAGCAGAGTCTAAAAGAAGACTGGTGAAACAAGGGAGTCTTCCCCCTCCCTTCCCCCAAGAAAACAGTCTCACACCCTAATTTAATCTTAAGCTTCATAAAGAAAGTATCTAGTATCAAGGAGGTCAGAATCAAGATCTGTGTCAAACTGGGTATTGTGTTCAGTTCTAGACATTGTATTTTAGGAAAGGTATGTACAAATTACAGAGTGTCCAGAAGTGTAATCAGGGCTAGAGAAGGGATTGATGACAATACCACGTGAACATCAGCAAAAGGAACCGGGAAGATACAGCCTGCAGAGGAAAATGCATGGGACAATGTGAGAGCTGCCTTCAAGAATTTGAATGAAAAAGAAGGATATTCTATTTAGCCCCAGAGGGCAGAACTAGTAACAATAATTTGAAATGTCAGAGAGACAGATTTTTTGGCTTGATGAAGGAAAACAAAATCCTAATAATTAGAGCCATCCAGAATTGGAATGGATTGTCTTATGAGGCAGCAAGAACCATAACAATTATCACCATGGGATTTTTAGTAGAAACTTAATGAAAACATGGTAAAGATTTTGTAGAAGGAATACTGATTTTTCTGAGTTGAACTAGATGGCCTTTGCTATTTAGTGTAAGTTATGCTATTGTATGCAGTGGATAGAACGCTGGGTCTGGAGTCAAGAAGACTCATCTTCCTGAGTTCAAATCTGGCCTCAGACACTTTCTAGCTGTGTGACCCTAGGCAAGTCACTTAACCCTGTTTGTTATATTTCTTCATCTGTAAAATAAGCTGGAAAAGGAAATGGCAAACCACTCCAGTATCTTTGCCAAGAAAACCCCAAAAGGGGTCACAAAGTTAGATACAACTGAAAAATGACTGAATCACAATTCATTATTGATTTTCTGTGCAACCTTTGTTAAGAAACTTTGCTTCTCTTGGGTCTCAGTTTTCTGATCTGTAAAATATGTAGATTGGAACAGATAATCCTAATAGTCCTTTTTTACCTCTGCCGTTCTAAATATTAAGGTTTTTTTTTGCTGTGGAATGCAGTTTTCAAAATTCTCTTTCTGGCACTAACTTTGTATGTTCTAAGGGCCCTTCCATCATAGGCATTCATGGTTCAGTGATCCAAAAGCTTTGTGATATGATTCAAGCAATGGAATAAAAATAAGTAAATCACCTTCCAAGGGGATGCGCTGGAAGACTAACAGTCACTTATGTGGATGGCATCCAACATGCTAATAAAAACATTGGATTCATTCTTTCACACGCTATGGGTGTCAATTATTCTGAACACTTGGCCTTTGGAGTAGGCAGTAAAACTTTGCTGTAGACAAAACTATTCTCCCTTCAGACAATGAAGTGTTTCCTCACTATGAATTAACATTGGTTTTTATTTCCCATTTCCAACTTTGAGTCACATCGTGAGACCTGTTCTCTCAAAAGGGAGGAAATCTGAAGTGGCCCAATATCCCATCACATCTGATCACATCTAACATCTAAGCTGTGCTCATTCACTGCGCATTGGCCTTATCTGGGGTTAACTGCAAGTCCTTTTAAATTGCAATTTAAACAAAAAATCAATGTCAGAAGACTCAGAAACCAGTGAGCTGTGTGCTTAAACAAGCCAAAGAACTGTATCCACTGCAAGTAAGTGTATTGGGCATTATGTGTGCAGAAGACTAAAGAAAGTATCTCCATTTTCTTTTCAGAGACTGAACTGTCCTCACTGATGTAAGTTTTGGTTTTGGTTTTTTGTTTGTTTTCTTTCTACACTTGCATTCAATCATCTGTGGCTTTCCATTGAATCCTAGAATCTTAAATATGTAAGGGATTCTAGACACTTTCTAGTTAAATTTCCCATACACTGCAGATTCCTGACCCCCATCTCTTCCTAAAGCCAATCTGATGGGTGATTCAAATCACAGATTGGGAGAGATTTCAGAGTTCCTCTACTATAACCCATGTCTAAATAAGATTACTCTTTCATGTAATGCTCAGAGATGGTCAATTCATCATTTGCTTGGAGACCTATTACTTTCCAAGGCAAATCGTTGTACTTTTGGACAAATGGTCACCCAGTTTTTGCATGAATCCTTCAAGTAATGGGGAAACCATCCCCTCACAAGGCAGCTTCTTTGATTGATGGGCATGCTAGTCATTTTTTATTGAGGTAAAATCTAACTCCCTGTAACTTCCATGCATTGTTCCTGATTCTCCATTCATGAACCAAGTAGAATATGTTGAATTTATATTCCTTATGACTGTCAACTATGACATGTCATTGAAACCAACTGTTATATACCCTTTCTTCCCAGATTATGCATCTGCTGGAAATGCCATTCCTATGTAAAATGGTGTTTTTTAAATGTCATAAGAACCAGAAACCAGACAGTGAGAGAAAAAAATCAAGCAAATGGGTTGTTTCCATTGTGACTCCAAGTACACTGGACATTTCTTGTGCAGAAGCAGCATGATGCCCAGAAGATCGGATGACATGGGCCCTAGTCCTAACTCTGTCTTTAACTTTTCCTATAGCTGTCAAATTCTCTTCTTTGACCTTATGTGATTTAGAGTTGGAAGGGAGGGACCTTGGAGATCATTAAATCCAATTATTTCACTTTACAGATGAGGAAACTGAAGCTCAGAGAAATGAAGTCACATTCTTAAAGTCACATACCTTACCGCTACCTTCTTATAATCCTAAACTCTCTTCAAGGTTTAGCTCATGTGTTATTATCTCCTGTGGTAAACCTTTCCTCAGTTGACTAGATGTTAGTATTCTATCTTCCCTCTCAAATTAGCATTTATATGCTTATCTTTTTTTACACATATTATAAACCTCCAGTAAAATGAAAACTCCTGGAGGGCAGGAACTGGTTTTCATGTTCACTTTGTATCCTGAGGGGCTAGGGCCTGCCCTCAGTAATCTTACATTATACTAAGCAGGGGGACAACATATTCAGAAATAAGTAAATAGGAACTAGATACAAAATAAATGTATCTTGGTTTCCAAGGGGAGCATTAACAATATGGAGAATCAGGAAGGGCTTCTTGTAGAAGTGAAATTTTTGCTGAGCCTTGCATGGAGCTAATAATTTTAAGAGGTAGAAGTGAGGACGGACAGGTAACTGAGGAGGAATACAAAAAATTAGCACGATCCTGTAAGGACGACTTTCGGAGCACAAATGGCCAGAATATGTTGAGGCTGGCCAAAAGTGCTCAGGACCACAAAACGAGCCCTTCAGATTCTGTAGGAGCATGAGGAGGATCAGAGAATGAATAAGGCTGTGTCTTGGGGGAAATGGGGGCAATTATCATACCCAACAGAAAGAAGGTAAAGTTATTAAATGCTTACTTTGCTCCTGTTTTCTCTGCCAAGGAGAAGGAAAAGCCAAAAAAAATAATAGCAAAGAATGGAAGCACAGGATAGATGAGGAGTTGGTAAGAATCCATTGCATTGCCCTCCCTGATTTAAAATGGCCCATGCTTCTTCAAGTTGCTAAGTCTGGTACATCAACAATTACTCAACATGACCTGCAACTTTTAATTAAAATTCAAAAACCTAAGTTGCACATAACATAGTCCAATCTTTCAGACTGGATTAGGTTATTCAGAAATTGTTTTCTTTCCAATTAAAGTAATTCTGATTTCTTGAGAAGAATGAATGCTTCCATCTAAACAAAGGCACGGTAGTAGAATATATGTAGGACCTAGAGATGGAAAGGGGGCTTAAGATCATCTTGTCAACCCCTTCATTTTACTGATGAAGAAACTGAGATGAAGAGAATAGTCTTTCCTTGCCCATGGTAACCAGTAATAAAACCAGGTTTTGAACCCAGGTCATTTGAATCCGAATCCAATTCCATTCCCATATATTGCCCTTGATAGGTGTTAAACTTCTCATCCAAGTATCTAAAGGGAAAACAGTAAGAGAGTTAGAAACAGGAGGCAGGCTTGCTGAGTAATGGATGGTTTCTCATTCATTTCCTTGACATTTGGAGTAAGGCTCTGGAGTAAATAATTCCCCAGCTCAACTTCAGAGGAAGACATATATGGAGCAATGATCAAAACTCATTTTAGTGATGCCAGAGTAAGGCGGCTATGATAAGGTACATATTAATGGCTGCTGTTGTGCTTAGTTTTTCAGAGAACACAGCTGCTCTGAATAAGCAATCAATGCTACTGCTTAAAAAGAGGATCAATGTGGAGATTATTCCAAACCTTGGGACGATCTGCAGGGGTACAATTTCCCAGTATTCTGAACTGGAGGATTTAGATTCAACCTGAAGACAGCTGAGCAGAGGTTAGGTATTTTAATATATTGTTTCTTTGTCTTCAGGATAATTCCGTGCCACCACCAGAACGGTGTTCGATTCATAGGATCATACACTTAGGGCTGAAAGGGAACTTTAGAAGCCATTGAATTCAATACCTCTGCCCTGTTTTTCATTTGAGGAAAATAAGGCACAAAGGAATTAAATCACTTATAGGATCATAGGTTTTAGAGCTGGAATTAAACTTGGAGATCATCTAGGCAAATTCTCTCATTTTACATATAAGGAAACTGAGGCACAGAGGAGGTAAATGACTTGCCCAGGGTCACATAACTAGTATCTAAGGTAAGATGTGAACCCAGGACCTCCTCACTCCAAGTCCAGCATATGATTTCTCATTTCAACAAACATTATTTCAATTCAAAAACCATGTATTAAACACATATATGTATGTGTAAAGCATATATACATGTATAAAGCATACATATATGGATTATATGTATAAAATATGTATTGTATATATATATATATATGTATATACCTATATACATAAAACCTAAAGAATACAGCATGTACATAGATAGGAATGTTGTATATATGTGTGTATATATATATATAATAACATGTATGTATATATGTATAAAGCAAATGCATGTATACGTATAAAGCACACTTGTGTATGCATGTATAAATCATACATATATATGCATGCATATATGTTTGTATGTGTGTGTGTATATATGTATATACCTTCCTTCACACTTTTTTTTCATTAATTCCCTTGATATTCTTGACCTTTTGTTCTTCTAGATGAATTTTGTTATTATTTTTTCTAGTTCTGTATTTTTGGTAGTTTGATTGGTATGGCACTAAATAAGTAATTAGTTTAGGTAGAATTGTCATTTTTATTGTATTGGTTTGGCCTACTCATGAGCAATTAACACTTGTTTAATCTGACTTTATTTGTTTGAAAAGTGTTTGGTAATTGTGTTCGTATAGTTTCTGGGTTTGTCTTGGCAGGTAGACTCCCAAATATTTTATATTGTCTTCAGTTATTTTAAATGGAATTTCTCTTTCTATCTCTTCCTATTGGACTTTGTTGATAATTGTAGAAATGCTGATGATTTATGTGGGTTTACTTTATATTGTGCAAGTTGCCTGAAGTTGTTAACTATTTCAAGTAGATTTTTAGTTAATTCTCTAGTATTCTCTAAATATACTATCATATTATCTGCAAAGAGTGATAGTTTTGTTTCTTCATTGCCTATTCTAATTCCTTCTACTTAGTTTGCTTCACTTATTGCTATAGCTAACATTTTCAGTACATTATTGACTAATAATGTTAATAATGGGCATTCTTGCTCTATTTATTCCTACGCTTTCTTGTGTTTTTAATAAGAATCAGTGTTGTATTTTGTTAAAGGCTTTTCCTGCATCTTTTGAGATAATCATATGATTTCTGTTAATTTTGTTATTGATATTGTCAATTATGATAATATCTTCTCTGATATTGAACCAACCATACCTTCCACCTGGTCATAGTGTGTGATCTTTGTGATATATTTCTATGTAATCTCCTTCATAGTATTTTTTTATTTCTGAATCAACATTCATGAGGGAAATAGGTTTATGGTGTTTTTCCCCTTTTGTTTTTGCTCTTCCTGGTTTAGGTATCAGTGCCACACATGTGTCAGAATAGGAAATTCGTAGTACTCTTTCTTTACCTATTTTTTCCAAATAGTTTATACCATATTGGATTGAATTGCTCTTTAAATGTTTGGTAAAATTCATCTGTGAATCCATCTGGTCCTGGGGATTTTTTCTTAGGGAGGTCATTGATGGTTTGTTCAGTTTCTTTTTCCAAGACAGGGTTATTTAAGTATTCTATTTCTTTTCTATTAATCTGGGAAATTCCTATTTTTTTATAAATATTCACATATTTTACTTAGATTGTTAGATGTATTGACATAGTTGGTCAAAATAGCTCCTAATAATCGCTTTAATTTCATCTTCATTGTTAGTGAATTCACTTTTTTCATTTTTGATACTGATAATTTGGTTTTCTTCTTTCCTTTTTTAAATCAAATTAACCAATGTTTTATCTATTTTATTGTTGGGTTTTTCTTCCTTTCATAAAACCAGATACAAGTTTTATTTATTATTTCAATGGTGTTATTGCTTTCAATTTTATTAATCTTTCATTTGATTTTCAGGATTTCCAATTTGGTGGCTGTAGTAATGGGAATGTTCTCAAATAGTGCCTCCAGCCACAAGTATCTTATCCTGTGAGTGTTCTGAGACTAGATGTATTTTCACAGAAAGCAAGGCTGTAGTAACCAAAATGTTCTCATAGTTTCCAGCCACAAATACCTTGTCATCTGAGTGTTCTGAGATGAGCTGTGTTTCCACAGAGAACAAGCCTGTAGTAACCAGAATGTTTTCAGAACATGTCACCAACCACAAATATCTTGTCCTCTGAGTATTTGATAGTTGTGCTGACATTTTTATTTCCTACTCCTGCCTGGAGGTGAGAAGTCCACAGGTATTACACATTGCAAATGTTTTCCAAATACATCAGATCTGTTGGGTTGACTTCTTTTTTCTCCCTCCTACACTCTTATTTATGCATATGCAGGATCCTCCAGAGATTGATCAGGCAAAGGGAGAGGGGCATAGGAAGGAATGGATGCAGTGGGGAGGAAAGGAAAGGGAGAAACAGGTGGACCTTAAGTTTCCCAGCCCCCTCTCTTGACTTGAGGAAATGAGGAAATCACCTCTTCTCCTCCACCGTCTCCAGGGACAGAGAGGACTGATCCATTTAATTTTTATGAAATTATGCTATCATAGTCAATTTATACCTGTGTCTTCTGTCTATGTATATTCCTTCTAACTGCCCTAATGATGATACAATTCTTAGGAGTTACAATTATCATCTTCCCATATAGGAATGTAAACATTTTAACCTTGATTCTCCTATGATTTCTCTTTTGTTTTTGCCTTTTTATGCATCTCTTGAGTCTTGTATTTGAAAGTCAAAATTTTTTATTCAGCTCTGGTTTTTTCATCAGGAATTCTTGAAAGTCCTCTATTTCACTAGATGTCCATTTGTTCTCCTGAAGGATTATACTGAATTTTGCTGGGTAGGTGATTCTCGGTTGTAATCTTAGCTCCTCTGCCTTCTCTAATATCATATTCCAAGCCCTCTGATCTTTTAATATAGAAACTGCTAAATCTTGTGTGAGCCTGACTATGACTTCATGATATTTGGTTTTTTTTTTCTTTCTGACTGCCTATGATATTTTCTTCTCAACCTGGGAGCTCTAGAATCTGGTTGTACTATTTCTCAGTTTTCAATTTTGGATTTCTTTCAAGAGGTGATCAGTGTATTCTCTCAATGTTTATTTTACCATCTGATTCTTGGTTATCAGGCAGATGTCTAGGATATCCAGGGCAGCTTTCTTGATAAATTCTTGAAAGATGACGTCTAGCCTCTTTTTTTTATTATTATGGCTTTCAGGTAGTCCAATAATTCTTAAATGATCTTTCCTTGATCTATTTTCCAGGTTAGTTGTTTTTCCAATGAGATATTTGACATTTTCTTCTATTTTTTTTAATTCTTTTTAGTTTGTTTGATTGATTCTTGATCTCTCATGCTTTCGTTAGCTCCCACTTACCCCAATTCTAATTTTTAAGAAATTATTTTCTTCCGTGAGTTTTTGTACCTCCTTTTCCATTTGGCCAATTCTACTTCTTAAGAAGTTCCTTTCTTCAGCAAATTTTTGTATCTCTTTGTTCCATTTGGCAAGACTGCTTTTTAAAGAACACTTCTCTTCAGTGGATTTTTGTGACTTTTTAAAAATCATTTGGCCAATTCAAATTTTTAAGGTATTATTTTCTTTAGTATTTTTTTGTGCCTCCTTTACCAATCTGCTGACTCTCTTTTCATAATTCTCTTGTATTGCTGTTATTTCTTTTCCCAATTTTTCCTCAACCTTTATTTGATTTTTTTTTGGTGAGGTGTTTGGGGTTAAGTGACTTGCCCAGAGTCACACAGCTAGTAAGTCTTACATGTCTGTCGCCAGATTTGAACTGAGGTCCTCTTGACTCCAGAGCTGGTACTCTATCTACTGTGCCACCTAGCTGCCCCATTTTATTTGATTTTTAAAACTCCTTTTTGAGCTCTTTCAGGAATTATTGTTAAGCCAACAACCCATTCACATTTTTCTCTAAAGCTTTGCATGTACTTGCTTTTATTTCATTGTCTTTTTCTGGGTTTATGTCTTGCTCTTCCCTGTCACTATAGTAACTTTGCCAAAGCCACACGGTTCCTAGACTTGAAATTCCCTCCTAGGATAACACACTTTCCATTCTTACAACTATACCATGCTGGCTCATCCCTTAACCCTGGGAAGAATTAAGATGTTTCAACACACTAGGTGAACTACAGACTAAATCTATCAACATATCCAAAGCTTTGTTTCATTTAACATGTTGAGTTTCATGGGAAAGAAATGCACAAAGTGGATTTCCTCAACAGAAAATTTATATCTTCTTGAACAGTACCATCACCAGTTGGTTTCAGAGCAGCCTGCAAAGGCTTCTAGGAACTCATGAAATGTGAAGTGAGAAGGACTAGGAGAACAATTTATACAATAAAAACAACATTGTAAAGAAAAGTAACTTTGAAAGATTTAAGAATTCCGAAAACTAGTGACAAACCAAGATTCCAAAGGACTCATGATAAAAAATGCTAATCACCTCCTTACAAAGTAGTGATATACTTAGAATGCAGACTAAGGCATATATATTTTTTGGACATAGCCAATTAGGGAAAACTGCTTTGCATAACTATGCATATATATATATATATATATATAATTTTTTTTTACAAGGGCTGTGTTTTTTGTTCTTTTTCACTGGGAAAGGAGCAAAGTGGGAGGGAGAAAGGTAGATTTTCATTAATTGAAAAATATAAAGACTCCAACCCCCCAGAGGGGCTCTTTGAGGGCTAATTACTGTTTTCTTAGCACTGACTTTATTCTCTTCCTGGTTAGAAGGGCACTGGGGAAAGGAGATGTGACAGGGCCAAAATATAAAAAGAATGTTAGCCTTTAATACTTTTCTCTTTTTAGTTTAAAAGGAATTCTGTCAGACCACATAAAGTCTGCTCACTTTCTGTTTGAGGGGAAACTGTTGTTCTGAATGTTTAATGACTATCTGCCCTGTTTTGTTAAATTCTAATCATGTTAAGGTGTGCAAAAGATTTTTTTTAAAAAGCTTGCTTTTTAAAGCAAGGAAAAGAGTTACAGCTGGAGAAGTGTAAAGTAAATAAATAATGAATAGAGTTGGCCAAGGATGGAGTAGAAATCCTGAAAGGGTAAATGGTTGTGTTTACACCTCTCATAATACTTAGAATAGTAAGGAACCTGATCTTCCCTTTATGGAAGAAATTATATTAATATCTTTCTTATACTGTAGTCTACCTCTCAATTCACACTATTTCTAGAATGCCATTCTTCACCTTCCCTTCCCTCCCCTTCCACCCCATCTATTACTTTCTACCCCAATCTAAACCCCATCTACTCTAGGAAGCATTGCCTTAACTTCCCCTTTCTTCTTCTTTATTTTATGACTCTAATATACAGGGTGTCCCAGAAGTCTTAGTGCATTTGTAAGTTTTAATAGCTGTACTAAGCTTTAATAGCTTAAAAATGCACTGATTTTTGGGATACCCTGAACTTTTCATGATAGGCACATTGTAGTGTTCTGTGCTCATATCATATCCTATAAGAGTAGGTAAGTTCCATAAGGGAAGAGAACCTGTCTCATCTAAACTTTGGTAGATGCTAGGGGAGATACTGAACAGCTATATTGCTCAGTGAATAAAACACTGGGCCTGGAGTCAGGAATACCTGAGTTCAAGTCCAGCCTCCAACACTTACTAGCTATGTGATCCTATGCAAGTCACTTAACCTCTGTTTTCCTTGGAGGTAGCTGGGTGGCTCAGTGGATAGAGTGTTGGGCCTGTACTCCAGGAAGACCTGAGTTCAAATTTGGCCTCAGATACTCCTGGCTGTGTGACCTTGAGCAAGTCACTTAACCTTTGTCTGACTTAATCTACTGGAGAAGGAAATAGCAAACTACCTCAGTATCTTGCCAATACAGTGATCCATACAGTGCCAAGAAGAGTTAGACATGATTGAACAACAAAAAATGGAGATATAAAGGATTCACTGCACAGCAGATACTTAAAGAAAGTTTGATGAATGCTTTTTAAAAGTTTAGCTGTTGATATTTTTGTTCATAAGAAATCAGTTATTAGTCTGCTAATGTCTTCTGGATTCTCAGGAGTCTTCATCAAGATATTATGTCATAAAGTTTTCTGGGAGAGAGGAAGAGGCTTGTGGATTGTTATTTTGGGGTCACCTACTTGTGGTGTTTTAGAAAAAGTAGCTCTAAGAAAAGTATTTGTTGCCATCAAAAACTTGAATTTACTTCTTGACGCTGGCATGTTCACTGGTTGTTTGACCTTGGTCACTTAATCACTCTGTGTCTCAATTTTCTTATCAATAAAAAGGAAATAATTTGGCTACCTCCATCACAGGATTGTTGTAAAGCATTTTGTAAATCTTAAAGTGCAACATAAAGAGCAATTATTAATATAATTTCCTAAGGATGAATCCCATCTCCAACATATAAAACAAATGATAACTCATACTCTGCTTGAATATTTCTAGTGGTAGGTTACTCACTGTTTCATGAAACAGCACATTATATTTTATTATTAATTATTAAAACTAATTATTAATGTATCAATGTATATCAAACCCAAATCTATATTTCTGTATCTTCATTTGTTTTAATTCTGACTTCTGGGGGACTTAGAACACCACATGAAAGTCCTTCAAATATTTGAAAACAGTCATCATACCCTACTTTAAAAGGTTTTCTTTTTGTTTTGTTTTGTTTTTTGTTTTTGTTTTTGCCCAGGCTAAGAGTCCTTAGTCTTTTCAAGTAATATTACATGGAAGGCAGTGGGAAAAGCTAACAGAAGCTGTCTCATGATTGTTTAAATCAATCTCAAATTTTCTCAAGTAAGATTATTTCTTGTAAAATATATTAATGCCTAGCTTTTAAAAGCACTAAATGAACCGAAAACTCAGTTGGAGAAGAGGAAGCTGTAAATCAGCCAGGTTATACAGAGCTTTTAAACTCAGCTGTAAAGAAGAATCAATGTATAGATTCTTCCCTTCCTAGAAAGGATGTGAGCATTTTAGTTCATTAATGAGGCCTAGTTGTTTGATGAACACTATCTAGTTAGATGTCCCAAAGCAGATCTTTTAGGATAAGGCAAAAATAAAGATCCAAAACAGGGCACCTACCGCAGAGGTCCTCAGAAAAATCCATCCTTCTTAGAATTAAATTATAGAAACACTGAATTATAGAGTTAGAAAGGACCATAAAATCATCTAATTCAATTCCTAATTTTACAGAATAGACAGAGTGACTTGTCCTGAACCACACAGCTAATAGTGGCAGAGTTCTTCCAACCTAAACTTCTGACTCCAATTGTGCTGTTCTCTCCTCTATAACCTATTATCTCATTGTTAATAACTATTTTTATTAAATTTGTGAGGGAATATCAGGAATCTTAATTTTTTAAAAAAAATTACATGGATAAGTACTTCCTGTTTGAGCAGTAAGTCCTGTTTTTTAATTTTATATTCTCTGAATATGTAACAAATCACTTAATAAAATATTTTATAATTGCCTTGAGGAACTTGGAACTCTAAAGTATATAATTCAAAAATAAGATTTTAAACCAGCTGAGAGAAGACAGCATAAGGAAGTGGAGAAAGGGTTGAATTGTGAGTCAGGACTTTTCAAGGAATCTGTTACTTGTATAAAGTTTTCCTCTTGTACTCTCTTTTTAGGTCTTTCTTATTTGTTCTTGAGTTCTTTCCTCTATTGCTTTCATTTTATGTATGTCATTTCTAACTAGCATCACTTCTCTAGGAATTCTAATTGATCTTGTAAGACATTGTATTTTTGAGATTTTATTTTCTGGTGTTTTGGAATTATTTTCTTCTTCTAAGTCCACAACTTGCCCACTCCTACCCCAGCATCATAACAGTTTTTTAATCTATTTTCTTTCCTCATTCTTCCAAAGATCTGCTAAAAGCAACCGAGAGTTATTGACCTAACTGAGAGCTTTGGAGGTCCGAGTCTATGATCTGGTTCCCTTTTGGAGATCCCTGTATTGCTATTCTGAGCAAGAAAGTGAAGGAATGATCAGCTCTGGGCATCCCCACACTTTTGGTCTATCTTGAATATCTGGCCATAGAGTCAGCAAATTTAAGTCACTTCTACTGCATAGTTCCAGTCCTAGAAGTTTAACTATAGGTTGAATTTGTGATCTTAAGCTAGAAAAATGACATGTTATTATTTCCCCTTTGATTTCCCAATCACTGCTCAATATGATGTTGTTTTTGGATTCTTGTGGGAGCAATTTGGGGGTGAAAACTGCTGTTCTGCTTTCCCCAACTTCACCATCTTGGCTCAGTGATGTTTCAATCTTTAAGATATTTCTCCAGGCAGAGAAGGGGGAGGGGCAGAATCAAAATGGCAGAGAAAAGGCAGGGACTTGCCTGAGCTTTCCCAAATTCCCCTCTAAACAACTTTAAGTAATGCCTCAGAACGAATTCTGGAGTAGTAGAACCCACAAAAGGATAGAGTGAAACAATTTTTCAGCCCAAGACAATTTAGGTCAGCAGAAAAACCCTGTCATACCAGAGTAAGAGTGGCATGTAGTCCAGTGCCAGCAACATCCCAGCAAGATAGTTGTGGGCTAGGCCTTGGCAAACCAACAGCAGCCAATGAAGCAACAGAAGTTGCAGTAGCAGCCTCCAGAGCTCTCAGCCCAAGGAAGGAAAGGGAATCAGACAGCTGGTCAGAGGGCAATTACCAGGGTACTTTTGCTGGCACTGGGTGAAGGACTCTTTTCCATTGTCTATATGTGGATCTGGATCAGAGTCCTGGATTGCAGTCCCAGGGCAAGGAGGAGCATTACCACACCAGAGCTTGTGGCAAAATGGGACGGGCCTCTGGTCACAGTTCCAGAGTGGAAAAGAGTACTTATGGTCACTTACAGACCAGAGGACAGGCCAGGAGAGTGGTAAATACATTTCCTTAGACCATATAAATTTGGAAAAATTGAAAACTTAAAGACCCCAAAATATAACTGAAAACAGCTACAGAAAAAATCTTAAGTTTGGGACAGTACACCCTCCACACTGAGATCAGAGCCCAACTTTAATGTATAAAATTCAAAGTCAAGAAATAGGCTAGAAAAATGAGCAAGCAACAACAAAAAGAAGCTGACCATAGAAAGTTAATATGGTGACAGGGAAGATCAAAACACAAACTCTGAAGACAACAGACAAAAGAGCTACATCCAAAGTTTCAAAGAAAAATGTGAATCGGTCTCAGGCCAAACAAGAATTCCTGAAAGTGTTCAAAAAGAAGTTTAAAAAGCAAATAGGAGAGGCAGAGAGAAAATTGGGGGAACATGAAAGTGATGCAAGAAAATCATGAAAAAAGCTTGGTAAAAACAGCTTGGTAAAGGAGGCACAAAAGAGCATTGTAGAAAAATCCCACCTTAAAAAACAGAGTAGGCCAAGTGGTTAAAATAATTACAAAAATCCACTCAAGAGAATAATGTCTTAAAATGCAGAATTGGCCACATGGGGAAAAAAGTACAGAAATTTATTGAAGAAAGGAACTCCTCAAAAAGTAGAATTGGCCAAATGGAGAAGGAGGTACAAAAGCTAACTGAAGAAAATAATTCCTTAAAAATTAGGTTCTGGCAAATGAAGTTAATGACTCTGTGAGACGTCAAGAAACAATCAAACAAAATCAAAGGAAGAAAAAAAGAAGAAAATATGAAATATTACTTCGGAAACACAACTGACCTGGAAAATAGAGAGATAATTTAAGAATTATTGGACTACTTGAAAACCACTATAAAAAAAAAAGAGCCTAGACATCATCTTTCAAGAAATTATCAAGGAAAACTGCCCTGATATTCTAGAATCAGAAAGTAAAATAGAAATTGAAAGAATCCACAGATCATCTCCTGAAAGAGATCCCAAAGTGAAAACTCCCAGAAATGTTATAGCCAAATTTTAGAGCTCCCAGGTCAAAGAAAAAAATATTACAAGCTGTCAGAAAGAAACAATTTAAATATCATGGAGTCACAGTCGATAACACAAGATTTAGGAGCTTCTACATTAAAGAATTGGAGGACTTGGAATATGATACTCCTCAGGTGAAAGGAGACAGGATTACAACCAAGAGTCATCTACCCAGCAAAACTGCATATAATCCTTCAGGGGAACAAATGGATATTCAATGAAATACAGGACTATCAAGTATTCCTGATAAAAAGACCAGAGCAGAATAGAAAATGTGATTTTCAAATATAAGATTTGAGCAAAGCATAAAAAGATAAACAGGAAAGGGAAACCATAACAGATATAATAATGTTAAACTGTTTATATTCCTACATGAAGAAGATAATTGTAACTCCTAAGAACTTTCTCAGTATTAGGACAGTATGTGTGTGTGTGTGTGTGTGTGTATGCACACACGCACATAATATATATAGACAAAGGGTACAGATACGGGTTAAATATGATGGTATGATATCTAAAAAAAATTAAGGGGCAAAAAAGAGGAATGCAGTGGGAGAATTGGGGCAAACTATCTCACATAAAAGAGGCATGAAAGAGCTTTTATAGTGGAGGGGAGGATGAGAAAGGTGGTGAAGTGCACTTAAACCTTACTCTCATTGGAACTGGCTGAAAGAGGGAATAATCTATGCACTCAGTTGGGTATGGAAATCTATCTTACTCTACAGGAAACTAGGAGGGAGAGGGAAAAGAGGAGGGGGGCTGATAGAAAGGAGGGTAGATTGGAGGAGTCAGTAGTCAGAAGCAAAAAACTTTTGAGGATGCATAGACGAGAGAGTAGGATAAACAGGGGCATAGGATGGAAGGAAATACACAGTGAGTAATCATAACTGAAAAAAAATTATAACAAGTTTCTCTTATAAAGGCTTCATATTTAAATATATACAGAACAGAGTCAAATTTGTAAAAAAAAATAAGAGCCACTCCCCCAATTGATAATGGTCAAAGGACATGAACAGGCAGTTTTCAGATAAAGTAATCAAAGCTACCTATTTTTGTAGTTCAGTCATTTTTTAGTCCTGTTCACCTCTTCACGACCCCATTAGGGGTTTTCTTGGCAAAGATACTGGAGTGGTTTGCTATTTCCTTCTCCAGCTCATTTTACAGATGAGAAAACTGAGGCAAATAGGGTTAAGTGACTTGCCTAGGGTCACACAGTAAGTGTCCAGGCTAGATTTAATTGTTATGAACCCTAATAATCAACAAAACCTATCAGACACATGTTACAACTATTTACATAGGACTAAAAGAATGTCAACATAAAATATAATAACTATCCCTATTTTCATAGTTCTTTAAGGTTTTCAGTCCCACGTAAATTAAGGATCTCATTCCCTTTGTATTTGTTATCTGCTATGTGTCAGGCACCACAATAGTTCCTTGGAATACAAAGACCAAAAGAAACATTCTTTGCCCTCAAGGAGCTCATATTTCTATATTTTATATTCTGTAGTCATTTCCTATCAAAAATGTCCCCACATCTAGTCATATATATGCATATATGTATGTATGTATATATGTATGTATGTATGTATGTATGTATATGTATTTCCTTTAAAATAGTTATAGTCAGTGTGTGATCTCTTTGGGAGATATTTTCTTTGCTTCACGCTACTTAATATAGATCTTTCTAAATATATTTATTTTCCTCATACTGATTCAACTTATTCACATTCTAGTCTTCTAGCACATTGATATGCCATAGTTGATTCTGCCATTCCCCAATTGTGAGACATTTCAGTTGTTTCTAATTATCTTGGTTATGTAGTTCATGTGTGATATACACTTCAAATTTTGATGAAGCTTTGGTCTATTTGCACTAGGTTATTTTGTAAGAGCTATACAAAAATCATATGAGATGTCAAAATAAATGGGAATCCTGCTTCTATTTTTTTATAATGTAAAATATTTTAAAAGAATGTTTCTTTATATAGAAAACATAATTCCTCCAGGTAGGCCAGATCAAGAATATACTTGAAAAGCAACTAGTAAAAACCTTTTTGATAGTGAAGGCAGTAGCCAAATGTGATTCAGCTGTTTACAAATTCTATTCATGAATAATTAGGATTTTGTACATTAACAGTAACAACCATATACACATGCAAAGAGGACTAGCAAGAAGAATAAAAGGGTCTTTTCAAAGTTCAGGAATGATTTTGCAACTATGCTCTTGACAAAAAAAAGCACATCAGTAGGAAATGCAATTTAAACAAATACAATTTCCAGGGGGAAGAAATCTGATTTTATAAGCTTTGCATAAAATATGTAGATATACACACAAAGTGAAACTGCTTCTGTTGGAATCTATAAGACAAAAAAAAAAAATCTGGATAAGGTTTGATTTGCTGAAAAGTGCCTAGATTAGATAAATATAGAATCAGAAATGCATCCACATTGTGATCTCAAGCGCTCCCCAGTTCTTTAATATGCTTTTGCCTATTTCATGTACAAATATGAAGAAAAAAGATACAAACCTTCCTTCTAGCTTGGTGCCCAGGTACTTAAAATATTCTTGTTGTATTGTTACCGTGGGGTATGGTAGGGTTGCCTAGTAGATAGAACATTGGGTTTAGAATTAAAATGTGATTCTTATTTCTGGTCCTTATTGCCTTGGACAAGTCATTTATACTCCATATCTATATAATAAAGGGATTTGAACTGGATGCTTTCTAAAAGTCCTGTCTAGCTCTGAATCTGTAATCCTATTATGCATTGTAGGGTATTGCAATAATAATGTTATAATAAATATTTTTGAGGATCTAGGTGTTTTTATGATTCTACTCTTTTAGCATCTATTCTCAACATATTTTATTAAAGGAACCTTTGAATCTATATAAGATTTGTCTTTGATATTTCAATGGAATTGTAATGTTATCAATATTCATACTCTCTTCATTGGAGCAGATTTCAACCCATCCTTACTTGTCCATGCCATCTTACAAATCCTACATATAAGTTCTACTCAATATCCTGGGGACCTTCCTTGATAGCGCTTTTTTCATTTTCCAATTCAATCCAATAAACATTTGTTAAATGCCAACTATGTACCAAACACTGTACTAAACGATGGGGATACAATTAATAAAAAGAGTCTTTGCCCTCAAGAAGCTTACAATCCAAGAGGGGGAGAGACAGCACACATAAGGAGTCAGCAAAGGGGTGGGGAGACCATGGGACACTTGGATGCCACCTTGTTCCTTGGAGTTGAAACCAAGCATAGCAGCAGATGCAGAGTAGAATGAGCCCAAAAACTCAGTTTCTGCCCTCTATCAAGGAAGGTATTGGGAGGAATCTCCTCTTTAATCAGAGGGTACAGGAGACTGAGGGAGGTGGTGTTCATCAAGGGTCAGTTTGCAGCATGGTGATGAGATCAGAGGCGAGCCTCATATGGGGGGGTATCCTTGTTGTGTGGTGTTTGAAACCCAGCAGGATAGCAGATGCTGAGTGGCGTGGACACCCATGGAACAGATAGCTACCTGCCCATTATTTATCCTTTGTTCTCCCTGAGGCAGTGCCTGTCTGGCTTACTAGTTATATATCACTCTGATGCCATCCTTTATAACATTTCTTCCACATAGTTCCTCCTTTTTAATGTGTCACCAGCTGCTAAAGTCCACCCTGTGCTTCACTATTGCCCTTTGGGTGACTGTCAAGTTTTAGTTCTTCAGACACCTCAGTATATCAGCACTTATGGTAATAAAGCCACCAACCCACATGCCTACTTTCCTATCTCTACAAAAATTTTATGAGCGTAATCTGAACATGCATCCAGGATACCCTTAATAGGCAGATTTTTTGAATGGTCCTCCATAGCTTATAACATCTTTGCAGAGACATAATTGACTGAAAAGTGCGGAGAAATATCAGATCTCTGTGGTTATTCTGTGTTTTCTGCAAAGAGAATTTGATTAATAATAGTAAAACACTACTGGACATGCCAACAAAGTGTCTCCCACACGTGGGAGAAATATATTTCCCATTTATTATTATTTTAGAGGGGCTTTTGTCAGATAAGGCTTGGATTAGATGTCCTCTGAGGTCCTGTTCTACTCTGATGGTTCGGTGATGCTGAGCTCTTGCCTGTTCCTGGGTATATTTTGATGACACAGCTTGGCACACTCCATGAAAAGTGTTGTGACTTGGCCAGGAGCCAGTGGAGTTCAGCAACTATATACCTTCTCCAGCGCTGGCACCCCACGCTGTCACTCACACTGTCAATTCTGAAGCTGACTAAGCAGGAGAGGAAATTTTCCAGTTGAACTTGATGACAATCCTAATGATATTAACATACTCTTCAGCATCTTCTGTGATACAGTCACTTGGGTAGTTTTCAACACTGTCAGCATCTTTGTTTAACTAACTAGCAGCTTCATATGGGAAAAGCAGATAGCGGGAATCCTAACTCTATGGGACTCCCTCCTGCACCACTTCCAAAAAATCACAGCCCGACAGTTGCTTCAAGGCAGGGCAATCCTTGCATGCTCTCTCTTAACCTTACTCTGTTGCTGTCTGCATATTTCTCCTCTTTCTATAGATTCTCTGTTGGTCTCTGTGTCTCTGTTTCTATTCACCTCCCTGTATGTATCTGTTTCTCGGTGTCTCTGACTTGCGTCTGTTTCTCTTCGTTCTTTATGTCTCTTCCTTGTGTCTCTGATTCTGTTCCCCTTAGTGTGTCTCTGTCCATCTCTCCCCAATCCTGTCGTATCTCAGTTTTCTCCTTCCCACGTACCTCCGTTAGTCACTATCTCTCTCTCTCCTTTTGTTACTCTTGTTCAGTATTTATCTCTTTCTATCTCTCTGCCACATCTCAGTAATGGAGACCATAGACTACAGCCCTTCCTATCAGAAGAGTCTTTAGGAATAACAATAGACAATTCAATGAAGCAGCATCAAATCCTTTGGAGGATTCAGAGAAGGGAGGAGCACCTCACCTCATCTGCAGTGATGAAATTTTGATGATGTTATTTCTTGTCAACTTCTTTTTCATTTGTGGGGATCAATTTACTAAAAATTAGAGCCTGGATGAAAGAGGGCAGAGTTCTTTCAGTGGCAGTAGCCCTTTCCTCATTTCTCCTTTGTAAAGGTGCTTTGGATCTTCCTATCAACTAAAGTCTGACTGCTTCAGTGTAAGTCACGTTGTGAGATGGAGCTGTGTTGTCCCCAGTTGCCTCAAAAAATTGGAAGATTCTTAACCTTCTTCCAAGCAGACATGGGGGCACCCGAGCCAACACACTTTGTATTCTGATGGGAGCACCATTTGGATTTAGATGCGAAGAACCTGAGTTAAAATCCCAATTCTGCCACTTAGTCTCGGTGATTTTACTTTCTCGATCTGTAAAATTAAGGGGTGGGCTAGATCATCTTCCCCATTCTCTTTCTTGTTGGAAAAAATCACATTGCCTTCCTCTCTTTAAGAAGGTGGGAGATTATGAGTGTAGACTACCACACATACTGTCAGAAACTATGTAATGTTTGGTTTTGCTGAACCACTTTTTTCTTTTTCTTTTTCTGATTGTTACATAGGTTATTTGATTTAAAAAAAGGAATATAAAGAAGTGTCTTTATATTTCTTAGTGATGTGGTTTAGCTTCCCCTAACTTTGCTGTGAGTTCCATAGAGGAGGATAGCCTCTGTAGAATTTCTATTCATTCTGGTTTTCTGAGGCTTTCATTATGACTGTATGGTAAGGAGACCTGAATTTAAGTGCTGCTTAAGACACACACTGGCTGTGTGATTCCAGGCAAATCACTTAATCTCTTTGTGATTCAGATTCCTCATCTGTCAGATGGTAATAATAATACCTTTAGCACCTAGATCATAGAATTCTTATTATAAGGCTTCAGTGAGATGATGTGTTTAAAAGGATTTGCAAATTTCAAAGCATCATACAAACGTCCGTTATTGCTGCTTGTTATTAGCTTAATTATAGTAATAGCTCAGCACTTCATAGATCTTTGTTTTCACTATTGTGGGCACTCCCACAAACATAGCTACCTACCAACACCTCAATATTTTAATATATTGTTGAATGAATTTGTGAGTAAAAATCATCATCTGGTATCCAATTCCCTGAGCTTTTCTACACTTAACCAGTTTGGTCATTGAGTAATAGACACAGTATCGCTAGGCTTTTTCTGAAACATTTTGGGCTTGTGATCTGCTGCCATTGACTTCAAGAATGCAGGTTTGCCCCCATGCCACAATAAAATCATTTAAGACTACTAAACTATCTCCTAGAGGCTGAAGAGTATAGAGGATGGAGGACTAGCCTTGGAGTCATGACCTGTGTTCAAGTGTTGCCTCTGTCACATACTGTGTGGCATACCTGTGTGGCTGTTGATGATAGTGTTGATGCTGAGACCTTGCCTGTTCCTGGGTATATTTAGCCCTCAATGTCCTAGGCAGCTGGTCTGCATCTGCAGAGGGGTTTCCCTCACTGGGAATTCCCTTTCTCAATAAAATCACAGATTGAGGGGAAAAAACCCCAATAACAACAAAAAATAGCTTTTTATTGTACTTTGTTATGGAAATGTTTGTTTCATTCCATAAGTTAAAAAGGAAATAAAAACAGTAGTTCACATTTATTTAAGTATACGAAATGTTGCTAATTTTCTATCTCAAATCCTGTCCATCTTCCAGTGTCCCTGTTTCTGTCCACTACACCACCATCCTTCTGGTTACCTAGGCTCTCAATCTTGTCATCATCAACTCTTCCCTCTCCCTTACCCACATATCCATTTAGCTGCCAAATCTCGTCTATTTTACCTCTACAACTTCTTTCACATCTGGCCTCTTCTCTCCATTCACATGGTCTAGATAAGGAATTCATCACCTTTCACCTAGACTATTATATATATAGTCTCTTACTGGTTTCTTAGCCTAACTTCTAATTCCTTTATCAGAAAAGAACCACTGAAATACTCTTTCAATTTAGCTACAAATTACTCATATCTTTTTACCTTACTTATAATAAGAATATTGTCTTGATATGTTTCATTTCTTCCAGTCATATAGTAACTTACAAGTCAATCTCACATTTAAAGTACCAAGAGTTAACATTTATGGATATATTAAAGATAAAAGCATTCTCTTGTCTCTTTTTCTACCACTCAATCCAGGAAGGACTGAAGATCAATTTATGATTTTTCTTTGTTTTATGGTTTGCTATGGCCAAAGAATTTATTGCCTATGAGTGGTAGCCTACTGATGGTGAATTTCTCAGCATTTAGAGAAGATGGGACCTAGACATCAGATTCAGTCCATGCAGTCTGTTACTAGAGCTTGAAGCCTTTATGACATGGTTGTACCAGCCAGAGCTTATACTCTAGGGCCATATGGGGGCAGCTAGATTGCACAGTGGACAGTTCCATGCCTACAGTTAGGTTAAGTTGAATTCAAATCCAGTTCAGATACTTACTAGCTGTGTGAAACTGGGCGAGTCACTTAACCTCTGCCTCCCTCAGTTTCCTCAACCCTAAAATGGTGATAATAATAGTATTTACCCCTAAGGATAAGGGGGTAAAAATCAAATAAAATACTAGCTTTGTTTCTTTCTTTGCTCTTTCCTCCTTTCCTTCCTTCCTTCCTTTCCTCCTTCCTTCTTTCTTTCCTTCCACCTTAGAGAAATGAAATCATGATGCCATGATAACTTTGAAGAATTTTTTGTGGAATTGTAACTCTGAAGACATGAAAACACAGTCTTATTTTAACAATTGGAGAACTCAGTAACCATCAGGTCCCACCTCTGGCTGAAGCATATCTCTCATTCACATCATCTTTGGCAAGAGATCATCCAATTTCTGCCTAGATGCCTCTAATTAGAGCAAACTTAACACTTGTCATGGTGGATCATTCCACTGATAGGAGGCTTTAATTGTCAGCAAGTTTGTACTCTTCTAATACACAAACCTACTCTGTACAGTGTCTTTTGTGGTAGCAGCATAGTGGGATGGAACAAAGTGCTCGATTTTTATATAGGTGATCTTGGTTATATTCCTAGCTCTGTTACTTTCTGAATGAGCTTGGACAAGTCACTTCATGTTTCTCGGCCTTACTGTCCTCATCTGTCAAATGATGGTCACTGAGGTCTCTTCCAGCACTGAATTTATTATTTTTATTCTCTCTAATCCTCATTTAATCCTTCCATAAGACCCCCCTCCAAATATGGGAAAATAATTATGTCTCCCCAACATATTTTTCTGGGTTAAATGTCCTTATCTCCTCCAATGGATTCTTACGACAGTCTCAAACCTCCACTGAAATATTCTATTCATCACACTTAGGTTTTTGATATGATCAGTCCTAATTAGGTATACAACAGGCAGCATAATAATAACCCCTATTTCTCTTTTGTTGTAAGGTTTATAGAGTGCTTTCCTCAGAATAACCTCATGGAGTAGATAGGGCAAGTTTTAATATCCTCTTGCTCACAGGAAACAGAGGCTCTAATGCTGAAGTGACTTGCCCATGATCACCTATGAAACAGGTAGCTGAGGTGAGATTTGAAACCAGATAACTCTAACTCAGGTTTTTTCTTCACTGATCCATGCATCATTTCCTCTTCATGGGCTTTGCAGGCTGGTCTGTGAAACTCAATCACCACTTAGAGTATTTTTTTTCTATTGGAAAGTAGATTCCAAATTCTAAAAACTGACTTACAAAAACAAACTTTTGGAATATAACCTGTTCATAAATTGGTGATTCGCCTGTTTTACAAATGGCTCAACAGTGATGGGAATGGAGACCATTCATCCTTATTAGACTTTTTATAACCAACAGAGAGAAATTCAAATACCCTCATTTATCCAAGTAGAAACTGCAATATATATGCAAAGTTAGAATTCAAAGCTGAATATTTGCATTAACTTGCCAATACATCTTGAATATGTGAAGGCTGCATCACAACCAAGAAATGGCCTTTCATTCAGTCACTATCCTGAGTGCAAAAGAGCTGCCCCTTATTGCTGAGGCTTCCAACGGGTAATGCAATCAAGGCACCAAAATTCCACTAATGATAATGAATAGCTTCCAACAGGATACAAAATGCACTCAGTTTGCAATAGTAAAGCAGATCCGACCCCAAAAAGGGAGACCAGCTAGAAAAAATCCTGCCAAGGGGTGTCTCCTTTGGCTCCACTTTTACTGTTTTCTGTAAAGTAGAAAGCTTTGCTTGCTGCAACTCCAAAGCTGCCAGTGTTGTGGTCTCATCATTATTTCCACTACTGCTGCCAATCTAGGTCTGTCTGGCCTCCAGGTACTTCAATTTCACTAAGATTCTCCTGGCCCAACTGCATACATCCTCTTTTCTCTCTCTTTAGATATCAGATTTTTCAAAACTATTTTATTAGCATTTAAGGACATAAAAGATGAAATAAACCAAGCATATAGCGTGCAGAATTATAGATTAACAAAGCCCGGGAATTTAAACTTGACACCCCAAATCTAGCCATAAAGCCTGGTAAAGTTCTGAGAACTTTACCAGGGGAGTTCAACTCCCCTTTAAACCAAAGTCCCACCATCTATACAGCCATCTGTTTTAGGAGCATGCCCTTTTCCTTTAGATTTGTCTAAAATGGAATTTCCTAATGCAAATGATCCTGTAGGTGAGTTAAATAACTAAATGTTCTCCCACCTTCGGTTGAGATCCAATGCTCCTGGAGGAGGGACGTAGTCATTGAAAGAGGAAAAAAACAAACAAAAAAACCAAAACAAACAAACAAAACAAAAAAACCAAGAAGACACGGGGGGGGGGGGCAGCTAGGTGGCGCCGTGGATAGAGCCACAGTCCTGAGGTCAGGAGGACCTGAGTTCAAATCCGGCCTCACACCAAACACTTAAACTTACTAGCTGTGTGACCCTGGGCAAGTCACTTAACCCCAACTGCCTAAAAAAAAAAAAAAAAAAAAAAACCAGGAGGAAGAAAGGGAGTATTTTTTAAGTTTCCAGGTTTTATGAAACAAGGACAGATGATTGTAAGAGTTTAGTGGACTGATAACAACTTGTTGTGGCCTGAGGTTGGCCCTTAGACTGACAATCAGGAATCACATTTGTCCTAACTCTTTTCTCCTCCAGGCTAAATATTACAAGTTTCTACAATCCAGGAGTTCTTAACTTTTTGCCTCATGGACCTCTTTGACAATCTGGTGAAGTCAATGAACTTCTTCTCAAAATACTTTTTAAGATGCATAAATACAGTTATAAGAAAGGCTCTAATGGTTACCCCAGGCTAACAAACTTTGCTCTATCCCATTCTTCACTAAGCATGACTTCTAGTCCTCTGAGCATCCTAAACAACTCTTATTATTTATGGTGGTGAAATGTGTTCAACCAGGAAAATACTCATGGACTCCTCCCATACTCACAATACCCTCACTCTCACACAATGAACACACAGTCATAACCAAAAAGAATCTTCACCCAAAGTAGGAGCAGAAGTATTTCTCCACCGCTTGCTTCAAAATGAAATTTATTTTAAAATAGTCCACATTTACACAAAAATAAAATATTGCAATAAACAAAGGAACACGACTCACTTTAGCAAACACAGTCCAATGGCTCTTTTCTCTTAACATGCAAGAGTTGACCTGGCCAAACGTCAAGGAAAACTGATGAAGGCTCTTGCCTATTTGTTGAGACTCAGTCGTGCACACTGCCACTGTTCTGGCTTCATTTTACGCCTTGCTCTAGAGATGCCTCCCCAGAAAGCAAGTGTTCCCTGGGAAGTCCACTCTAAGATTCATTCCAGAGAGGCAAAGATTACAACAGAAACTGGGCCAATGGCTGTGTGTGTGTCTGTTTCATATTTGCAACTTCCAGTAAGGTTATACAAAAATACAAATGTATTTAAACTTTTATTAACATTTACAGGTCAATGTTCTGATTTTCAGCAGAAGGACAGAATTTCCTGCCTTCTTTACTCCCAAGTGTTGAGGCAACCAATGAGGCTTTCTTGGAGTTCAGAAAGTTCTTCTTCTTCTTTCTCTTTGACGCGGCACATAGAGAGATGGCAGGCTCTTCTGGATTTCTGAATATGAAGAGTTTCTCGCCTGTGCTTAATAAGTCACTTATTTCTGCATCTCTAATGTGGACTTCAGAGGTCTGGCCAACATAATCTGCTGAAAGTTTTGGTACACTTTCTCTTCGGAACAATGCCACCCTTTCCATAAGGGGAAGATGTGTCTTCTTTAATATGCTAAGTGAATAAGATACATAGAGTTAGAATCGTTAGAAAAAAGACAACCCGGGGAATGAAATGAATATTATTTACGCGTGTGTGTGTGTGTGTTTGTGTGTGTGTGTGTGTGTGTGTGTGTGTGTGTGTGTGTGGGTGTGTGTGTGTGTGTGAGACTGGAGAGGGTTGTTGTCTTGGACTTGTGATTCCATCCATGTAGGGAACTCCTGGGGCAAAAACTTTTCCCACTGATTCAGATTAGGAATTCATCTATAACCTATATTCACAGAACTGCCTGGGCCACTGAGAAGGTGAGTGGTTATATGATTAGTATTTGTCAAATGTAGGAGCTGAACCTGGGTCGTTTCAGACTCTAAGGCTAATTCTCAATCCATCATACCGCAATGCCTCATTGTAGATAGGTTTAGTTAAATAGAAGAAGCAGTTCAAATCCTATCTTTTATAGGAAGCCTGTCCTAGTCTCCCATTTCTCCCTCTCCCAAGTACCTTTCCTCTTGGATTGCCTTCTGTCTACTCTGTATATGTCCTATATGTGATATATAGAGGCAGCTAAGTGACCTAGTGGGTACAGTGCCAGACATGCAGTCAGGACAACTTGTTCAAATCCAGCCTCAGACACTTACTAGTTTTGTCGCCCTGAGAAAGACACTTAATCTCTATCCGCCTCAGTTTCCTCAACTGTAAAATAGAGATAACAATTACACATATCTCCCAGGGTTGGTGTGAGGGTCAATTGAGATAACATTTGTAAAATGTTATTCAAACTTTAAAGTGAATAAATAATAATAATAATAATGAATAAAGTAAATGGTAGTTATATCATCACCACCACCACCACCACCACATAATATAATATATAGTATATATAATATAATGTAGTATAATTTATATAGTATATATAACATATGATAGTATACTATATATTATGTGTGATAGAATATAATATATAGTATATATATTAATACATGTAATATATAAATGATATTTATGTGTATACACATATTATTTATATATACATACACACATGTATATATACATATACACACATATTTGTGTGTTATGTGTGTGTGTGTGTAATAATCCCTACTCTATGTGAGGTAGCTAAGTAGTAGAAAGAACACCAGTATATTCATTAGCAAGGCATATTTTCAGATGAAGTGACCTGCCCAAAGTCATGATTGGAACCCATTTCCTCTGACTCTAAGTTTGTTGCTCTCTGAACACCACCGTACTACTTTTTTATGCTACCTACATCACAGGGATATTGTGTGGAAAACACTTTGCAAACTTTAAAATGCTATTGAAATCTAAGTTGCTGTTGTTACTGATTCCAGGACTATAATTATCGTTTCAATTCATTCTACAGCTTCTGTTATGTTCTTACCCTTGGCTGAATATGTGTAAATAAACTAAGATCTTCCACAAATAAAGAGGAGGAATGTAGAAGGCAGCTCTAGAAGAGGCCACAGAGAGAACAGGGTGGGGAGATGGAGCTGAGGGATGGACAGTAACAAAGAACAAGAGACTCAGGGGCCTCTGATAAGGGCTGGGCCACTCTGGGAGCAGAAGGTAGGCTCAGAGTGGATGTCTGTCAGCCATGGCTTGCTTTAAGCAATAAATAACAATAATGTCAACTGATGAGGGACCTAGAATAACATAACAACATGAAACAAAGTGAGGATCTTGTTTCCTTTACTTGGGAAGGAAAAGTGTTTGTCAAATCTGGCTTTTATTGCTTATTCTTTTAGGGTACAAACAACATCTGTTCTTGGGATAATGAAGGAATAAACTGGGAACAAAGATTAATGTTTAATCAACTGTACTTGCTCACAAGCTGTGTTTAAATGGCTCTGAAACAACTGGTTGAGAAGGGAAAAATTCAGTCACTCAGTAAGTCATTCCTTTTGCACGGTGTTAATGGACCAGTTTGGAATTTTTTTTTTAATCAGACTGGAAGATTTCTGGTCACAAACTAAACTTCATAAGCCAGGGGGAAAATAAAGGGCTTCATGTGGAAAGTGGTGTTTGATCTAAGCCTTGAGTGAAGCTAGGGATTCTAAGACAGAGATGAGATAGAAGTATATTCCAGGCAGGGGAGTCTAGCCCATGTAAGGCCACAGAGATGAGAAACTAAGTGTCAGAGATGAACAGTAAGAAGGCTGGTATGGCTGAACTGAGGGTGAACAAAGGGGAATAATGTGAAATAAGACTGGAAAGGAAGGTTGGGAAGGGTTTTAAATGCCAAACAGAGGAGCTCATATTTGATTGTGGAAGAAATAGAGAGCCACTGGAGTTTAATGAGTAAAGAAATGACACGCTCAGACCTGTGCTTTAGGTAAATCATTTTGACATTTTTTTTTGGCTAGGTAATGGGGTTAAGTGACTTGCCCAGGGTCACACAGCTAGTGAGTGTTACGTGTCTGAGGCTGGATTTGAACTCAGTTCCTCCTGACTTCAGGGCTGATGCTCTATCCACTGCATTACCTAGCTGCCCCAATCACTTTGACATTTAAGTGGAGAATGGATTGGAGAAGGGAGTAGTGAGGTAAGGAGACAAATGAGGAGGCTCTTGCCATAATGCTAGCAAGACGTGAGGACAGCCTGTACAAGGGTGGTGGCTATATGAGGAGAGAGAAGGGGACAGAAGCCAGAAGTGTGGGAGATGCAGAAATGATAAGAGTTGGCCACTGGCTGCATATGTTCGATAAATCTAAGAAAGGTAACAGAACATTTACCAAGATGCATTTGTGGAGATAGTTTTCTCGCTAATTGTTTCCTATACTGATGAAATCACAGGTCTAGATATCTTATAACTATCACCAATCCTCCTCCCCCTCCCCCTCCCATCACCATTAATGAATACTAATTAGCATTCTTCGGACATCGAGACCATTGCAAATCTGCCTTGACATTTCTTTATCTTGTACACAAGAATGTCATGCAAGACTTCATCAGATTCTTTGTGGAAATTCAGATATACTACACCTAAGCATTTCCTGCCTCTACCATAGTCTAGAAGACTAAAAACATCAGAAAAGTATGTGAAATAAGCTTTATTTATATGTACCTATTAATGTATACTATTAATTAAATAGTTGACATAGGTAAGGGTATATTTTGAGAGACAAGAAATAGTTACCGGACTCTTATATTCATCAAAAGTCTACCAATACTCTAAATTAGAGGTTTTTAGCTTGGGGTCCACACATCCCCTTAGGCATCAGTAGAGATATTTCAAGGGGTCTATGAAATTAGATGGGGAAAATGGCTTCTTTATTTTCACTAGCTTCCAACTGAAATGAAGCATTTCTTTCAACTGTAAATTTAAGAAAAATATATTCTGAAAAGGGGATCCATAGTCTTCATCAGTCTGCCAAAGGACACTACAACACTAAAAAAGTTTAAGAACCTCTATTCTAAATAAAGATTCCCCACACAAGCCCGGCATCCATGAACTTCTTAAGTGAGTGCAGGTGACAGGCAGCAGAATAGATTAGTTTCCCCCTTTTGCAAATTCTGAAAGCCTGTCATTACCTCTCTTTCTTCTGCTGAGCTGAAAGTGTCTTTTCTAATCCTGTGCTGATCAGATCTTGTCTTAGTTTGATCTCTAAAGCTTCCCACAGCTCCTGGTGCTTCCTAAAAGCAAAAAAAGGGAAATCTTCACATTTTTCTGCTCTAAAAGTGTTTTAAGTTGAAAAATAATCAATCATTAGTTTGAAGAGAAAACATAATAGCTCGATCTGCCGCTGAGCTCCCCAAGATACAATGGCACGTGCAGGGACGACTGGTTGTATTCCTTATCTCTTAAAATTTCTTCTGAAGACATCTGACTAGTGGAGAAAGAACTGAGAGGGTCATTGGACTTAGTGTTAGCAGAAACCTTAAAGAGCATGTGGGCCAGGGATGGGGAACCTGTGGCCTCAAGGTCACATATGGCTTCTAGATCCTTAAGTGTGGCCCTTTGACTGAATTCAAACTTCACAGAACAAATCCTTGGTTCCCCACCCTGCCAATCTCCTTATTTTACAGACGAGGAAACTGAGGACTCCAAAGGTTAACTTACTTAAGGTCACACAGGTAGTAAGTTACAAAACCCATATTCTGATTCAGGTCTTTTGACTGAAAATTTAGTTCTATGTCCACTGTGCTATATTTGCCTTTCTGGTCTACTAAAGACTAAACTGGAGAGCTCTGGTATCCCTTCCAGGATTGAGACTCTACCATCTTGGTTAGAGAAGGTTAATAAAAAAGGTAAAGATTCAGATGAGCCCTAAAGGGCTGGAAGGATCAACTATAATTACAAAAGTCAATATCTTATAAAACCTAAAGCAATATTGATTGCTAAGTAAAGTTCATTAAATTATTACACTTCAATACCTGGGTGGATCTGAGAAAACCATGAGTACTTTTTCCACCTAAGCAGATAATAACCCATCCAAGCCTTTTCATTCTATGGGATGCTAGTCCATATTGGCCATTCATCCTCCAGGAAGGATCTACACTACACTAGGGATGCTTTCACTATGCTAGATATTATATATTGAACAAGAAAAATGAAATGACCCCCTTCCCTAGAGTAGCTTATAATCTCCCGGTAATACTTAACACATTCACTAGAGACTTCATCTAAATCAATAAAGTTATGGAACCCAGTGCAATATTTGCGCTCTTCATTTCTCAAATCTCATTCTCATGGCAGACTGTGTACTCTAGTCACTCATGTGCTTATGTTGTCTTTTATGTTACTTCTGGCCCACAAGTCACTGCTGGTGACATTATGCAGTCTATTTATACCCAATAAGTTAACTTAAACAGTTAATAAAATTTAAAAATAGAAGATGACCTATTCATTCCTACTATGCCCTAAATGGAATTAAAAAGGTGGATATGCCAAATCATATGATACAGTGGATGTGGAGCCAGAAAACTGGAAGGTAATGGAGTAGAGTAGAATAAGTAATGATTTAGAAATCAGAAGACCTGAGTTCAAATCATGACTCTGCTCCTTACTACTTGGGTGACTTTAAGAAAGTCATTTAATTTCTGTAGGCCTCAATTTCCTCATCTGTAAAATGGCAGATGTTGTTGTTATTGTTCTTGATTTTTCACTTGTATCTGATTCTTTGTGATCCCATTTGGGTTTTTATTGGAAAAGATACTGGAATGGTTTGCCATTTCCTTCTCCAGCTCATTTTACAGAATGAGGAAACTGAGGCAAACAAGGTTAAGCAACTTGCCCAGCGTCACACAGCTAGGAAGTATCTGAGGCCATATCTGAACTCAGGAAGACTCATCTTCTAATTTGAGGCCCAGCACTCTATCCACTACACCACCTAGCTGCCCTAAGACTTGAGTCCTGGTTCTGCTGTTTATGTAAATGGCTAGATTACTTAAATTCTGAGTTTCAATTTTATTTTTTGAAAAATGATGAGGGTTTGGGGAAAAGAGATTAGAAGATCTCTAAGATCCCTTCTGGCTGTAAATGTTATTAATTTTTAGAAAGAGACCTAAAGATGCATGCCTACACACTCACAGTGAAATACACACATAATTCCCTAAAGCAGTTGACTTCATTCACCTTCCCTGAACCATGCATCCTCCCCCAAGTCCGACAAAGAGCTTACCTCTTCATACTGTTGTCTGCAGGCGCTTCATTGTTGTCACTTTCAATGAGGTTGTCTGCATACTTATCGCTGACTGCATCCAGAACAGAGAGGAGCTCTGTCTGTGAACTTGAAGGCAGCATCAAGCTCAGTAGCCTGTGCAACATCCCCACTGGCACCATTGTCAGTTTGGATAAATAAGATGCCAATCGCAGCTCCTAGTGGAGTTAATGGAGAGTTCAAATGCTTGCAGTTCACAACCTTCATGATGAGCAGTTTTTAATTTCATTTGGCCTTATAAGTTTTCTCCCAGAACGATAAAAGTTTTAGCAGTTCAGCTCTGCCAATACTTTCTCAGATCTTCATCTCTCTGTCTCTCTTGCTCTGTCTCTCTCTCTCTCTCCCCCCTTTCTCTCTCTCTCTCTCTCTCTCTCTCTCAAACACACACGCACACACACACAGAGCTTAGTCAGCAAAATATGTGCCTTTGACAATTTCCATCATTACCAATCACTCCTGGTTCTTATCTCTGCCTAGGGTAAAGGAACCAAGCTTTGGTTTACAGCAAATAACATTCAGTTCAAAGAATCAAAACTTGTAGAATTTACTTGATATAAAGGAATAATTTTTATATGAAAATAATTCACTTGAATATGTCAAAGATCTGTGTCTTCTCTGGTTTGAGTGTTGCTTCTGCTAATATATATCACAACTCCCCCTATTTCTAACTGTACTTTAGTATGGGCCTGTAGGCCACATGCAGTCCACAATACTCCAAAGTGAGGCACAAACAGGATTAAAATGCAACTGGGAAAAATATTTAACAAAATAAACAAAAATACGATAAAATGTAGATAACCTAGGTCAGTAGTTGAATCAGCAGGATTCTTGTGTATGGTTTATTGACCTCCATTTCTATTTGAGTTTGGCACGATACTTTAGTAAACAGTTTTCATGAGTCCCTGTGACCAAAAACAGCCTTCACCAACACTCCGATCCCGAGCTTCTCCATGTGTAGTTACGACAGCTCCTTGACAAAGGCACCTAGTCTACTGTTGGGTCTGTACTCAAAAAGTCTTAACCTGCCATTGCTTAGAGTAGATTTCTGTGACTTTCAAGAACACAAAACCACTTCCAAGTCATTATGACATGTCAGATCATGGAGTCAGAATTACAAGAGATCTCAGGTCATCTAGTCCTCCTATCTATTCATTTTCCTGAAGAAGAAACTGAGGCCAAAAAAGGGAAAGTGACCTGTCCATGGTCATACAGTAAATAGCAGAGATGAGATTTAATTGAAGGTACTTCGACACTCCATTGCTCAAAGGGTGAGTTTAGTTGAGATGAAAATAATTTAACAAATTAAAAATCTGAGGGAGACACCTGTGAAACCTACCTTATGGGATGCTGCAAAGATGAAAAGAGATAATATGTGAAAGAAAACTTTGGTGAAAGTACAAAGTATTGCATCGTCTAATGGGCCACCATTACACTGAGAGGCAAGAAGCATGGGGTGGCGGAAAGAGCTCTGATTTAGGATGAAGGAGATCGGAGCTCTTGTCCCAGTTCTGCCTCTCACATCTTCTGAGACCTCATGCAAGCCTTAGTTCGTCTTCTGTAAAATGAACAAGCTAATCTAGATGACTGAAGTTTTTCAGCTCTGACATTCTATGGCTCTGTCTTTATCGTGAGGAGGGGGCTAGCAGGATATAGTGGTTAAAACAAAACAAATCCTTGCCTAGGTATCAGAAGACCTGGGTTCATGCCTCAACATCTACTGCTTACTAATTGTGAAGCCTTGGTAAAATCACACATCTCTCTGAGCCTCCATTTGTTCATCTGTAAAATGGGATTAATAACACTCACACCACCTAGAATAACAGGATTTGGAGCTAGAAGGATCCCATTTAATTCAACCATCTTGTGTTATACAGAAAATAATTGAGGCCCAGACAGTGTAACTTGTTCAAGGTCAGATGGGTAATTAATGGAGACTGGATTCAAATACAGGGAGTTCAGTGCTCTGTACACTATGCTCCTTCACAGGATTGTTGATTGATAATGAATTTAGAAGTGCTTTGTAAACACTAAAGCATTGCAGGTTAGTAAGTATTATCATTATTATTATTATTTATCAAATGAAGTTGTAGATATGAAGTACTTTTTAGCCATAAATATAAGTTATGTTTAAAGATAATAATAAATATACAATCTGGCTTTAGGGACCACATAATGCAAACACTGTTTTGGGAAGATAGTGGTGGCAGCAATGCAGAGAATGAATAGAGGGAAGGATCCTGAGAAAGCAGATTGGGGGCAGGAGAATAGCTCTATCACAGTTATAGCTATCAATGCAGCTTGAGAGAGAGAGAGACAAACAGAGAAATAGAAAAACAGAGACAGACAGACACATACACACAGAATGAGAGAATATAAAATAAAAATGTTTAATTTCACTAAAACAAACTACATAGATTTCTCATATTCAGCCAAAATTCAATAATCATTTATTAATGTATTTCTATTCTGAACAGAATGTTTGGAGACTGATTAACATAAAAATTCTGAAATGAAGAGTTTTCTGAACTATGTTTGATCTTGGATCAGTTTTTCTTGATCAGATATGAAAATAAACTTTTAATTATGAATTTGGGAGAATTGAGGTTTTCATGCTCCCACTCACCATTAGAAGGTTAATTTGAGAACCAATGGAAAAAAGGGAGACTGCAATAAATGAAAAGGAATCAGTCTTGAACTCCCCATAACAAAGATCCATATGTCTAACTATAATTCATAGGTCATGCTCCTCAGTAGGCTTCTGTAATGGGTCAGCAAGGCAGAGGTGAGAAGGGAAGGCATTCCCAGAATGGGGAAGAACCTGTTCAAAAATGGAAGAAGGAAGGCCAAATTTAGGGGATAGCTAATAGGCCAATTTGGATGAATGTAGAGTGTGCACAAATAGTAATATGGTACATGGTACAGGCTCCCAGTGCTATACTTGGTGCTATCAAAGATGCAATAGAACTTTTAAGTCAGAAATTTGCAATCTTTCATACACTTGAAGTTAGAAGGAATGTCGGGGACATTTACTCCCAGACCAACCTCTCTACGACATCCTTAACACATTAAGTCATTCAGCCTCTGCTCTATCACCTGCAGTGAGAGAGAAGTCATTCCCCTTAGAGGCAGCTCATTCCATTTCTCCACAGCATTTTTCTTTGGTTGAGCTGCAATTGGTATCCATCCTTAGAATTTCCAGCAGGGATCTGAGCAATCCTAAATGTTCTGAGAAGAAAGTCAGCAGGATTGCAGTCTTGATCTGCTACTTACTTGCCCTGTGACCTTGAGCAAGTCACTTTCCCTCAATGAGCATCAATTTAAAAAAAATTTGTAACAGGAGGATAATCATACTTCTGTAACCTATGTCACAGAGTTATCAAGAAGATCAAGTGAAATAATGTGGAAATTATGTCAAGTCCATAAATTCCTTCAGCAATACCATGCTAGATTCTGTATAAAGGACAAGAAAAATGAAATGATCCCTGTCTAAAAGAGTTTATAATTTCCTGGTAATTTCCAACACATTCACAGGTAAGGAAATACACGGTAATTTCAAGAAGGAAAGCCTTAGTAACTGAGTAGCTAAGAAAAAAAAAAGGCTTCATGTAGGAAGAAGCACATCATCATAGTCTTGAATGAAGTTAGACATTGTAAGAGGTAGAGGTGAGGAGGGAAGGAATTCCAGGAATAGAGGAGAGCCTGTCGAAAGACAGAAAGATGGGAGATGGAAAGCAAAACTTAGGGTTTAGCTAACAGGCCAATTTGGATCAATGTAGATTGTGCACAAAATAATAATACGAAATAAATTTGGAAATGTAAATGAGAGTCAGGTTGAAGGGGGCTTAAATTTCAGATTGAGGACATTTTTATCCTAGAGAAAATAGGGAGTTACGGATGATCTGGGGCTAGGTGGGTCAGCCAGTCAACCAGTATTTAGTAAGGGCCCATTATGTGCCAGGCACTAAGAGCTATAAGGAAAGGCAGAAGACAGTCCTTGTTCTTAAAGAGCTTACAGTCTGAGATGAGTCATATGGTCTGACCTGTATTATGGGAATATGTGAATATTAATATGGAGTGGTAGATGATGGGTGAGAGAGGAGAGAGACTTGAAGCCCAGAAACTAAACAACTATTATAATGATCTAGGCTAGGCTAGAGGAAATAAAGATATGAAGTAGGATGACAGGTCATGTGAATGGAGAGAAGATGAGAGATGTGGTTGAGTTAAAACTGATAACACTTGGCAACTAACTGGATAGAGAAGTGTGTGTGTATGAAAAGGGAAGGAAAGTAGAAGTGATTCTAGGTTGTGAACCTGGGTGACTAAAAGAATGATGGAGCTCTGAGAGGGGTTGTATCGTAGGAAAGGTAGAGAGTTCCTTTATGGAAATGTTGAATTGGAGATACCTCAATGACAACAAGGTGGTAATTTCAAGCACTTAGGACAAGGGAGTGACAAAGACTGAGTATATTGATTTGAGACTCGTTTGCATAAAGATAGTAATTGAACTGATGGGAGATAATGATATTGTTGACAATATTGAGGATGTAGAGAAAAAAGGGTCTAGGAGGAAGTCATGGGGGATACCCATGCTTATTGAGCAGAAAAATAGATGATAGGAGGGTAGGAGCTGTATTATTATTAATAATAATAATACTATGTCCAGAGGGCTATAAAAATGTGCATAGCCTTTGACCCAGCAATAGTACTTCTGGGGCTGTATCCCAAAGAGAGCATAAAAAGGGGGAAAGGACCCACATGTACAGAAATATTTATAGCAGCTCTTTCTGTGGTAGCAAAGAATTGGAAATTGAGGAAATGCCCATCAACTGGGGAAGGGCTGAACAAGTTGTGGTATATGAACGTAATGGAATACTATTGTGTTAGAAGAAATGATGAGCAGATAGGGATAGCTGTAAATAGGGTCCTACACGCTTTCTTTGCAAATTACATCATTTATATGGTAGTGCCACTTAATGTAATTGCCATTCAACCTAAAATGGAATAAATTTTAATTGCAGTTCGTCTTTAAAAAAATGATGAGCAGGCAGATTTCAGAAAAACCTGGAAAGACTTATATGGACTGATGCTGAGTGAAGTGAGCAGAACCAGGAGAACGTTGTACACGTTAACAGCCACACTATGTGAGGACTAATGTTGATAGACTTAGCCCTTCTCAGTAATGCAAGGATCTAAGACATCTCCAAAGGCCTCACGATGGAAAACGCTATCTACATCCAAAGAAAGAACTATGGAGTCTGAATGCAGATCGAAGCATACTATTGGCTATTTTTTTTTCTTCTGTTTTGTTTTGTTTCCTCTTTCTGGTGGTTCCTCCTATTGGTTCTAATTCTTCCTTATAACATCACTAATGTGAAAATGTTTAATAGGAATGTGTATGTGTAGCCTATTTCAGATTATGTGCCATCTTGGTGGGGGGGGGCGAGAAAAATTTAAAACTCATAAGCTTATGGAAGTGATTGTTGATAAATCAAAATAAATTAATAAAAATTATAATAGTTATTATTATTCCCAGTGTCTTTGTGCCTTTGTTGTTCAGTTGTTTCAGTCACGTCCTACCCTTTGTGACCCCATTTGGGGTTTTCTTGACAAAGATACTGGGATGGTTTGCCATTTCCTTCTCCATCTCATTTTACAGATGAGGGAACTGAGGCAAACAGGTTTAAATGACTTGCCCAAGGTCACACAGCTAGAAGTATCTGAGGCCACAGTTGAACTCAGAAAGATGATTGTTCAGACCTGGTGCTCTACCCACTGTTCTACCTAGCTGCCCCATGTGTGCCTAGTAGGAACTTAATAAATGTTCACTCAATGGAATTGATTTCAAACCAGCAAAGGAAATTGAGAAAGAACATTAGACAGATAGAATAAAAACTAGGAGGAAAGCCAAGATCCATTCTTAGATCCAAAAGGAGGAGGTGGTTGACCAAGATGAAGATAATAACTATTCATATGTAAACTATCATTGTCGTTATTATCATTAACATTTGAAACATCAGTTATCATTACATAGTTATTATGAATGTAAAATATTGAGTTGCATCTGTACTTACACGAATGCAAATATTAAATGGAAGCTGGTTTTCTAAATAAATTTCTAATAACATTTTGAAAAGGTGCAATATATGGCACATAATTTAAGGTATTGTTATCATTCCAATATAATCTATCTTATTTTTCTCTGCCACTATTTGTGCAAATTATCTTCCCTTTCTGTGTCTCAAATTCTTCATCTGTACAATAAAGGTGTTAAATAGCAAAAGGACTGCGGGAAAATAAGCATATGAATGCTTTGCTGGTAGACCTGTCATTCCAGAGAGCAATTTGGAACTCTGCCCAAAAGGCTATTTTACCATGCATATTCTTTGATCCAGCAGTACTGACACTAAGTCTATACTGCAAAGAGATCAAAGAAAGTGACAAAGGACCCACATGTATGAAAATATGTAAGGAAACTCTTTTTGTAATAGTTAAGAACTTGAAACTAAGATGGAGCCTATCAAGTCAGGAGTAGATGAACAAATTATGATATACAGATGTAAAAGAAAACTACTCTGTTGTAAGAAATGATGAAAAGGGCAGTGTCATTGTAGCCTGGGAAGACTTGTATGACCTGATGCAGAGCGAAAGAAGCAGAACAAGGAGAACTATTTATACAACAACATTGTAAAAACAAACTACTTTAAAAGACCTAAGAACTCTGATCAAAGCAACGATTCCAGGGGACCACTGATGAAGCACGCTACCCATCTCCCGATTGAGAGGGGACAGACTTAGGATGAAGGATGAAACATATTTTTTGGGAATGTTTATTACAAGAGTTTTATTTTTCTTTTATTTTTTTTCCCGCTAGTGTTGGGAAGTGGTGGGAGGGAAAGAAAATCAATTTTTTTGTTAATTAAAAATAAAGTGGCAGTGCTAGGCAAAGTGTTCTCAAAGGTTAATTTTAATTTTAATAGTATGTGATACTCTCTCCATATTTCATAAAGTTAAAATGATCCAAAAAAGTTCTGATTATTTGAGCTTTCTTAAATTTACTTTTCTTAGAATTTATGTAACATTTCTTCCATTCCAAGTACATAAGCAGTGTTGTTTATGCCTTAAATCATAAACCACCTGGGTAATATCAGATTCCATTATTTTAAGACAAGAAAGAATAAAAAAAGAAAATATAGAGGGATCAAGAGAAAACATCATTTAAAGTGCTATTTATTTTATAGAAATGAAATAGACCTGGGTTCTAGTCTGATTTTTGCCACTAAATCATTGTGCATTTTTCAGTTAGCATTTATTTTCCTGAGCTTCATTTTTATCATCCAAAAATGAGTGGGTTGCAGTAGGCTTTTAGGGTCCTGATCTGCTCTCAAGGTAAAGATTCTATGAATCCTGGCTCAGACATTGATTAGTCAGGGAATGGCTAGAGCACTGGGCCTGGAGTCAGGAAGACCTGACTTCAAATGCAACCTCAGACACTCGCTAGCTGTGTTACTCGGAACAAGTCATTTCACCTCTACCTCAGTTTCTCCATTGATAAAATGGGAATAACAAAAGCAACAAGCTCTCAGGGTTGTTGTGAGGAGAAAATGTGATAACATTTGTAAAGCACTCAGCATGGTACCTATCACAGAGTCAACTCAACAAATGATTGGTTTGTCCCCCTGCTCCCCCAAATACTAATGTATTAATAATTATTTACATTATAAAACTTACACAAAGATATAAATTTTAAAGGGAGGAGATAAACGTGAATTAATATTCTATTATAAAGTTAATGGGGTGCCAGTGAACTTTAATGAATAGGAAAGTGCCATATTCTGAGACTGAAGCTTTAGGAGAATCACTTTGGCAGCTGTGTGAAGAATAAATTGGAGGGGGGGTGAAACAAGGTAACAAGACCAATTAAGAGGCTATTCCAATAGTCTATGTGAGGGATAACGAGGGCCTGAACTAGAATGGTGGCTATGTGAGAAAAGAAGGGACAGATGGGAGGGAAATGGGGATAGAGATGATCAGATTTGGCAAGTGATTGGACATGGGAGGTGAGAGAGAGAAAAGAGTCAAAGATGATGCCAAAGTCATAAGCCTGTGTCACTGGAAGGAAGGATGTTAGTGCCCTTTGCAGTAATCAGAAAGAGTGCAAGTGCGGCAGGTTTGGAGGAAAAGATGACATCTGAGATCTGTCTCAACCCATCTGTACCTGTTCAGTCTGGGCCAACCAAAATGAAAAAGCAGCAGGGGGAGTAGGGGGAGTAGGTCTCTTACCAGTCATTGCCCAAAGTACAGAGCCAAGACAGACTCCAAAAGCCATGAGGTAATGGGATGGGAGGAGGGGCAGTGGTGATTATGCTAAAGGGGTATGGAATTTTACCAATGGCAACTGTGTGGCTGTTGCTGTGGGTGTCTGACAACAAGCTTGGAAGAGGTGGGAGGTGGCTGGTAGTGTGCCCTGGAAAGGGAAGGGTGGAGTGGAGAAATGTTAAGAGATAAAAGTTGATGTCATTATATTGGAGACAAACCCCATGACTGGCTATCACTGGAAGGGTAAGATGTTCCTATATCTTCACATGCTCTGATTGGTTGATCACACACCCCTTGGGGGTCAAGCCTCAATAATGCTTTGGCATCAGGTCATGGCCCCACTTTTGAGACCACTGCTAAGGTCTTCTTGCTTTAATAGTCTACATTCTCAGATCCATTCCAGTCCAGCATTCTACATACTGAGGTCCCTTGTAGCCCTAACATTCTATGTTCTGTGTTCTAAAATCTCTAGGACAATTGTCTGATCATACTTCTTTCCTCCCAGTAGAGAGATGGTGAACTTTGGGTGTGGAATGTTACATACTCTATCAGTCTTGGTTGCTAAATTGGATAGTTTTGTTCCACATCACAGACATCCATGCACATATACACAAATACAGAGTATGAGATTGAAGGTTATTGGGAGATAACTGAAATGTAAAAAAAAAATCATCAATGAAATATTTTTTAACTAAAGGTAAAAGTACTTTTATAAAAATAAAACATTAAATTCTGTCATTTAATATTTTATTTTGCCAGTTTGAATGCCAATGAAATTATAAGTCAGGATCACCCCTGATTAAATTAATCATTTACTATAATGTAATTCTACTATAATGTACGGAGAGAAATAACTGGACGTTGCAAATTGGAATGGGATTAGGTCTCAAAAATGTGTTCTCTTCAAGTAACTGTAAGAAAGCATTTGTTTCCAGAAGAAAATTGACCCGATCTCCTAATGTTTCTAATCTTCCAAAGCACAAATCAAAGGTCATTTCCCATGAGATCTTTTCTAATGCCTGAAGTTGTAGTATTCTCTTTGTTCTTGAAATTATTTAGCTTTACTTCATGTGTACTTTTCTGTGCCCAGGTTGTTACCCCCAGTAGAATATTGGCCTCTCCTTGGGGTCAGAGACTGTCTTTTGTCTTTGCATCCTCAGTACCTGGAACAGCAACAGGCACACTGCAGTTGCTTAGTAAATGTTTTATGAAATGAAAGTGACATGCCTGGAACCAAGTAGCAGCTTTCTTGGTTTTGAGTTCTAGAATGGGAATTCTGGGGACATTAATTTTCAAACCTTTCTCAGGATACAAATTTGTCCCAGCTCTTTTTTTTAATACCATTGTCAACGTGACAGTCATGTGATCTTTCCATTCTAAGGAGGAAATGTGTATTTACCTGGTTATAAAGGGTCAAAAATGTGTCCATCTCAATGTTCTCTAGCAAGTCTTCAAGCACAACGCTATTCTGCTGCTCTTCCCTTAAACTGAAGTGAAAACAACCTTATGTTAAATACTGTGCTTATCTCAAGGTCAAAGGGGAAAAGTTAAAGCTCTAATTGACATTATATTTTGGATATATGACCAAGGGAAGATCAAAGAAAAAGGGACTTCATGAAATAATCTTAAAAAGTGGGCACCATTTTGTTTACATCTTTGTATCCCCAGGTGCCTCAAATATAGTAGGTGTTAATACATGTTTGTTCAATTGAACTGACTAAATTCATGGTACCCTTTTCCATCATTGACCTAGATTGGCAAGGACTGAAAATATCCAGTTTTTCTGTCAGGTCTGCAGTTTATTAACAAAACTCAAAAACATTGTGCAGAATTTCAAGGACTTACAATTGAAAGGGGCCTTACAGGTAAATTAGTCCAACCTCTCATTCAAAACAAGACATCTTCCTGGATCACTGCCATCCAGTGTCCGCTTGTAGACCTCCCAGGATAGGAAAATCACCACCCCAAGAGATAAATCATTATTTTAGGGCATCTCTAATGTCACCTCCCAGTGTCTCTCAAACATACCTTGCCATGTTCTTACCTTTGATTATGAAGCTCTAGTACTTTCTGAGACTTTGTCAGGGCCTGCCACAGCACAGCAGAAATCTGCCTTTCAGAATTTATTTCTCCAGTTTGACTCAAAAGGCCAAGTCCTTCAGAAACCCACTGCTGTCTGTCCATGATGGCCCGCTGCTGCAGTGCAGTCTCTCTGTGTACCAACTCATATTCCAGCTTCCTATCGAGCTCTTCAATCTCCTACAGCAAGCCACACAGAGGAGAAAAGCAATGAATCACCCTGGGGGATGTAATTTTCTGTCCTGAAGGAGTATAGTGCCTGTACTATTTGTTTCCTGGACAGGAGGGGCAGATGAACAATCTATCCTAAGCACAAACAGATCCTTATTTATGTGCTGGGATGAGTAACTGGTCTGGTTATTTGGATAGAGTTGCAAATATCTATGGGTTTGGTATGTCTAGAATTCTATGGCTTTGCATTCTCATTATAGCTAATAACAACAGGTCCTAAGACTCTTGCCAGATTCATAGAAGTGGAAGCTTGGTAGCACCATAGTGCAAAGAGTGCTGGGCCTGGAGTCACAAACCTTCATCTTCCTGAGTTCAAATCTGGACTCAGACACTTACTAGCTGTGTGACCCTGGGCAAGTCACTTAACTGTTCACCTCAGTTTCCTCATCTGTAAAATGCACTGGAGAAGGAAAAGGCAAAGCACTCTAGTATCTTTGCCAAGAAGACCCCAAATGGAGTCATGAAAGAGCTGCACATGACTGAACCAAAACAAACAACAACAATGATTCATAGAGCTGAAAGAAATCTTAGAGATCACTAAGTTATTTTACAGACAGAGAAACTGAGGCCCAGACAGTGGCAGTAACTTGCTCAAGGTCACATAATTAGTGGCAGAAATAGGTGTAAAATCTGGGCTTCTAGGCTTCAAATCCTGTAATCTTCCAGAGAGGCATAAACTGATGGAAATATTATTTAGGTTTGAGTCTCATTCCTGCCACTTACTAGCTATGCGACCTTTGTAAGACATTTCCTATCCTGAAATTCAAGGACTTCTACAATTTGGCTCCAACTTCTATTCAAAATTTATCTCACATTCCCCTTAATAGTATTTATTCTAATCAAATTGGACTACTCACCAGCATCCCCATTTTTTTTTTTTAGGCAATTGGGGTTAAGTGACTTGCCCAGGGTCACACAGCTAGTAAGTGTCAAGTGTTTGGTCTGAGGCCAGATTTGAACTCAGGTCCTCCTGACTTCAGGGCCAGTGCTCTATCCGCTGTGCCACCTAGCTGCCCCCAGCATCCCCATTTTTTTCTTGCCTTTTCCCAACCATGCCTTTGCTTTCCATCCCTAATCTTACAAATGCTGATTTCTAGTTACTGAATTGTTCCCTTCAAGGCTTACCTTCAATGCCATATGATCTAGAAAGCCAAGTGGCTTTTTATTATCTTATGCATATGTTATATTTATTTATTTATTTTGCTGTACATAGCATGCCCCATCAATAGAATATCCTTGAGGATAGCACTATTTTTCATTTTTTTTTACTTTTATCTCTAGCATGGTCCAAGGAACATAGCAGGTGCTTAATAATTGCCTGTTGAATTATGAGTTAGTTGAAAAGCATTTTTCAAGTACCTACTGTGCTAAGTACAAGGGATACAAAGAAAGCCATGATACATTTGCCATTCTCAAGGAGCTCATTGTCTAATTGAATTGAATCTTTCTACATCCTGAAATCAGTCATTCCACTCTGGATCTCTTGTTTGTGCTTTTCACAGTCTGCCTTATATGATAAATATTGGTGTATGTGTCGAATCACTCTGTCCTATTGTAAGCTCTTTCAGGATGGCACTTAAGTAATGCTTATGGAATTGGAATTCTCTGAGCTCCAGTTTCTTCAGGTACAAAATGGGAATCATGAGACCTACGTTACCTATCTCACTTTGCACAGCTGTAATGAGGATCACATGAAACACTGGCTGGAAAGCATTTTGTAATTATAAAGCACTAATGAAAGACTCATTAACCTTATCATTATCAAGATCAACATCAAGGGATGATACCTAAAAATCTCACGAGTCATGACTCAAATGGGACTTTTCAATAACTCATGTTCACTCTTCAGTCATTTTTCAGTCATGTATGACTCTCTGTGACTCCATTTTGGGTTTTCTTGGCAAAGATACTGGAATGGTTTGCCATTTCCTTCTCCAGCTCATTTTACAGATGAGGAAACTGAGGCAAACAGGGTGAAGTTACTTGTCCACACTAGTAGTAGTAGTAGGAGTAGTAGTAGTAGCAGTAGTAGTAGTAGTAGGCAACACACAGCTAGTAAGTTTCTGAGGTCAGAATTGAACTCAGTAAGATAAATCTTCCTGACTCTTGGCCTGGTACTCTATCCACTGCACCACTCAGCTGCCCTAAATAATAACTCATTATTCAATAACTCATAACTAAGGTCAAATTTTTGATCATCCTAAAATGGTGCAAGAAGGGCTTCTATTACAATATTCATGCCATGTGGAAGAGAAAATAAAGAAAAGACATGGCCTCTGGTCTCCAGTAACGTAGTCATAGTTTAGTTGAGACTGCTGAGGCCAAATTTACTATACAGAACTGTTTAATTTTTTTATTAAATTCCTTTTCTTGGGCAATCTCTTGAGAGGGACCAGATGACTGTAAAGAGAACTCTCCACTTCCATTTATAATACAAGCCAACCGGAGGAACTCTAAAATATTCAGTATTTCAAATGCAACGAGTAGTCACTTGCCAGATGCCATAGCCCCTCCCTAACCTCTTGAAGATATAAATTATGATTATTGTATTGTTCTCAATGTCTCACATGAATCCCTGACACCAATATCCACTCCTGAAATGTGCCCTCATCAAATGTCAAGCTTTCTTCAAGTGGAATGTTCAGGGATGTGATGACGCAAGAAGATGGGAAGGACATTAGTGTTAGAATCAGAAGACCGAGGATAAAGTCCCAGGTCTACTGCTTCCTAGTTTGTCTCTGGTCAAGTTGCTCGATCCCTCTGAGCCTCAGTTTCCCCATTAGTCAATAATAATATTGGTACTTACCACTTAACAGGGATGATGTGAAAAATGGTTGTTAATCCTAAATTTGTATATCAAAGTGAGAAGAAACACAGTGTAGTGGATAGAGTCTGGGACTAGAGTCAGGAAGACGTGGGTACAGACCCCATCCCAGGTGCTTATTAGCTGTGTGACTCTGAGCAAGTCATTTGAATGATCCGAACCTCAGAGTTACATTCATCTGTAAAATAAGGGGCTGGACTTGATGTCCTCTGAGGTCCCTTCCAGTGGGGCATTTATAATCCTATGACCTGAGCCTCAGAATCCTCATCTGTAAAATAGGGATGATAACATTACCTACCTCACAGGGCAACTGTAGATAATAATAGAGGCCGAGTGGAAAGACCACCAGGTTTGAATCCTAGCCCTGTTACCTACTGCTCATGTAGCAAATAACCCCTCTGGGACTTAGTTTCCTCATCTGAAAAATAAGGCAATTGGACTAAATGAACTACAAAATCCCTCCTAGCTCTAAATCCTATGAATCCTGAGAATCCCTGAACCACTGACCTTCTAGGGTGGTGGTGAGGAAAAGGGCATTGCAGAACCCAGAGCTAGTCTGCTAGGCTCAATCTTCAATGAGACTTAATGGCGAAAACTCCCCCAAGAACAGATCCTTGAATAGAACCTGGGTAGACTGTTCCAAATTATGTTTTTGTCAGCATATGCTGTTGTGAAATGTCAGCACCACCAGCTGTGTTGGTCAGAGGCCATTTTTTAATTTAAATATTGGCCAAAAACCATTTTTTCATGGCACAGACAAGGGAAGCGGTGTGTTACTTGTCCTTGTTATCTGTACAGGTAGATCCACAGAAAGGTCCTAAAGTGAAAGGGATGGTTGGTTACTTCCCTGTACTTTGGATTTACATGTCTTTTCTATGAGAGGCAGCAGGGTGCACACTAGCTATATAATATATATATATATGTATATATACATATATATGTATGTATGTATGTATATATATATACACCATACATATAATTATTATATATAATACTATTATACTATATTCACAGTCTGAGGCCCTGGGAGATGAAATCTGATCTCTGATGCTTGGTAGCCCAGTGATCTTAGATGAGTCACTCTCTGGGCTTCATTTTCCTCATCTGTCAAACACAGGGTTGGATTAGACAATTTCTAATGCTCCTTCCAATTTTAAAGCCTGTGATTCCATGTAGATAGCAAAATAATGATGATGATAATGATGATAATTCATAAAGTTCTCTATGATTCCTAAAGCCCAGTACCTGCCTTAGCAGAGATGTCAAACTTGCCACCCCTCCAAAAAACACCTGAGTGCCACCCCAACTAGATTAAAAAGTAATTAGGAAATGTTTAACAAAATAAACAAAAATACAATGCAACATGGATAATGCTGATCTGTAGCTTTCTCAGTCAATACGCAGCAATAGGGATCCATTTCCATTTAAGTCTGATACCACTGACTCAAGGTGTTTAATCATCTCAGTAAACACTGTGGGATAGGTAATGAAAGTATTACTATCTTTTTTTATGGATGAGGAAATTGAGAGTCAAAAAGATTTAAGCAATTTTTATGAGGTCACATAGTTAATTACAGAAACAAGATCCCCAGACCCATGTCTCCTAGTGTTACGACATTTCTCCCTACTTTTCAGTGGAAAAAAAAAAAAGAAAAAATATTTTTTGGTAGAAAGAAACAGAATGAAAAATACTTTTCCATGGAAAAAATTAAATAAAATTATTTTTCTACAGGAAAATGAGGAGAAAAAAATGTGCTGCAGGTCTTTGCTTATTGTAGCTAGTTTAGTGAATAAAAAAAAGACACATTGTTTACCAGAATATGAGAGTAACTGACTCATGCAGGTAGAAACAGGCCTAATCTGGCAGCTACTTCCCTTTCCATCACGAATTCCTATTATTCCTCTTCATGGACCTTGTGCTCTAGCGCCAAATGGCTCTCCTAAGCGATTTCCCAATCCTGTCTTGCTCTCATACAACAACAGGCATTTGTGTAGACTTTTCCACATGTGTGCTTGGAACACACACTGCCGTCTTCTCCGCCTTTGGGAATCCTTTTCCTTCTAGACCCAGCTCATGTGCCACATCCCCCATCACGTCTTCCCTGATCTGCCCAGCTAAAATTTCCCCGTGCCTCCTGAAATTTCCCTACAGCATTTTGTCTGGGAGGCAGCTAGGTGGCATGGTGGACAGCGTGCTGCACCTGGAGTCAGGAAGACCTGAGGTCAAATACAGCCTCAGACACTTACTAGCTGCGTCACCCTGGGCAAGTCACTTAATCTCTGCCCCAATTTCATCATTTATAAAATGGGGATAATAACAGCACTTACTTCTGAGAGTTAGTTAGCATGAGGATCGAATAAGATAATGTTTGTCAAGTGTTCAGCACAGTGCCTAACATATATTAGGTGCCATATAAATATTAACTATTGTTATTGTTATTATTATCAAAATAATATTTCTTCTATGCTGCAATCACATCACTTATCTAAGTACTAATAAATGACTTCAAAAATCTATTTTGTAGAGTGCTTCTTGTGTTTATACCTCCTCTATTAGATAGTAAGCTCCTTATTTCCAGATACTCGTGTGACAGCACGACCCCAAGTGGCACAGGATGAATAATCACAGATTGGTTACAAGCAGAATCACTGGAGGGAACGTCCAAATTAATGAGGTCACATTTGAGTACCTGAGATCGATCAAAAGATGCAGTGGAGCACTGAATTTGTACTCTTAAGACCTGCCTTCAGATCCTAGCTCGGTTCTTTCCTATCTGTGTGATCTTAGATAAATTACTTGACCCTTTCTGGATTTCAGCTTCTTTATGTTTAAAATGATAGATCGGAACTAATGAAGAGATCAGTCATTTTCAGCTTTGCATCCTCAGCACATAGGAAGGTGCTTTATACTTTCATCAAAAACCTGTGGTTATACTGTTAGGAACTTTCTCCAAAGCAGATTGTAACTCATCTATAACTTTGCATCTTTGGGAGTTTCCTGAGGACTGTTTTCTCTATGAAGAAACGTTCAGGCACAAGAGAGAGTCTCTCCTCATGCCCAGGGCTGTTTAAAATACTTTTATTTCCTCACACTTTCAATATATGCAGTATATTAAAGAGTAAAATCTACATGAAAGTGAACACACTTTTATTGTTAAAATTAAAACTCAGGGTGACTTTCCCATGACCACACAGAAGGTAAGTATAAAAGACAGGACTTGAACTCAGGTCTTCTTGAATCCGAATCCAATATTCTATCCACTATGAAATGCTTCTTTGCTTTGTTGCACATAGTAGGTGCTTAATGAAATTTTGGTTTTTGAATTGGAAAAAAAACAGATGCCGCACAGTCAAGTAAAACATTAGCTATGTGTCTGAGGAATTTAAATCTTGTATGCAGCCAATATAGATCCTTAAGAAAAGGAAAAAAAAAAAAACAGTTTTAACACCTGATTAATAATATTATCTCTACAACTGAAATTCACTTTGTGATTTCCATCTGGACATAGTCATCCAAATTCTTTTGAGCATATATATTTATCTAAGAAAAATTAGCCTAGTGCCTCCCCAAATATGAAGTACTTGATACCCTTTCCTTATAATTATGCAAGGTTATTATATGAATAAAAGGTAAGATACACTTTCTTTTTCAAAAGCATTAATTCTGAAGTGACATAAATTTTAGGAAGGGTAGATTTAGAGCCAAGAATAATCTTAGAGACAATTTATTCTAGTAGATCCCAACCTGTGGGTCATGGATACCTTGAAGAGTAGGGGGGATGCAAAGTTATTGTAAGTGGGAGTTCATGAGCCCATATATCACCAAATATTATCATTATGTATTTCCTCAATAGGAGCAATCACCAGCATGCAGGAAGTCTTGGGGTATGTGAAATATTGGGATAATAAAAATGAGTCCTTGTATTCAAAAAGGTTGAGAACAACATATCTCTCATTAGTTCTGCCTTCTCATTTTAAATATAAGTAAGCTGAAACACAGAAACGGTCAAGTGATTTGTCTCAGGTCACAAAGATAGCAAAGAGCTGAGCCAAGATTTGAACCCAAGTCTGAAGACTTCAAATTCTGTTCTCCATTCCACCTTCTGATCATTTTCAAATACTCAAATAAATCTGTGATCCCATCAAAATGAATGTTCCCTCCAGCGATTCTGCTCACAAACAATCTATGACTTTGTCCTAGGCAACTTGGGTCTATGTTCTTACATGAGTTTGCCACAGGAAGTCTAACCAACATGCTAGAAGCCTGCCCTGATTTTTCTAGAAAATTCAAGGTACCAACAGAACACCCAGCTGCCTAATGATTATCCCTTGCCACATAGCTAAAGCATCTTTTTAAATACCATTTACTCCAGGCCTTCCTCATAATTCCTTATTTGTTATGGATCATAGCCTGCTCCTATCTACCATGTACTTCTCCACTGTCTTCTGAGTAAAATTCAATTTTAATGTTTTGGAGACCATGAAAATTAATTATAAAATATTGATTATTAATTAATTAAAATTAATTATAAAAATAACAACAGAATAATAACAGTTCATAGTTATGGAGTGGTTTATGGTTTACTTATTGCTTCAAGCATTTAGTCCCTTGAGCATTATGATAAAATAGCCCCATGCGTTTGATATCAGAAATATTCTTATCTCCATTTCCAAGATGAGAAAACTGGCCAATAGAGTGGAAGTAACTTGACTAAAGTTCCATATCTTTGATGTGATATGGCTGGAATTCAAATCCAAGGCTCCAGACTTCAAATTAAGTATTCTTCTCACTATGCCACAGCTATCTTCCTAAAGAAAAAGTACAAGTCAACAAGAATCAATTAAGCACCCGCTATGTACTAGACTCTGTCCAAAGCCTACGAGTTGAATAGGCACAGTCCTGTAGGATTAGGAGCTGGAAGACAACTCAAGAAAGTCGCTTCACTTTACAGACAGAAACCCGAGGCTAAGGGAGGGGAAGGAATTTTTCCCAAAGTCATGCCACTGGTAAATCAAATCCATCTTTTCTGACACCAAGTTCAGTGTTCTTTCCAAAAGTTAGATTAAATTCTCATACAAAAAAATGCCATTCCTTGGATCTGCAAACTGATTGTAAAATTAAATGAAATCCAGTACTTTAGGTTTGCTTTAATAGTAAATTACTGTTTGATGAGTATCAGCTGCATCTAATTCAGGGCTTATTAAGTGTCATCTGCTGTGCATATACTGTAAATATGACATTTAAAATATTTCTTAAATAAGGTTTAAAACAAATTTGAAAATGCATGTTATGCTAACAAATTACTTCAAAAAAATCCAAGCAATTCAAAGATTAGCTGTAAGTCCAAATCTGGTTGCCAAGCACTTCTTAAAGCATTTAATACATTACAATTATGTTGTAAGCTCCTTGAAGGCAGGGATTCTCTCTTTCTTTTTGCATTTGTGTCCCCATCATTTAGTGGGTGTTTAATAAAAAGTTTACTAAATATATTGGGATTATTATAACAAAAGTTTATTAAATATCTGTTAACTATTGACTACTGACATAGAACTTTAGTGTTCTATAAAGAGTAGTAACTGGGAATCTGAAGACCTGGATTGAAGTCCTTGTCAAGAATCAAAGCAATAATCCTTTATCTTTGCTTCACGATCTGTAGAGCACTTTAATAATTTTTTTTTTTTTTTTTTTTTTTGTGTGAGGCAATTGGGGTTAAGTGACTTGCCCAGAATCACACAACTAGGAAGTATCATGTGTCTGAGGGCAGATTTGAACTCAGGTCCTCCTGACTCCTGGACCGGTGCTGTATCCACTGCGCCACCTAGCTGCCCTGCTAATAATTCTTTCTTAAACAATTTTAACTTTTACAAAACACTTTCCTCATAAAAACCCCATATGATAGTTAATGCAAATCTCTGGGTCCAGAGTGCCTAGCACAGTTCATGGAACATAATTTAATGATATATTTTCTAGATAAGATCTTTTATGCCACTCCCTGAAGATAAAGCATCACAGGTAATATGCATTACCCTCCTCATAATCACCCCATAGCTCTTCATTTCCTTCTGTGTTTCCTGCTCTTTCCACTCTACCACCTATGGTTTAATATAATTGGTTTCCAGTATAATTCTATGTCTTTTATTTTGTAAACTTAAAAACATTATTTTGAAAAGGAATCCACAGGATTCATCAGACTGCTAAAAGAGTCCATGGCACCGGTCCTGGAATCAGGAGGACCTGAGTTCAAATCCAGCCTCAGATACTAGCAGTGTGACCCTGGGCAAATCACTTAACCTTGACTGCCTCCATGTATATGTATATGTATATGTATATGTATATGTATATGTATATGTATATGTGTATGTGTATGTGTATGTGTATGTGTATGTGCATGTGTATGTGTATGTATATGTATATGTGTATGTGTACATACATATAGACACATATACATATACACATATATGTATGTATACACATATGTATATGTGTATATATGCATATATGTAGTGCATGTGTATATGTGTACATATGTAGATGTGTATGCATGTATGCATATACATATGCAGTGGAAGCATATTAAAAACATAGAGAGGGGAAGAGGGGATTTCTTGACAAGGAGCAGTTTTCGATCACTGGAGAAGCAATGCATTTCTTCCCAAACCATCCTACCCATCCTATTTAATTTTCCTATTTGATTTTAGTTCAACCTCATTTATACCTGTGCCTGATTAAAATGTACTGACCAATTATTAGTCATTACATCCCTTCTCATACTCTGGGATACAGTCAACTGTTCTCTTCTCTCTTCCCCAGGACACTCCATAATCCCATCTTTATGGCTGTGCTTTGGCTGTTGCTCATGGCCAGAATGTACTTCTTTACCTCTACATCATAGGGTCTCTCTCTTCCATTAAGAAAGCTTAAGTAGCATCTTCTGCACAAAGCCTTTCCTGATCTACTCAACTGCTAGTGTCCTCACTCCCACAGTACCTTGTATTTAACTACTTTGTGTGTATGTATGCATATATGTACCTGCACACATTACTAGGTTCACATATATTAATTTATATTATTTCAAATTAATAAAACATGTGTTATATTTATTGATACACACATCCATATATGTACATATATACATATACATACATATATACAATTTTTGTACTTATGTCCTTAATGCCTAACACAGTTACTCATATACAATGGATGCTTAAAAAATACTTATTGATGATGAAGCTGATCCATCTGCATATCAGAGTCTGGGCAACAGGCATTTTTTCATTCATTAGATCTCTCTAGCATGATTTGTTAGGCTAATCTTTTTTAGTGGTCAGGACTTTGCTTGAGGAAACCCTAAACTATTTTGGAGATTAATAAATCAATCAGCATCTCATTTGTCAAATGAAAGGGTTTGACCAGAGAGCCTCTGAAGTCCCTTCCAGTCCTAAATCTATGAGACTTAGGTCTATGATGCACAAATTGTGATTTATCATCCACAGAATCATTTAGAGGACTTCCCTATTCACACAGAATCCCTCTTGCAACACATATAGGACATCCCACAGAGCAGAGGCAAACACACATATTTTGGCAAGCATATCTCTCACTGTTTTATGCCCTCCAGTGATATCAATAGTCAGATGACTGTGCCCAGATCATTATTTCTGTAATTGCATCTATCACCAATTCTTATATCAACTTAGCATGGGATGACATCTTGTTGGAGAAGAGCCTTTAAAGGCTATAGTTCCTGTACCTAGCCAAATATATTTTTTAAAAAATCACAAAATATGCTTAGTGGAATATGTTTACTATCCATACTTTGCAGTCAATTGTGCTACTTTTAAGATGTGATCTGCTAGAGAAAAAATAATTTTCAAAAGTCTGACTATTCCTTTCTCATATTTTTGTCAAGATTACCCCCAATTACATAAGTGGATAATTCTCATAAAGATATTACAAATTTAAGAAAGTAGTCATGTTGATAAAAAAAATTACTGGCATTTTCAATAACCTTTTTTGAAGAAGTTAGTAATACCATCTTTAATTTTTCCCAATCATTCAGCATCTTCTCCTTTTTGGAATATATTATAACTCAGTCCCCCAATGCTTTCAAAATTGTGTTGTCTACAGCGGAGTTCTATTCTTTGGATACTTAGTCTGGTTAATATATTCTTCCTAATTTCACTTTCTTCAAGGCCATTTCCACTTTCTCATGTGGTACATAGGTGACTGAGGTATTGAGATCAAATATATCAATTTCACTGCCAGCTGGTAGGAGTAGGCATGTCAATCAAGCAAGAAACATTTATTAAGTGCTCTGGGTCAGGTACTATGTTCAGTGCTAGGGATAAAAAGACAGAAATGAAACAGTCCCTGGCCTTAAGGTTCTTATATTCTATTAGGGGAGTCAACGTGTGTGTGTGTGTGTGTGTGTGTGTGTGTGTGTGTGTGTGCAAGATGGAGGACTAAGAGGTGAGTCTCTCTTACCTCATCTATTAACCCCTGAGAGCCCAGAAAATATCACCCCAGGAAAAGCCCTGGAACAGCTGAACCAGAAGAAAGATGGGGTGCAGCAGTCCAGTAGCCCAGGTAGCTTGAGGAATTAACTGGAAAGGCCCCTCTTACCCTGGGGGAGGGGGAGCAGTACAGAACGGGAGGCATCCCAGCAAGGTAGTGGAAAGCCCCACCTCAGCATACCCAGAAGAGATCCTGAAGCCCAGGTGGTGCAGCAGGCAAACACCAACACCTGGACCCCCGAGTGCTTCATTGAGGGTGGGGGAACTGGTGGAAACCAGCTCAGAAAACCACCAGGTACCTGGGCATTCTACAGCAACCAGCTCTCCCAGTGCCTCAGCAAAACTAAGGGAAACAGAGCTCCAAGGGGCCCCAGGTGGATAAACACCCTACAACATCTATCTGAAAGGAGCTGAAGAAAGCAAAAGGAAGGAAAGACCTGGGTGAGCAGGAAATCTCCAGGAGTCACACTACCCAATCCCACCCCTAGAGTTCTGGTGTTGCTGATTCCAGTCCAACACCAGGTAAGCTGCCAGAATCCTACAGCCTCCAACTGCCAACACTGGGCGCCCCAGCACACAAAGCCATCGACCAGGCCCTAGGCTCCCAACACAAGAAGCTTGGGTCAGTGCCCTCTGCTCCCCAGCAGGAGAGCCCAATCTCTTTAAAGGCCAGGAAATAAGCAAACACTATGAACAAAAAGAAACGTACGATAGATTCTTACTATGGGAAGAGTGAAGGTCAAGGCAGAAATTCTGAAGAGGACAACATTGCCAACAAACCCACATCTGGAACCTCAAAAGGGAATATGAACTGGTCTGAAGACCAAAAAGCCTTCTTAGAAGAGCTCAAGAAGGATTTTAAAAGTCAAATGAGAGAGGTAGAAGAAAAAATGGGAAAAGAAATGAGAGGTATGCAAGAGAGAGTCAATAACTTGGAAAAGGAAGGACAAAAATTAACTGTAGAAAACAAGTCCTTAAAAAATACAATTGGCCAACTGGAAAAAAGTACACTGAAGAAAACAAGTCCCTAAAAAATAAAATTGGCCAAAGGGGGAAGGAGGTACAAAATCTAACAGATGAAAACAATTTGTTAAAAATTAGAATTGAGCAAATGGAAGCTAATGACTCTATAACAGAGCAAGAATCAGTCAAACAAAAATAAAAGAATGAAAAAAAATAGATGAAAAGGCAAAATACCTCATTGGTAAAACAACTGACCTGGAAAATAGATCCAGGAGAGATAATTTAAAAATTATTGGTCTACCTGAAAACCATGATAAAAAAGACCCTAGACGCATCTTTCAGCAAATCATCAAGGAAAACTGCCCTAAGGTCCTAGAACCAGAGGGTAAAATAGCTATAGAAAGAATCCACCAATCACCTCCTAAAAGAGATTCCAAATTGAAAATGCCAAGGAATATAGTAACCAAATTCCAAAATCACCAGGTCAAAGAGAAAATACTGCAAACAGCCAGAAAGAAACAATTTAAATATCATGGAACCACAGTCAGAATTACACAGGACCTTGCAGCTTGTACATTAAAAAACCACAGGAATATGATATTCCATAAGGCAAAGGAGTTTGGATGACAATCAAGGATCAACTACCCAATGAAAATGAGCATGATCTTTCAGAGGAAGAGATGGATATTCAATGAAATAGGGGACTTCCATACCTTCCTGATAAAAAGACCAGAGCTCAACAGAAAATTTGATCTTCAAATACAAGACTCAAGAGAGACATAAAAAGGTAAATGGGACAGAAAAAAAAATGTTATTAATAAGGGCAAACTCTTTACATCCCTACAAGGGAAGATGACACTTGTAACTCTTGAGAACTGTATTGTTATTACATCATGTTAAAGGGGTATACATAAAGGGGGTGGGTATAAATTGACTTTGATGTAATGATGAAAAAAATCTAATCAAGTGGGTTAAATGGACCCAAGTAAGTGAATTAATCTGATCTAAGAAAATGTACTGAGAGAAAAGGAAAGGAGGAGGCAGACAAGGGTAAATTACATCACAGGAAAAGGCATAAAAACCTATTACAGCAGATGGAAAGAAGGGAGGGAGATGAGCATTGTTGCACCTTACTCTCATCAGATTTGGCTCAAGAAGGAAATAACATAATCAGTTAGGCATAGAAATCTAACATGCCCTATAGGCAGTAGGAGGGAAAAGGGGAAAGAAAAGGGAGGGGGCTAATAAAAGGGAGGTGGGACTGAGAGAGGTGGTGGTCAAAAGCAAAACATTAGTGAGGAGGAAAAAGGAGGAAGGAGAAAGAAAAGCATAAACGGGGGTGGGGGGATAGGATGGAGAGAAAGAAACAGATAGTAATCATAATTATGAATGTGATATATGAACGTAATGGAATGCTATTGTGCTATAAGAAATGATGAACAGGCAGACTTCAGATGAACCTGGAAAGACTTGTATGGTTTAATGCTGAGTGAAGTGAGCAGAACCAGGAGAATGTTGTACACAGTAACAGTCACATTCAGTGATGACTGACTGTGATAGACTTAACCCCTCTCAGCAATACAAGGATCTAAGACATCTCCAAAAACCTCATGATGGAAAATGCTATCCACTTCCAAAGAAAGAACTATGGAGTTTGAATGCAGATCAAAGCGAATATTTGCTATTTTTTTTCTTCTGTCGTGTTTTGTTTCCTCTTTCTGGTGGTTCCTCCTATTGGTTCTAATTCTTACTTACAGCATCACTAATGTGAAAATATGTTTAATAGGAATGTATATGTATAGCCTATATTAGATTGTGTGCTTTCTAGAGGAGGGAGGGAGGGAGGGAGAGAGGGAGAGAAAAATTTAAAACTCAAAAGCTTATGGAAGTAATTGCTGATAAATTAAAATGAATTAATAAAAAAATTTTAAAAAAAGAAATGTAAGTTAATTATGTGAGAAGAGGGCAGTGATAATGGGAAGAGAGGTCAGGAAAGGTTTCAAGTAGAAGATGCTGCTTGAGCTAAGCTTAGAGGGAAACTAGGAATTCTAAGAGGGAAAGGTGAGAAGAGAATTCACTCTAGTCATGAACAACAAACAGCCTATACAAAGGGGTGGGCATAGGTGATGGAGAGGAGAGTGGAAGGAAGAACAAGAAGGCAGTTTGGCTGGACTGGAGAGAGACTAGAGGGAAGTATATATAATAAGCCCAGAAAAGCGGGTTGGACTCACATTGCTTTGAAGGGCTTTAAATGCCAAACAAAAGAGTATATAAATAGCATGGCCACACATGTACTTTAGGAAAAAATCACACTGGCAGCTCTGTGGGGATGGACTGGAATGGGGGAAACCTCTCTTACAGCTCCTATTATGAGAAAGCTAAAAGGTGTGTTCCCTTTTTTGTTTACTTGTTGTTCCCTTTCCAACTTCATCTCTAAATTCTTCTAGTATGATTGAGTTTATTTGCGTTATATGACAAACTCATTTTCTTCTCTACTGTCTTGTTTGGTGAGGCAATATTGACTGTAATCTTCCACCAACTTCTGCTGTAAAAGATTTGCAAGTGAGTTTCTATTTTAAAAGGATGGTGTCCTTGACTGTCATGTTTCTCAGCTTGGCTAAAACATCAAATATTTCTGGGTTAATCCAGTTCCTGGGCTCTTTTCACCACCTCATTATGTCAACTGCTTTAGATACAGTCAAATTTCTCTAGGAAATAGTGAAATATTTCAATGCCTTTTTAATTATTAATTTTACTATTTTTCAGCATCAATAGCTTTTTTGATTAGGTCATGTTAGAGATACTGTAGTGTCTTTAAGTGAAATTAGTCTCCCCTTTATCATTTTCTTTCAGGTTTTATGGTGAATTTGACATTTGTTCAATGATCTGACCACATAAAGTCAGCTGACTCAGAAATGACTTCTGAAATGGCAATTATTTCCTTTCTGTTAACATAGCGTTAATTTTACTTTTTTGTGAGGTTGTTGAATATTTGCCACATTAAGTCAGTACCTTCCAACTTTCTTCTGAAGGAAAATAATCTTCATGTAAAGGCACAAGACTTCTGAGTGTTCCATATACATTAAGTCCTTTTGTTTCTTATGACCCATATTTTGAAACATTTTTTTTCTATTATCGCCTATGCCTACCTTTACATCAAGGCCATTAAGTATAAATGTATATTTTGATTTGCTTTGGAGGATATTTTTGAGTATTTTTTAGTGTAACACCAATTGGTGTTGCCATAGAGGACAGAGTTGGCCAGTTTTATTTTTTTTTAACAATTTAAAAAATTTTTTTAAATATCACATTTATTGTTTATCGTTACTATTACTGAGTTAATATAGTGACGATCTTTGGATAAGTTGCTGTCTTGCTTGTTTTATATTTAACATTTTGTTGACTCTTGTAAGGGACAAAATTTCTACATTTTGTAATTGTGTTGGGATATAAGTTTGTAGAGACTCACTGAAAGCATCATTAGGATGACTTCCAGAATGAGATTCTGCTTGTACATGGTTTTTATTTGAAAGTTTTTCACTGCATATAGTTTGAAAATTATTATGAACATTCAAAGTGGTAGCATTGTCGTTTCAGTCCTGTCTCACTCTTCATGACCTTATTTGGGGTTTTTTTGGCAAAGATACTGGAACGGTTTGCCATTTTCTTCTCCAGCAAATTTAAATATGAGAAAACTGAGGCACACAGGTTTAAGTGACTTGCCCAGGGTCACACAGTGTCTCAGGCCAAATTTGAACTCGGATCTCCCTAACTCCAGATCAGGTTCTCTATCTGCTGTGCCACCCAGCTCCAATAAATGGTATGTGCAGATAATTAAGGACGGTACTTTTGTCTGTAATAATACTGTTTCCAGTGTAGTTTATTTTTTATAGTTTTTTTTTGTTTTTGTTTTTTTTTGGGCAATTGGGGTTAAGTGACTTGCCCAGGGTCACACAGCTAGTAAGTGTCAAGTGTTTGGTCTAAGGCCGCATTTGAACTTGGGTCCTCTTGACTTCAGGATTAGTGCTCTATGTACTGCGCCACCTAACTGCCCCTTTAATAGAATTTTCAAAGATATTCTAGGTTCTCTATTTGTAATACAATAAATGTTATCAGTTTATGAAAGATAGTAAGCTTCTGATGTGAAATTCTAGATCATGTCTTTTTAGATATTTAATAGGTACTATTGAAAAGGGAATAATGCTAATTCTCACAAAGTCCAACTTATTATCTATTTGGACAGGGGATGCGGAAGGAATAATGGCAAAATGGAAGGAGTCCATCCTGCCAGGGTGATGTTTAATGGAGACTTTGTATTCCCTGAGACCACAATGATGCTTGTGAATATCGGAAAACTTGTTGAATTAGGGTTGGCTGGGAAGACTGGTTTAGTGCGCTACTGACAGTGATATAATCACTCCAAAGAACTACTGACAATCTGAAAAATCCAACAATAACAGCCAGGGATTTAGACAGTGACTGCTCTCCCCAGTTTCCCTACTTACAGGACTGTGTGACTCTAGGATCTGAGTACAGGCTGACTTTGTCATGGTCTCCGACGTGCTCAGCTCTTCCAACAGTAGACCCTGGACAGTGCTGAGGGCAATGTAAGCCTCCCGTGTTTTCCATTTCTTTGTCACCTTGTGGAGCTGCACAGAGGTTACATACTCCCCAAGTTTGTCCTCTTGAGCCTTCAGCTGGTAAACTCTTTCCAGTAGCAACTCCCTGTGGACCTGAGGAAGCCCCCCCCCCAAAAAAAGAAACAAGAAAAAGGAGGAGGCTAAGTTTCATCAAGTTTATAAAATTCCAGGCATTGATTCAAAAGCATTTTGGACACAATACAAGACTTTAAGAAAAAAAATCAAGTCTCATGGAAAAATCTATGGTATGTCTCCTAAGACAGCAGGATGATAACACGTGATAAATAAACATCCAGGCTCTGGAGCCTGGTTTTATAAGGTTATATTTAACTCTTCGAATTAAACAAAGCTGCCAAGTTTCAGTGCTTCTATTTTTCTCTTTTTACTGACACTACCTCTTAGATCTCTTCTGATAAATTATGATAGGTCTCAGGCTTATTGGAGAAAAAACTTTAACTTGTTTCACTGGCTAAACCCATAGGGTGGGGAAGTACACAGCAGACTTGTCTAATGCCACATTTTGGACTTGGAGTCAGAATCATAAGGATCACAGATTTTGAGCTTGAAGGGGACATAGAAGTCATCTAGTCCAAATTTCTGACAGACAAGGAAACTGAGGCCCTGAGAAAAGTTCACAGAGGTAGTTTGTGGCAGAGCTAAAAGTCAGACCCAGGTTCAAGATACCCATAACTGGTGCTTTTATCTTACCTCTGTTTAAATCTCAGCCTTGCTTCTTAATAGCTATGTGACCTTGGGAAAAACACCGAATATATCTAAGACTGAGTTCCTTGCTCTCTGTAAGATGATGAAAACGCTACTTGCCTTCCTTACTTCATAGAGCTGTTAAGAGGAAAATGCTTTGTACTCGAAAGGGCTGTAGCAATGTTAGCTCCTGGTGCCTGTTGTGAACAGGAATCCCAGATTATCCCTTTGAAAGCTTTGCTATGGAAATTGCATACAGGTATACCTCATTTTATTGCACTTAGCTTTATTGTACTACACAGATATTGGGTTTTTTATGTTTGTTTTTTTTACAAATTGAAGGTTTGTGGCAACCCTTTGTTGAGCAAGTCTATTGGCATCATTTTTCCAACAGCCTGTGTTCACATTGCATTTCTGTGTACATTTGGCAATTTGCAAAATATTTCAGACTTTATTATTATTATATCTATTTTGGTGGTCTGTGATCAGTGTTCTTTCATGTTACTATTGTAATTGGTTTGGGGCACCATAAACCACTCTTGTATAAGTTAGTGAACTTATTCAATAAATGTTGTGTGTGTTATGACCGCTCCACTGACAGGCCATTTCCCTTTCTCTCTCCCTCTCCTTTGGCCTCCCAATTCCACGAGACATAAAAATATTAAAGAATATTATATAAACTTGACTGATAAAGCAGAGGCAGGGTTTGAAATGACAGACTCCAATTTTGAAAGAAGTTCTATCGTGGGTAAAATGCTACCAAACAGCATCGCATCTACAGAGAAATCTTTTGTGAAAGGAAGAGGCAATCGATTCGGCAAACTTCATTGTTGTCTTATTTTAAGAAATTATCACAGCTACCCCAGTCTTCAGCAATCACCACCCCGATCAGTCAGCAGCCATCAACACCGAGGCAAGACCCTCTACCAGCAAAAAATTAGCATTCCCTGAAAGCTCAGATGATGGACAGTATTTTAGCAATAAGGTATTTTTAATTATGCTACATTTTTTAAAAGACAAAATACTATTGCATACTTAAATGACTACAGAATAGTGAAAACAACTGTTATATGCACTGGGAAACCAAAAAATTCATGTGACTCATTTTATTGAGATATTTGCTTCATTGTAGTGGTCTGGAACTGAACCCGGTAAGCCTCTAATGTGGAAGAAAGAACATTAGATTTGGAATCAGCAGAGTTGAGTTTGGGGACTCTTGGCTTTGTCATTTGCTGGCACCATATCCTTGGGCAACTAATTCATTTAGCTTTTTGGAGTTGCAGTTTCTGAATCTGTAAAATGAGAATAATACTTGTACTCCTTACCTTACCAAATTATTGTGAAGAAAGTGCTTTGCAGACCTTAAAGTGCTATATAAATATGAGTAACTGTTATTATTATGCCATCAGCACAAATGCTCTGACAGGTCCTATCAAGCTAGAAGGGATTCTCATAGAAGCCCAAAGACATATTGTGCTGTTTGCCTTCTGGCAAAGGAACAGTTCAGCTAAATGCAGAGACGCTCACTGCTGGGGGGGGGGGGCAGTTTGGCAATCAGGCAAATGAGCACCAATTTCAAAGCCACTCATGAAAACATCCACTAAGGCATGCAAGGGAGATCTATGCTGATGAAATCACAGATTCTGGAAACATTAAAATGTGTTATTGCCATTGGTGATAACAAGGATGATGGTGTTTTTTCCTAATTTTCCATAAGATGAGGTTCCCAGCCTCTTCCTCATAAGAAGCTATTTTTGATGTGCTCTAAGTCTTATGATCAAGTGTGGGAGTTGCTTGGAGAGAGCATAAATTGGACGCTGGAACAATTAACTGTCCACCCATGCATTCTGCTCCCTGCATTTTGAGAAAGATATGGTCGAGGCAGCTAGCTTGGAGACCAGCTACTTGAGACCTGTATTATAATGTGAGGAGATCATAAGACTTGGGCTTTGGTTGGTCTGAAGATTGAGTTGGATTATTCAAATTATGGTGTTGTATATAGTAGGGGCAGCTAGATGAGGCAGTGGATACATTACTGGGCTTAGAATCAGGAACACTTGAGTTCAGATATGGTCTCAGACATCATCTCTGTGACTCCTGGCAAGTCACTTAGCTTCTGTTTGCCTCAGTTTCCTTATATGTAAAATGGAGATAATAGTACCTATCTCACAGGGTTGTTGTGGCGACCAAATTACATAATAATTATAAAGAATTTAATAGAGTATCTGGTACATAGTAAGCATTACATGAACATTAGTCATTGGAATTATTATTATTGTTTTCAAAAGATTTGTTGAAATGAATGGTTGTACATTTCCTGGCATAACAGCCTGAATCATGACCTAAAAGGAACCCGGCGAATCATTTAACTTATTATTTTGTTCTTAGGTTGGATTGTACTCAAATTATCTCACACACCATGCTGCTCTGTTCTTAAAAGATTCAAAACATTAAATCCTAAAAACTCCTTTGGAAAGGTATATGGCCATCACACGTACCTCATAGTAAGAATGTTGTTCTTTGTGTCTAGTTCAAACCTTTGCTGCTACTACTGAAATCTACAGCTTCTTACAGTGGACCATATTCCAACCCTCTCCTCTCAGCTTTTCCTTTTCTGGCATGAATAAAGAGAGATAGCACAGTGATCAGAAGGCCAGCCTTCGAGTCAGGAAGACCTGTGTTCAAGTCTCACCTCTGACATAGATTGTCAATTAACTCTGAGAGAGTCACTTTTTCCTCCAGTGTCTAGGAAACTGTCTAAAACTATAAGATTCAGAGAAGGTGAAAGGGGCTACCTCACTGGGAGCTCCCTGCGCCTATGACATCACAGGTCCATACCTAAAAACAAAAACAAAAAAATCTAAACTAACTTCATTTATTCTTTTCTCTCAGGGTCTAGTTTCCAAATCTTTAATCATTTCTGTTGCTTTCTGCGGCACCTCCTTTAGGTTTTCAGAATAACCCCCTAGTTATTCATTTTTACAGGCCTGTGACCTCATCAGTGTGGTAATGCCTCTGCAAGTGCAGATCGCCACTCCTCTAACACCATCTCATCTTGTGTGATTCTCTGAAATGTCTCTCTGAAAATCCTCCTGAGGACCCACCTAAGATTCTGAAGGTTTTGCCCCTTACTTACAGAGCCTTAAGAGAAATATCATGCAGGGGTCCCTCACATTAAGAAAACCCAAACTTAAAATGTGAAGTAGATGATCATTCACCTAAGGAAGAGGAAGGACTTTGCATTAGGTTTACAAAATGATTCTCTGCAGAATTCCTTTAAAAATCACATTACCTACTTGTTTTTATTCAATTATTTCTCAGTTGTGACCCTATTTGGGCTTTTCTTGGCAAAAAAACTGGAGTTGTTTGCCATTTCCTTCTCCAGCTCATTTTACAGATGAGAAAACTGAGGCAAACAGGGTCAAATGACTTGCCCAGGATCACACAGCTAGTAAATGTCTGAGGTCACATTTGAACTCAGGAAGAAAACTCTTCCTGATTCCAGGCCTGGTGCTCTATGCACTATGGCACCACCTAGCTACACCAAGAGTTGGCTTGCAGATTAACTAATAAAAGCTCTCAAGTTTCTATAACAACAACCTTGTAAGTGATGTAGAATAACTATTACTGCCCCTTTTTTAGAATTGAGACAACTGAGGCTTAAGTTTTTAGTGACCTGCTCAATTTCACAAAATAAGTGTCAGAACTGGGACATGAATCCAGATATTCTGATGCTCAATCTAGCATTCTTTTCACTAAGTACTACCTTCCAACAACATCTACCTTTCTATAGCAATTTATGGCTTTATACAGAATTTCCCGCAGAATCACCCTGTGAGACAAGTATTGTTTTATTTTCCCCATTTTATAGAATAGGAAACCAAGGTTTAAAGGCAAAACTAATGAGCATCCTATCTTTCTACCATATTTCATTTCATACCATACAACCGTTTATATATTTGAAGGCACCGATCTTCTCCCTTCTAGGCACTTTCTGCTCCAGATTAAATATCCCTATTTTCTTTACATACTTTTTGTAGGCCATGAATTTGAGACTTCTCCCAATTCTCGCTGCTCTCATTTGGCTGTGCTCCATCGTAGATGGGTCTCTAGCTTATTTTATCTTTGCATCTTTCCCTCTACCAAACACAGTGCTTTCATTCACGTCAAGTATCCATGAGATCTCTATTTACTAGTACAAATTATAGCCTGTTTATAATAGATTGTCTGAGACAGTTACTTGGGGTTAAGCAAGTGTCCAGAGTTGTGCAGTTAGTAAGTGTTTTGGGAAGGATTAAAATCCAAGTCCTCCTGACCCATCACATTTATATGGGCATTTTAGGGGGAGGGATACCAGACCTGTGAATTCATTACTGTAAGTGATTCCTGGTAATAGAACTCCTTCTACTGATACAGACTGGCCACTGTTTTGGTATCTAAGAGTCTTCAAGAGATGCCAGGAGTTCCAAGAAATAGAATGACTTCCTCCGGGTCTCATAGCCAGGATAGGTCAAAGATAGGACTTAAACAGAGGTCTCACTCCATGAGGCCACAATGCCTCTTACAAAGGCATATCCCATCCAAAAATGTTGATTTGCGGTAGGAACATATTGAGCTAGGAAGAGATGTGCTGGAGCCAGCTTGAACCAACTTGAGAGAGCTGTTAAATTTTCACTGTTAGCATTTACACCTTATAAATCATCTAATGCTACTAATTTATTGTTTTGTTGATTTATTGTTTTGATGATTGTCTATGCTTGACAAAATTGAAAAAGTGTTAATCATACTGATCAAACTTAAAAGGATATCCTATCCTAAGCGTATCTCTCTTTTTTTTTGGGGGGGAGAGCCAGTTGTTAAATATTTATCAGCACCCTCCTAAGTCAGCTAGGCAAAACAACATTAAAGGATCCATAGTTGTTGTTGAGTCATGTCTGATTCTTCATGACCCCATTTGGGATTTTCTTGGCAAAGTTATTAGAATGGTTTGCCATTTCCTTCTCTAGCTTGTTTTACAAATTAGGAAACTGAAGCAAACAGGATGAAGTGACTGGCCCAGGGTCACACAGCTAGTGTCTAAGGATAGATTTGAACTTAGGAAGATAAGTTTTCCTGACTCTAGACCCAGTGCTTTATCTATTGAGACACCTAGCTGCAACAGTATTTTTTTTCTTTTTTTTTAATAATTTATTTATTTATTTTTAGTTTTCAGCACTCACTTCCATGAGATTTTGAGTTTTAAATTTTCTTTTCCTCCTTCTCTCCCCCCCCAAGGATGGCAATCTGATATAGGCTCCACTTACACATTCATGTTAAGCATATTTTCCCATTAGTCATGATGTAAAGAACAATTAGAACTAATGGGAGGAACCACGAGAATGAAACAGTAAAACAAAACAAAGGAAAAGGAGAGCAAATAGTGTGCTTCCATCTGCGTTCAGACTCCACAGTTCTTTCTCTGGATGTGGATAGCATTTTCCATCGTGAACCTTTTGGAGTTGTCTTAGATCAACAGTATTGTCCTTGTCCAGTTGTTTCAGTCATGGCTAACTCCTTGTGACCCCATTTGGGGTTTTCTTGGTAGAGATACTAGAGTGGTTTGCCATTTCCTTCTCCAGCTCATTTTACAGATGAGGAAACTGAGGCAGAGTTAAGTGACTTGTCCAGTGTCACACAGCTAGTAAGTGTTTTGAGTCCAGATGTGAACTAAGGAAGAGTCTTCCTGATTCCAGGCCCAGTATTCTATCCACTCTGTCTGTCATCTAGCTGCCCAGCTGCCACAGTATAGAATTATAAATGGCATATTGAATAGTGGCCCACTGGGTATTCATAACTACATCATTTGACTTGATTATGATGCATATTAATGATGTTGTTGTGAAACGATATTTCACAGGTGTGCCTGTTAGGTTTAAAAAATTCATTTTTTTAGAGAGCCAGTCATTAAATATATTCTTCCATTTAATGTCCACAGAAGTTATTCCTATTTTACAGTAAAGGAAATGGAGTCTTACCTAAAGCCAAGCAGTTAGCATGATGTAAAATCAAGAGGCAAAACCAGGTTTTCTGGTACTTTTCCCACAGAATTTAGAACTACAAAGAACTTGATAATTGTCTAATCTGAGCCTATAATTTTACAGATAAGAAAACTGAGGCTCTGAGAGAACAAAATGGCTTTCCAAGATCAATCAACATGCATTTTAAAGTTGTTTTATTGATATCTTTGTTTTCATATTGTCTAAAATTTCCCTGGTATCCCTACTCCTCATTTCCTCCCTGATCCCAGGGAGCCATTTCTTATAAGAAAGCCTTTTTTTTAAGGTAAAGAAAAAAGATAGGGAAAAATTCAGCAAAACAAATAAATACATTAAAAAATCTGACATCATATACAATGTTTCACCCCCTTTACCATCCCCCCATCTCCTTAAAAAAAGTAGGAGAAATTGTCTTCTCATATCTCTTTTTAGGGCCAAACTTCAGAACTGATTAAGCCCTCCCTGGATAAGATGCTTCACTAAGCTTAGGGAATACAAAGACAAAAGTAAAACCACCCTCCCCTCAAAGAACTTACATCCTACAACATGCACACATAGGTGTTTATACAGAATCTATACAAAGCAGATGCAAGGTACTTGGTGAGGGGGTTCCCAGAACCAGAAAAAAAGTGGCAGAAGGAGAATGTGGCTTTGCCTCTGCTGCCAAAGATGTTCTGCTCTACCACAGTTCCATCAAACCTACATGTGATGAATAATCAGTGATTTTTTAGTGTAGAACATCAAACCAACATGGAGAATTTTGCACACATTGTCAGGGAGGGTAAAACACCACCTGTGGCATACATGGGGAGTCTACCATTGGGAAGAGGTGGAGAGGAGAGGAACCCAGAGACTGTCTATCGCCTCTACTCTTATTCTTTTGTCCTTGGTTACTGTGTTTAGTAAAGAATAATATTTATTTATATACAGGTTGTCTACAGGGAATTTGGATTTGAATTATAAATCACCCTCTTGTCTTTATTCCTCTGTCTTATAACCTTGGAAGAGTTGGGAAAGCCCTGCCAACCCCAATGGGTCGGGAAGTTTGAGGGGGAAGAGGAAGTCCATTTTTCCCCCACTAGAGGTCTGCTGCCTTGATGAGCCAAGCACTTTATTCCCAACCAACTGTATCTCCTCTCATCTCTAGTGTCCTCCAAATAATGACATAACCAAGGCTAGCAGGTTGAACTAGTTTTATGAATTAGGGAGAATAAATTAAAATAGAAAGAGGGGAGTGAGCAGAACATTCATTGGGAAGAGAAGCTAATCAGTATCGGAAATGGAAATATGGAGGGCAGTGACTTTCTGAGCAGGAAGAAGTTTCCTGCATAGAGAAAAGAAAGGCAAGTAGCCAAAGCTTTCAGGAAGAGCTGACATGTCTGAAGAGGCCATCTTCCCCCAACCAGATTCAATCAGTGGCCACAACTCCCAATGGACATACCACATATGAACATTCAGGAGACTTTTGTTTTGATAGCTGTAGCCTCAATTATCTAGCACAACACTTTTTATACTCCATATACTTGATAAGTACTCAATTGAATTCTTTAATTCTTTTCAAAGATGTCACATTTAAGGAGAGAGCAGGGGATCAGTTTCCTCATCTGTAAAATGAGCTGGAGAAGAAAATGGCAAACCATTTCATTATCTTTGCCAAGACAACCCCTAATGAGGTCAGGAAAAGTCAGAAATGGCTGAAAATTAAAAAAAAAAAGGACTGAACTGAATGCATACATACATACATGCGTACAGACACACAAATGCATGCACATGGGATCTACTGATCCCTTAAGATACTTGTTCATTTTTTTCTATACTGCAGTACAATAGGCACAGTAAGAAGAGGGCATAAAAATTCCCCAAATTCATCCCCCCCCCAACCATAATTCACTGGCTTTCATTACCTGGAATGTTTATCTATAGTCAGGTTTTTATAGCCCAGTCTAAAGAGTCCCAAAAGACCTGAGGTACATTTGCATTTCTCTGTGTTGTTATTGACAAGGATCATTATATATTCAAACTATGTAAATGAATACCAATTGATTTGCAAAATGATGTACTGTTAAATCTTCTCATTTCAGAGGATTTTCAGTCAAGTTCTCTCTAGTTTGCATTTCATTATGTCCCCTACCAGCATCCCTTAGCTTTCACAGTGGTGACCTTTGAGCACAGGACAAAGAATAATACATTTGCAACACATGGTAGTTTAGGCTTTTTATCTCTAAGAAAAAAGAATCCATTCAACCTGTAATATGGAAAGATGGGTAAAATTCTCCTAAAATAAGAGTCTAGTGGTATATAGTACAGCCTAGAAATTCTGCTTTTTCCAAAGATGCTTATACCCCACCCCCTTCCTAGGTAGACCCATCCCTTCCCTCCCCCTTTCTCCTTTCTACTATCAAAAAGCCCCAGGCTATGGCTCATTATCATCACCTACAGATTTCTCCTTGCCCTCTCTTCCCCTTTGGTTTGAATTACCACATAGTAGAAAGAGTGCAAGATTAGGACTCAGAAGATTTGGGTAGTAAGTAGCTGAGCAGAGATTTGAAAGTATTCCTTCTGTTTTGTCTAAGAGAACCAATTTTCTCCCCTGCCCCTTTTGATGATGCATGGTCCTTCTTTAAGGCCTTATTAAAGGATTACCATTGGATCTATCAGCATTCTTCCATTCATTATGTCGTAGAGAAGATATTGAGTTCTTTATTCAATAAAACTTAATCTGTATTTATTAAGCAGCAGCTGACTCTAGATAAGACACTGAACTAGATATTGTAGATGCAAAGATTACAAAACAATCTATGCCCATACGGAGCATAAGAGAGATACCGGAGGCAGAGAAGTGAACACAAAATATGTACAAATTATTTCATTTCAGGGTGATCAAGGCAGAGGTGATAGTATCTGGGAGATACTTTGCTATGACAATGGAATCTGAGGTCTGGCATATCCTACAAAAATGGATAGAATTTAATTAAATGCCTGTTGATGAATTACGTACCTTCTGCCTGAAGACTAGCTTAAACATAGGGTCTAACTTATCACCAGAAGGTTGGCCACCAGGGAACGAATTATTTTTTCTTTATCTCAGCTCTGAGTCATCACTCTTTTATTTTTTCTTCTTTTTTATTAATTTATTTTGATTTATCAATAAACACTTTCACATGCTTTTGAGTTTAAAATTTTTCTCCCCCTTCCTCCCCACCACCCTCCGCAAGATGGCGCACAATCTGATATAGACTATACATTTACATTCATATTAAACATATTTTCACATTAGTGATGTTGTAAGTAAAAAGTGAAACCAATAGGAGGAACCATCAGAAAGAGGAAACAAAACTCAACAGAAGAGAAAAAAAATAGCAATTCAACTTCCATAGCTCTTTCTTTGGATGTGGATAGCATTTTGCATCACAAGGCCTCTGGAGATGTCTTAGATCCTTATATTGCTGGGAAGGGTAAAGTTTATCAATATTAATTATCACACAACATGGTTGTTATTGTGTACAACATTCTCCTGGTTCTGCTCACTTCACTCAGCATCAGACCATACAAGTCTTTCCAGGTTTTTCTGAAGTCAGCCTGTTCATCATTTCTTATAGCACAATAGTATTCCATCACATTCATATACCACAACTTGCTCAGTCATTCCCCAATTGATGGGTATCCTCTCAATTTCTAATTCTTTGCCACCACAAAAAGAGCTGCTATGAATATTTTTGTACATGTAGGTCCTTTTCTCATTTGTGTGATCTCTTTGGGATATAGCCCTAGAAGTGCTATTGCTGGGTCAAAGGGTATGCACATTTTTATAGCCCTTTGGGCATAGTTCCAAATTGTTCTCCAAAATGGTTGGATCATTTCACAACTCCACCAACAATGCATTAGTGTTCCAATTTTCCCACATCTTCTCCAACATTTATCATTTTCCTGTTTTGTCATGTTGGCCAATCTGACAGGTGTGATGTGGTACCACAGAGTTGTTTTGATTCACATTTCTCTAATCAATAGTGATTTAGAGCATTTTTTCATATGACTATGGATGGCTTTAATTTCTTCATCTGAGAACTGTCTGTTCATATCCTTTGACCATTTATCAGTTGGGGAATGCCTTATATTCTTATAAATTTGACTTAATTCTCTATATATTTTAGAAATGAGGCCCTTATCAGCAAGGAATGAATTTTTTAAACACAACTCAAGAAACAAAAGTCTGAGATCTGTTTCATTGGAAGGAATTCTATCAAAAGAGAAATCATGCCTTGTATAAAACTCTGTCAAGGCAGGTGGCAGTGGCACTATGGTGGTGGTGGTGATGATGCAGGCATGTCACGTCTTCTACTGCGGAGGCTGAAGTTGCTGGATCTCTCAAGCTCAGGAGTTCTGAGCTGCAGTAGACTAAGCCAAACAGTGTTTGTACTAAATTCACACTGATGTGGTGAGACCCAGGAAGCAGGAGCAGAGGTTGGGGGGGTGGCACTACCAGGTTGCCAAAGGAAGGATTACCTGGCAGCTGGAAATGGATAATAACAACAACAACAAAAAACAAAAACAACAACTACCATGTACATAGCATCAACTATGTAGCAGGTATTAGCTAAGCATTCTATAAATATCACCTCTTTTTATCCTCACAACAACCCTGGGAGGTAGGTGCTACTAGGATCCCCATTGTACAACTGAAGAAACTGAGGCACATAGAGGTTAACTAACTTGATGAAAGTCATGCAGCTAGTACGAGTCTGAGGTCAGATTTGGACTCAGGCCTTCCTGACTCCAGGACCAACACCATCTACTGTACCACCTGGCTTCCTCTAATTCTTCTGTGATCAGAGTGGGATTGGGATGTGAGTATGTCTTTCATTTCCAGCCCTCTTCCCTCCTCTCTTTCTTCCTTCCCCCACCTCACCTCCCAAAAACCCAAAATGTTTCTATTAAAACCTGCCTGGAAAAAAAATCAGTATTCCAATAAATCAAAGAGGAAACTGTAAAGGTCTTCATAGGATCACAGGAGTACAGATTTTGACTTGGAAGTCACTGCCAAGGTCATTGAATTTAACTCCCTCATTTTACAAGCTCTTGTCCTTGAAGTCCCTCAGCTCAATACTGTCTGAGCCGGATACTAGATCGACCCAGCTTGGCAAGGTTGTTAGCTGCCTCGGCCCTTCTGGAATTGGCTTCCCTGCTCCCTAACTCTGGTGGTGAGAGTCCCAGATCTTTGGCAGCCTAGAAGCTTGGGAGAAAGGTGTACCTAGGCGGACCAGAGTACAGCATACAGCCCCCCCTCTGAACTAGACCCCTTCCCACACACCCACCCACACACATACACACATATACACATTCCTCTAACCAAGTGAGTCTTTCTGTTATTCTAGTCTGAAAGGAAATTCTAGTCACCCATTTCCCTTGCTTTAATCTCTCAGATCCCACCACAGGTATATGTCCTTGTCTCAGACTCTAGACAGGAAGGCTGTTGAGAGAGTTTCCCAGCCTAGATTCTTTGAGAACCTAGGGCGAAATCTCATCTACTATCATGTCTGCAAGACTTAGTTTGGGGGGGGGGGGCGGTCAAAATTAAATAACCAGGCTGAAAGGAAAAGACACGTATGAATGCACTGAGGAAGCCTGCTCAGGTTGGTAGCAGCTTCAACTTCTTAGGGCATAGCTTGGGATTTTACAGCATTTTAGGCCTGCTTAGGGTATGCAGTCAATCCACGGTATTCCATGGTCCAATGGAAATGTGGAGGTGTGCAAACTGTGGAGTCACCAGGATTGTTAAAGGTCAGGTTTGTCCCAGTGAGAAAATTCATTTTTCAGTGTTTAGTCTTATCAGAATATACCCTGTTGGAGGGAAACCTCTAGGATGAGAGAGGTCTCCCTCAAGGTAGAAGTGCAATCTTTCTGTTGTTACCAGTAAGAAGTGGAATAAAAGGACCCCAGGATCTGTATACAACTTCATAGCTCCGTCTCTTTGACCTCTGAGGTTTCTTTCTCTGGGGAGAACATTTCCCCCAAACTGACAATACTCATATTCAACTACCTCCTCCTCAAGAGTCATTACTGACTTCAAGATCTCTTCCCCCATCCCTACTGCCATCCCCCCAAACCCAAAAAAGTTTGTGAAATCTAAGGCTACAGACAGAAAATTTTGTAAATATTTCATTCAATTTAAGAAATAATTATTGATTGCCTCCTAAAATAACAAATTTTCATAATATTTTATTATTTGTAACTGGCTACTCCTATACGACATTTTACTTCCTGTCTTTGTGTCTTTCTATGCATGGCACCCATCTGTAATATCTTTCTAGGGAAGCCAATCACAAACTCTTCCAATTCCAATTCCAGACTGAATCCAGACTTCACAGAACAAATCCCCTTAATAAAAGGATCTGTTCTGTAAAACTTGGACTCAGTCAAAAGGCTGCACCCAAGGACCTAGAAGGCCATACGTAGCCTCAAGGCCACAGGTTCCCTACCCCAGCCCTAGGTAAATCATTTCACTTCCCTGGGTTTCAGTTTCCAGCATTGTAATACAATGAGTTTGGCCTAGATGACCTCTAAAGCTCCTTCTTGGGCTAAGTCTGTAATGCTATGATGTGGGTGAAGTTACTGCAATCATTAACTATCAATCACATTGAGAAGTAGTGTAGGACTGAGGAAGTATCTCTAGAGACACTTTGTAAATTCAGGTCTCCTAATCATTAGTTCAATTTTCTTTACTCTTTAATCCAGATACAAAGGGATATTTTATGAACAATAGAGCTCTCTGTCACTGGAGGCATTCCACCAAAACCTGGAAGACTGAACACTTATAACGGAAAACGTTGAGAGGATTCCTTCAATTGATCAAAGGTTGGACTTCTGTTCAGAAATTTTTCATTTTGTTTGACTCTTCATGACCTCATGGATTTTCTTGGCAAAGATATTGGAGAGGTTTGCCATTTCCTTCTCTAGCTGATTTTATAGGTGAAGAAACTGAGGCAAACAAGGTTAAGTGACTTAGTATGGTTAAACAGCTACTATGTATCTGAGGCCAGATTTATACTCATGAAGATGAGTCTTCTTAGCTCTAGGCTCAGTACTCTATCCACTGCATGACCTAGCTGCCCCAGAAATTGGACTAGGTTACCTTTAAGCTCTTTTCCCATTCTACCTTTCTATGATTCTAAAACATTGTTTGTTTCTATGATTCTAAAAAACTGGGAAGATAAGAGACACTTTTTCTTCTTTTTAATACTCTCCAGTCATGGCAGAGATCAGTTCTTGTTTTATGTAGTAGCTGATTAATTCAGTTAATTTGAATGCCATGGGTTCAATTAGCATATCAGTTACTTTTGGCTAAAAACTACCCCCTCCCATCATAAGAAATAATCTTGCAAATGTGCTCCATAAGTATTTTATTTTTTTAATCTAAAATATTATGAATTTTATGAATATCAACAAACATGAACAGTTTCCCATAAAAAGAACAAAAAAGGAAGACTGCACATGAAACTATGAATCTATACTATTTATAGCTTGTTTTTTTTTTGAAGGAATATTTCAAAAATTAACATGGTAGTCCCAATGCTTTTCTGGTTATCTGTGTCCCTTTCTGAATTTCCTTCTGATTTATTTTAAGTATTTTAAAATGATTTATTAATTATCGTTTATTTCTTTTCTTGGTATCATTGTTACTTTTCTTGGTACCCTCCTATCCTTTATCACTCCCCCCGCCAATGAGTTATCTTTTTAAATAATTAATTATAGTCAAACAAAATAAATGTACCTATTGCCCATGTATGAAAGTGTATGTCTGTTTCTGCACATCTAATCCATTCCCTCTCTGTTAAAAAGTGAGATGCATGGACTCATCATTAGCTTTCTGGAGTCAGAATTGATCACTGAATTGTTTACCTTTCATAAGTTGTTTACAGTTGTTTCTCTTTAAAATGTTATTTTCATTACATACGTTGTACTTCTAGTTCTACTTACTTCACTCAGTATTATTTTATATCAAACCTCCCAGGGTTCTCTGGTTCCATTCCTTTAATTATTTCTTCTGACACAACAATATTGCATCATCACATTCATATACAATGATTTTTTCAGGCATCCCCTAAATGATGAGCACACCTTGAGTTTTCCAGTTCTTTGCTACAGTTGTTGGTCCCTCATTTTTGAAGAAGACCAATGACATCATGGGGTGATATTTTGATTTGTACCTGAATTAGATTTAAGTGAACCAGAGATGCATGAGTCCTTTCCCTCTTTCCTCAATCTCTTTGGGCACATACATGGTAGTGGCATTACTGGATCAAAGGATATGCACAGTTTGGCAGCTATCTGGTAATAGTTTCAAATTGAATTCTAGATTGATTAGACCAATTCAAAGCTCCATCAACAATGTGCTGTAAAAGGAAAATTCTTTTACAAGAAATTTTCAATTTTATGTAATGAAAGTTGTCCATTAAAAAATGTGTTCAAGAAGGCGGAGCCAAGATGGCGGATTGAAAACAGTGACTTGCTCAAGCTCTCCCCCAAACCCCTCCAAATACCTGTAAAAAATGACTCGAAACAAATTCTAAAGCAGCAGAATCCACAAAAAGACAAAGGAAAACAAATTTCCAGCCCAACACAACCTGGATGGTTGATCAGAAAGGTATTTCGTGCCGGGCGGGGAGAGGAGCACAGTTCAGCGTGGGTGCGCAGGCCGCAGCGAGCCTGGAGCAGGACTCAGAGGACTGAATCGCAGGAAGCTGTGATGGTTTCCAGACTTTTCAACCCACGAACACCAAAGACAACTTAGGTCAGTGGGAAAAGTCTGTGACTGCGGTGAGAGAAGGAGATAGGTCTCAGCCACAAGTCCCAACCTCAGCCTCTGGGGCAGCCTGTGACTGAGGTGAGAGGTAGAAGCTAGGTTTCAGCCACCCCCGAGGCAGCAACTGTCTCCTGAGCTTCCAGCCCACACACTGAGGGGGAATTAAGTGGCTGATTAGAGGGGGATTACAGGGATCTCTCTGCCAGTTCTAAGGCAGGAATCTCCTGCTTTACCGGTGCTTGGATCTGGGTCACAGTTCTGAGGGGCAGTCCTGGGGCAAGAGGGAGAACTGGCCTGGTGGACCTTGTTGTGGCAGTGGAGAGGAAACACCCCGCTCCTTATCATACCAGCTTGGAAGAACTGAAAATTTATAGGTCCCTAGAAGTACCTCTGAAAACAGCTGTACAAACCCCTAAAGCTTGGGACAGTACATTCTCCACATAAGAGTCTGCAGACTCTTACCTTAACAAAGAGTTTAAAACTCAAGTAATTGACTGGGATCATGAGTAAGCAGCGCAAAAAGAGTCAGACTATATTATCTTACTTTGGTGAGAAAGAAGATCAAAACATACAATCAGAAGAAGACAACGAAGTCAAAGCTCCTACATCCAAAGCCTCCAAGAAAAATATGAATTGGTCCAAGGCAATGGAAGAGCTCAAAAAGGATTTTGAGAAGCAAGTAAGAGAAATAGAGGAAAAACTGGGAAGAGAAATGAGAGTGATGCAAGAAAATCATGAAAAGCAAGTTAACAGCTTGCTAAAGGAGACCCAAAAAAATACTGAAGACAATAACACCTTAAAAAATAGCTTAACCCAAATGGCAAAAGAGGTCCAAAAAGCCAATGAGGAGAAGAATGCCCTAAAAATCAAAATTGGCCAAATGGAAAAAGTCCAAAAGATTACTGAAGAAAATACTTCCTTAAAAATTAGAATAGAGCAATTGGAAGCTGGTGACTTTATGAGAAATCAAGACACTATAAAACAAATCCAAAAGAATGAAAAATTAGAAAATAATGTGAAATATCTCATTGGAAAAACATCTGACCTGGAAAATAGATCCAGGAGAGAGAATTTAAAAATTATTGGACTATCTGAAAGCCATGATCAAAAAAAGAGCCTGGACATCATCTTTCAAGCAATTATCAAGGAAAACTGCCCTGATATTCTAGAACCAGAGGGCAAAATAGAAATGGAAAGAATCCACTGATCTCCTCCTGAAAGAGATCCCCAAAGGAAAACTCCTAGGAATATTGTAGCCAAATTCCAGAGTTCCCAGGTCAAGGAGAAAATATTACAAGCAGCCAGAAAGAAACAATTCAAGTATTGTGGAAACACAATCAGAAAAACACAAGATTTAGCTGCTTCTACATTAAGGGACCGCAGGGCATGGAATATAATATTCTGGAGAGCAAAGGAGATAGGATTACAACCAAGAATCACCTACCTAGCAAAACTGAGTATAATCCTTCAGGGGAAAAAATGGTCATTCAGTGATATAGAGGACTTTCAAGCATTCTTGATGAAAAGACCAGAGTCGGATAGAAAATTTGATTTTCAAATATAAGACTCGAGTGGAACATGAACAGGTAAACAGGAAAGAGAAAATCATAAGAGACTTATTAAGGTTGAACTGTTTACATTCCTGCATGGAAAGATGATATTTGTAACTCATGAGACCTTTGTCAGTATTAGGGTAGTTGGAGGTGTACAAATTATATGTATGTATATATATGTAGATAGATAGATAGACATAGATAGATATAGATATAGATACATAGATAAATAGAGATCACAGGGTGAGTTGAAGATGAAGGGGTCATATCTGGAGAATAAAATTAAGGGGTGAGAGAGCATTATATTAGGAGAAGGAGAAAAGGAGAGATAGAAAGGGGCAAATTATCTCACAAAAATAAAAACAGAAAAGAAAAGGCTCTTACAGTGGAGGGGAAATGGTGAAGGTGAGAGGGAATGACTGAATCTTATTCTCATAGGATTTGACTTAAGGAGAGAATAACATACACACTCAGTTGGGTATGGAAATCTGTCTTACCCTACAGGAAAACAGTGGGGGGAAGGGACAAAAGAGTAGGGGATGATAGAGAGGAGGTCAGATTGGGAAAGGGGGTATTCAGAAGCAAATACTTCTAAGCAGGAACAGAGTCAAAAGAAAGAATAGAATTAATGGGGGGCAGGATAGGATTAAGGGAAATAGAGTTAGTTTTTCACAGCATGTCTCCTATGGAAGTGTTTTGCATAACTGCACATATATAACCTACATTGAGTTGCTTGCCTTTTCAATGAGGGTGGGTGGGGAGGGAGGAAGGGAGAAAATTTGGAACCCAAAGTTTTAAAAACACATGTTTAAAAAAAATGTTTTCACATGCAACTGAGAAATAAGAAATACAGGAAATGAGGTACAGGGTTTCCTACCCTACAGGAAAATAGAAGGGGAAGGGGATAAGAAAAGGGAGGGGAGAGATAGCAGGGAAAGCAGACTAGGGGAAGGGGAATTCAGAATGCATGCCATCTTGGGGTGGGGGGAGGGATGAGATGGGGTGAAAATTTGGAACTCAAAATCTTGTGGAAGTAAATGTTGAAAACTAAAAATAAATTTATTAAAAATTAAAAAAAGAAAAAAGAAATAAAGAAAAAAAGAAAAAAAAAGAAAAATAAATAAAAATAAATTTTAAAAAATGTTGTCAAAACCTTTTTTTCCCAATACATAGTTGTGAAAGTGTTTCCTTCCCTGCTCTTCTAATTCATTTGTTATGTCATATTTTATATCTAGTCCATGCATCCATTTGAAGCTTATTGCAGTATATGGTATGAGATATTGACCTAAATCTAATTTCTGTTGGACTCCTTTGCTGTTTTTCCTGGAGTATCCCCCCCTCCCCAATAATGAGTTCTTGTCCCAGTAGTTAGACTCTAACATAAGCAGTCTTAATTCCATGGCTTTTAAGAGAGAGATTAGAACTATATCTGTGAGTCATCTGCACAGAGATCATAATTGTGTCAATGGGAGATGATGAGATCATCAAAAAAAGAGAGTAGAGAAAGGACTAGGTCACCTTTAATCTCTTTTCCTATTCTACGTTTCTGTGATTCTAAAACATTCTTTGTTTCTATGATTCTAAGAAACAAGGAAGATATGAGACACTGTTTTTCTTCTTTTTAATACTCTCCAGTTATGGCAGAGATAAGCTCTCTAGTTTTATGTAGTGCCTGATTAACACAGTTAAACTAAATGTCACCTAAAGGCATCACGATCCAGCAAAAGTGTTGGTCAGAGAACCAAAAAGAACATTATCAGAGAAGCCAAGAGAGGGGAGAGCATTTTGGAAGTGGGCAGAGGGAAGAAGTGGTTCCTCAGTGTTAAAAGCTGCAGAAAGGTTAAAGAATATGAACTAGAAAAGAATACTCTTTACTCACCTGAAAAGCCAGGACATGATTCTTACATGTAAAGTATAATAATCCCTAAAGTTCCAGGAAAAGTAACCTCTGCATAATTGCTATGCCAGGGAAAGGGATGTTAGAAAACCAAAAGTCTCTTGCTTTGCAACAGCTGAACTTTTGTATGAAGGGATTTTTAATGAGCCCTGCACACATGACAGATTATGAAATCCAGAAGTGGGGAATGAATAATGGATGGCTGAGTGGCTAAATGAGCAATTTCTGCCACGACCAATTGAGAAAACATTAAACTGCCACCAAAAATAATGGATAAGTGAGAAAACATATTCAATTCAATTTAGCAATCCAATAAGCATTTATTAAATACCTACCACATATAAGGCATGATGGTAGGTGTCAGGGATATAAAAATTTAGACCTGCCCATTCCTTACTTTTCAAGGATTGTACAATATTATGACAGGGGATACAACATACACACAGAGAAGTATAATAGGTGGAGAGTAATAGGGCCAAAGGAGAGATTCAAACAGAGTAGTATGGGAAAATCTGGAAAGAAAATGATACTTTCAGCTTAAGGGATTCAGAAATTCTTCTTTAAAAAAAAAAAAAAAAGATGGCTTGTGAACTTGGCCTTGAAGGAAGAGAAAGAAAGATTTCATCAGGCAAGAAAAGGAGAGAGTACTCTCAGAATGAAGTGGACCTGTATCAATGGTAGGCGAATCATTTCTGGTGGACCCCAGTCTCAACATCCCTTGCACAAAGACAAGAGATCACATGGACAGAAATGACTTATTCCAGTTCTATCAGTAACAGCTTAGATGAGCTAAGGCAGAGGTTCTTAACCCTTTTTATGCCATGTAATTAGATTGTGAGTTCCTTCAGGGAAGGGATTGTCTTTGCCTCTTTTTGTATCTCCGGCATTACATTATTACATGCAAATCCTGGTCCTTCAACAACAAAAATAACCCTTATATAGATTTTTAAGATTTGTAAAGCACTTTACAGATATTATTATGGGGCCAAACTATCATGCCTAAGTAAAATTGACTTCATATTGTCAGGCTATCCATTTTTCAACCCTGGAGTGCCCTCAAGCAACATTTCTGCAAGGTATGCAAGGCTTATCCTAAGGCATCTTTCAATACACCTTCCAAAACATGCAATACCATTTCCCAAACCACAATCCCATGCCTGATCCTCAAACCTGTTCTTTGTCACTCTTGCCACCTGATTGGTGGGTTTGCTGCGAATCCATATATTCTTTTCAGTAATAATAACCTCATATAAACACCCATACCCAATATTTGGTGCTCTTCTTCAAGATGGCACCTTGTATTCTGCCTAGGGGATGTTGAGGGCACTGGGAGTAGCATAACCCCAAACCTGTAACCCTACTAAATGCATTGGTTATTCTGATTCTAGCAGCATCAGTTTCACTTCTTCTACAACTCATCCTGTTCTTTGATGCCTATCAATTATCTCATCTGATCCTCGAGATAACCCTAGGAGGGAAGTGCTATTATTATCCCCATTTTACAGTTGAGGAAACTGAGGCAGACAGTGGTTAAGTGCTTTGCCTAGGATCATACAGCTAGTAAGTGTCTGAGGCAGGATTCAAATATCAGGTCTTTCTAACTCCAGGTCCAGTTCTCCATGACTGGGTCACCTTTATTGCCTTAACAGTTGCTAGAGACTCATTCTTTTTTTTTACATAAGCTAGATTCTAGCTAAACAGTGCATTAGCTCTCCTTCAAATGCAACATTCCCTCCCCCATTCTATCTCTTTGTACAAGTCAAGAGCCATGTTGGGTAAATACTCCCTCTTCAAGTCGACCTCTGTGAACTTTTCCATTCTTTTAAAGCTCAACGCAGAAGTCGCTTCGTCCTGAAACCTTCCCTGATCCTCCTTCCTGTGTTCTGTACCACCTCTTATGATCCCATGTTTACTTATCTGTGTCTTTGGTATTGCTCCGGTGGAATGTAAGCTTCCTAAGGGTAGGAGGTATTCATTTTTGTCTTTGTGTTCCCCCAGTAGCACACATACATAGTAGCTGCTCAAGAAATATTTGTTGATGATATGTTGTGTAACAGTCTATCTTTTGCTAAGGTCCTGTTCTTATCCCTCAAGGCATGGAAGAGAACTTGGGCTCTTTAAATTGAACTCTGTTAGGGCACAAGGCCTGGCAAGATCCTAATTATCTGCAAGTCATTCAACCATGGGCCTTTTGATACATGTCATGTCTGTTACTTCAAGGACTTGCCTAAGTTCATTATCAGAAAGTTAGACACTAGGACAAGAATTATTTTTCCATAGACACTCAAGAAACCTTCTAGCTACTAAGGAAAACACATGGAGATACTAATTTGCATCAGTGGGAGAAATGTCCACACTGATGGATCTTTTGAATTATTAAGGAAATATAACAAAACTAATTACTAAAATAATAATAACACCATTATCTTGCATAATCATTGCACACAATATCTCATTTAAGTATCACAATCCAATGATGTGGGTAGGTCTGATGTTATTATACCCATTTTTCATATGAGGGAAATAAGGCATAGAGGGGTTATGTCCCATCCAAAATGACAGAGCAAGTCAATAGTGCATTTAAAGCTAGAAGCTAGGTCTTCCTGACTCCTACTCCTAAACTAGTGTTATTTCTATTACTACATAGTATAGGTTATGCCTCTCTAATCCTTTCTCACCATTGACCCAGTAATCTGCTTTGATGCAATGCTTTATACATCTGTTTGGATGTCTTTAGTAGCTCACCATTGGATATTACCAAATAAAATACAACCCCCTGATTCTGGCATTTAAGGTCATACACCACTTAGTTTACACCTATCTTCCTGTTTACTCTCCTTTGAGTGGTAGTCACATTGAATTATTCTTTTCCTCCTATTGTTATCCTTCCCTCTCACATCCTCCTTTGCCTTTGTTTATTCAACTAAAAATAATTATCAAGTTCCTACTATGCTCAAGGTATCTGTACTGCTTGATTTGCCAAGAATGGACTTCCACTGATTCCTGACATGTTCATCTATTGAAGCATCTTCCTTCCTTCAAGGCGCACATTAAGTGTGCATACTTATTCCACACTTCTGTTTGAACCCATAAGGTGAAAGCCAGCTCACTCTCCTCAAACATCTCATCACATTTTTGCCTTTACTCGTTTTCTGTATTCCTCTCTCTTCCTTATGTCAAAGTTATTTTGGTTTGTGCCTTTTCTTCCTTTGGATTATAAATTCCTTAAGGGAATAAATAAGGGAACAAATTCCTCATTTCTCTACCTCAATGGGCAAACACAAGGCCTTGGACATAGTAGGTGCTTTATGAATATTCTCTGAACCAAATTCCATCCAAACATGCTGCTACCCTGGCTCCTACCCAAGCACCATCCTCCCAATTACACTTTAGCGTAGATGACAGCAAGTTTTTCTTTGCTTGCATTAAACAATATCATGGCCCTCCAATGTCTCTGCTGGATACTAAGACTTGGATTTTTTGGCATGCAGTATAGAGCTTTGGGATTTAATTTTACATAACCATATTAAAAACAAAAAATCTAAATGAACACTGCATAGACACTAAAAGATTCAATCAATCAGTTTTAGAAGAACATGAAAGTTATTAAATTAGGAAGTTCTACTCCATTGGTATTCATCAATGTGAAAGGATAGTCTTTCAAAGATGGCCTGTCATTAAAGGTCACTGACAAGTAAGGCTTTCATTGCATACCACTTTATACTTGGATGCTTTCATGACTTCTACGTTATGCACAGAGAAAAGGAAGCATACACAGTTGATCACATTAGTTTCTCTTCATTTAAAAAAATGTTTCTTTTTTGGTTGTTGCCCTTTGTTTTTATGTATGTCATTTCTTGAAATGCTATCCTACTTTCTACCTGCCATGCCCCACCTCACCTCATAAATTTAAACTCTTTCTTCTAACAAAGAAAATTTGATAAATAAAATCACCCAATACAATGATCCTGTCTGGCAATATATACAGGATTCTGCCCCTAGTTGTGCTGAGAAGAGAGAGGAATTCTGGAGGCTTAACCTAGAATCGGCAAGATCTGAGTTTAAATCCAGCTCCAGATACTAACTAGATTTGTGACTCTGAACAAGTCATTTAACCTCCATCTGTCTCAGATTCCTCATGTACAAAGTGGGGATAATAATAGCACCTATTATGATAAAATATTATTACATAAAACATTGTTACATTCAATAACAGAATATAATTTATAAAAATACAATATGTAATATTATTATGATAGTAACTCCCAGGGTGGTTGTGAAGGTAAAACAAGATAATATTTCTAAGGTGTTTTGTAAACCTTAGAGTACTATTTAAATGCAGGTTATCATTATCATCCTCATTTTCAACATCATTATTATCTTTTATCTGAGATTAATATTGATTTTTCTATTACTCAGAGTTCTTTTTAGTGATCATCTCATTTATAGTGCCCCGGTTCTTTATGTACATTATTCTTTTTAGTCTTATTTATTTCATTCTGCATCAGTTCACACATATCATCAGAAACCATGAATTCAACTATCATTTCTTTGCAGATGACTCCCAAATCTACAGATCCAGCTTTTCATCTCTCTCATAATTTTCAGGAGAGTATCACCAAGTGCCTTCTGGACATTTCTACCTAAATGTCCCATAGGCATTCAAAAATGAACATGTCCAAAACAGAAATCACCTTTTCCCCAGACCCACTCCATATTTTGATTTCCCTATTTCCATTAAAGAGTTCACCATTCTTCTAATCACACAGGTTTGCTACCTAAAAGCATCCTCAGCTCTTTCTCCTCATTCATCACTACTCCAATGAGATGCTATCATTTGTCAATTCCACTTCCTCAATATCTCTCACATACATTCCCTTCTGATTACTGGGTACCACATCTACTCTATTCCAGACACTCATCACTTCTTACCTAATCTACTTTAATAACCTCCTCATTCATCTTTCTCCATCCAAGTTATCCCCTTTCTAATCTATCCTTCACAGAACTGTCAAAGTGATATTCCTACAGTATTGGTCTCACCATGTCTGTCATTTTTCTGTTAGATAAGCTTTAGTGGCCCAAATGACTTTAGGATAAAATAAAAACCCCTCTGTTCATCCTTTAGCATTTCATAGTTTGGTTTGGGCTAACTCTCTGGACTGATAATAGGCTATTTGACTTCACATTTTATGTGCTCCAGTCAACTGCCCTTTTTCTCTTTCATAAGATTCCATCTCTTGCCTCCACACTTTTGGAAAAGCTATCTGTCATGCATGGAATGCTTCCCTCTACCTCTTGGTTTCCTTAGCTTCCTTCAAAGCTCCTAGTCCCTGCTGTTTTAGTATTCCTTGCCATCCTCCCCCACCCTATTACCGCATATTTTGGTTTATAGTAACCTATATTTACTTATTTATGAACATGTTGTATCCTTTCAGCAGAACTGAGCTCCCTGAGGGCAGGAACTATCTTTTTTTTCAAAGATGTCCCTAGCATCCTGCCCAGTGTGTGGCATACAGCAGGCACTTCATAAATGTTTCTGATTGGTTAATTTCTCTGAATTTCTCATATCATCATGTATTGTTGCATAATAATAGTCCATTCCATTTTTCTTCTGGCATTCCCTAACTGATGTGACTACTTTGTTCCCAGGCCTTTGTAACCATAAAAAGAGACAATTTTTTTTAACAGTACCCTGTCTCTGATTAATTTTGTTAAGGTAATACTGATAAATTTAAAGTTCTTTTCGCATAGGGAAAAACACACATAGGAGGAGAATTAGGTAGTAGAAAGCACAGCAGATCTGGAGTCAGAGGATCTAGGTTTAAGGCCTGGCTTTGACACTTTACTAGCTATGGGACCTTGAGCAAGTAACTTCTCTCTCGATCTCAATTTTCTCATTTGTAAAATGAGTGGATTGGTCAGAGGTGTGGAACTGGATCAAAATGTAATAAAATAAATAAAAATACAAGAGAGCATAGATAATGTTAATTTGTGGTTTTCTAAATCAGTATGCCACCCATTTGACCCCACTGGACTAGACTAACTTTAAGATCCCTTCCCACTTGACATCCTCTCTCTTCCTGAAGTGGATTTGCCATGAAACATGCCCTGTTCACCTAACAATCTATGATGTTATGATTTTGAGTGGGATTAGGGTCCAAAAGGGTTTAGTGGTTTTTCAATCGTGTCTGACTCTTTGTGACCCCACTTGGGGTTTTCTTGGCAAAGATACTGAAGCGGTTTGCCACTTCCTTCTCTAGCTCATTTTACTGATGAGGAAACTGAGGCAAATAGGGTTAAATAATTTTCCCAGGGTCACACAGCTAGTAAGTATCTGAGGCCATATTTGAACTCAGGAAGATAAGTCCTCCTGACTCCAGGCCCAACACTAGGTTTCAAAGTTTGATTTCCAAGTCTGATTTTGGTCTGCTTTTAACATATTCTTGCTAGGTAATCACCTGCCTCTCTATTATTAAGTTTTCTCACCTGTATGAAGGAAAAAAAAAACCACTATTGACTTTCATTATCTAAGAGTCTAGCCCTAAAAATGGTAGGGGTTATGGTCAGAAACTACACAGCAGGACTGGTATGCATGGAATTATGTCTTTTTAGTCCTACAATGCAGTCCCTAATGGAGCTTCAGCTTTTAAAACTGAGTACAAAGACCAAGGAGGTGGAGAGATACCCACTAACAGAATTGTCGTCAAGTTTCTCTGCAATTATAAAATGTAAGAATAAAAGCCAGACAACACCCTGATTAGAACAAGAAAAATTCCTTCATGTGTTGTTAGAAATGTTCCCCTTCAGAGAATAACAAAGAGATCTTGAGGGAAAAAAAGCAGCCAACCAAATCAAACCAATTACAGCAGGGAATACCCACAAGTGTGGACACAGATGGGCTTTGGTTTTCAATTTAATTTACATGGACTTGAACAATCACACAATGTGAGACACATGCTTGGGGTTGGTTTTGCAGTTTGTCACAACTTGGCTAAGGCAGAGGAGATTAAATATCATATTCTGGAGAATGTTCGATGACTAATTGACTCCACCCCAACCACAAGACAGACCCTGAAGATACAAAATCTAAGAGTGGAAAAGGAATTTGGTTTTCTGAGCGACTGCAGAGACAGTGGGAACTTGAACTGGTATAATGCTCTAGAGGTCATGTTACTTGGTCTGGGAGACAGTTCTTTCTTGATTTTAATGCTATTTTTTTAATTTTAAAATTTTAATAAGCATTTACTAAGTACTACCAGGCACTGGGCTAAGTATTTTTCAAATATTATCTCATTTTATTCCCCCAATAATCCCCATAGAAGTTGGTGCTGTTATTTTTCCCATTTTACAGGTGAAGAAATTGAGAGAGAAAGGTTAAATGACTTGCCCAGGGTCACACAGCTAAGTAAATGTCTAAGGCCAGATTTGAACCCAGGTGTTTCTGACTCTAAGTCCGCTGCTCTGTCCACTAGCTGCCCCTTTTGGTGGAAAACATTATGAAATAAGGCTGGAAGGGAAGATAAGGAGCCAGATTAAGGAAGGCTTCAGAGGTCACTACAGCATTTGGAGGTAATTCACAACATCAGTTCTTAAAGGCTGGCACTGAAGAAGTCTTTATAGGACAGTGTTTCCTAACTCAAACTGTCCAGCTGCCAGGTCACTTGTCTAGATGCTCCCTTATGTACTTTGCGCATTACAGACTCAGTGCCCCAGCTTGTGGCAGAGACCAGGAGCTGGGGACAAGCCAAAAAGTGTATGCAAAAAGAATAGAAACCAAGCAGAAGGAAGAGGGGAGGAATCATGTTTGTTTCATTTATCATCTCTAAGGAGCAACATCTTTGGTGTAAAAGTTTTATGAACCTTTACATTCTTTTCTCTCTATACCAGTAGTAAAATATCATAAAATAACATCTAGTCCTATTCAGGGGAGTAGGAGATAAACCCAGGATTTGAAATCAGGAGATCAGAATTAAAAATCTTGACACTTGACCTTGACAAACTTGGGGAAATCTTTTCACTTTTTTTGGCTTCGGTTTCCTCATTTAATCGGAAAAATCCTTATCATTCTGTAAACATAAGTTAATATTATAATCATCATCACCCTTGAGGAAAATGAACCTCAGAGCAGGTGAAATGACTTTCCCAGAGTCACAAGGCTAATTAGTTGTATATAGGAGACTAGAACCTAAGTTTCATGGTTTCAGGTCCAATGGTTTTTCCACTTTAACATAATCTACTTCCCATTTTGAAAATGTATATAGAGAAATGTAAAATCAGTGTAAAACCTGAGCCAAAAATGAAAGGAGCAAAGGAGAGAAAGTAGATGCTATGATTTTTTCGAGCTATTTAAAACTGGTCATCCTTTATATGAGAAAAGGAATATATCTGGAGATTTCTACTTACTTTCTCGAGGAGGTCTTCACTGGCCTGTTCTGCAAAGATGTGAATTTTGTCTTCCACACATTTCTTCAAAATGTCTACCTTCCTTTTGTTCTTGGCACGTTGCTTTTTGACTTTTGATTGTTGCTACAAAATATCATTCAGAAATAATAATGAACAATAAAGAACCATGAACAGAAAGTTCACCAATCTCTTATCTTTGGAATCCCTTGCACCATCCAGTGAAAAGATACTGGACTTGGACCTCGGATGATAGACATCCATTTGAGCCCCAAATCCAGAGTCAAAGTCCTTCAAAGTTGTTAGGAACTGCTCAGGTTTTCGTTCTATTAGTATAGCCTTTGATAGTCCTGGGTCATCTCCATACCAAGAGGCATGGGAAGAGGTGGCTCAATGGATAAACTACTGGACTTGAAGCTAGCAAGATTTGAATGCAAAGCCTGCCTCAGATACCTGCTAGCTTTGTGAACTTGGGCATGTTTTTAACTTCTGTCAACTTCAGTTTCTTCATCAGAAACACGGATAATAAAAGCAGCTATTTCTCAGGGTTATTATGAGGATTAAATGAGATGATATTTGTGAAGCACTATGCAAAACTTAAAGTGTTGTATAAATGCTAGCTATTTCAATAAAAAATTGTAAAATACTAATGTTGTTACTGTTACTACTACTGCTGCTACTACCACTAATACAACCACTACTACCACCACCACTACCACTACTACTACTACTACTACTACTACTACTACTACTACTACTACTACTACTACTACTACTACTACTACTACTACTATTACTACTACTACTACTACTGGCTAAAACCTACAAAATTCCCACCATTCATTCACTCCAACCCTGCTCTTAATTTGCCAAATGAAGCTATGATGACTGGATCCATCTCAAATTTATACCAGAGCCATCACTGCTAGAAGTTACTTGTTTTCATTCAGCTCTTTTTAAACTCATTATCACCTTCCCTGAAGTATCTCAGCTGTTATTCCACACCTTCTCTTCACTAGGACCCTATTTTATCCTTTACTACTTCATTCCCATAAAATGACTTTGCCTCCTACTATGCTGAGAAGATTGAGGTTTTCTGACATGTAATATTTCAACTTCTCTCTTCCACTCTCCTAAACTTTCTTGTGCTCTTATTCATTATCTCTTCCTTTCTTTGGGTCTCAGAGAAAGAACTGGCCTTCCTCTTTGCTAAGGGTAGTCTTTCTATCTATGTCTGATTTGTTCTCATCTCTTACAGGTAATTGACCCAACAATATTCACCTCTCTCAGAATCAGGATCATAGAATCTCAGAGGAGGATGTGATCTCAGACATCATTCAGATTAACCCATCTGAACAAGAATCTCACAACTTTCCCTTCAAGTCATCCATTAACCTCCACTTGATAACTTCCAGTGATAGGGAAATCACTACCTTCCAATGCAATCCATTCATTTTCTGTATTTTCAATATCTCCTCCTTTAATCCCTTTTTCCTCTAAAGCATTGGCTCCCTGGGCCATTTCCTTGGCTCATGACATGGTTGGTTAACCATTTACACTAACCATATCATCAACATAAACAACCAAAAAATATCATAGCTGTCCTTTCTCCCTCTCCTCCCTTTCACAACTGAATTTATAGAAAGAATAGATTGAAATCCTTGTCTTCAATCTATATCATCATTAAATTTTCTACTTAACCCCTTATAATATGGTTTCTATCCCCACTCCTCTTCCAAAACATCTTTATTCAAGGTAAGAGCCTATTAACTGTCAAATCCACTGATAGATTCTTATTCTTCATTATCTTTGACCTTTCCACAGCATTTCACAATGTTCATCAATCCCTCGTTCTTGATACTCTCTTCTCCTTAGCTTTCCGTGATGTTGTTCTATCCCAGTTCTCTTGAGTGCTTGACTCCACCTTTTCTCTCTTTCACTGTTTCATTTTTTCCCTCCCACCTCTCAAGTGTTCTAGCAGTAGAATTTGGGAAAGTATTTTTAAGACTCCATTTTTATTCTATCTTGGTCATCTCTTCTGCTCATCTGACTTCAATGACCACTTCTATGCAGATGAATTCCCAAACTATATATCTAATGATAATTTCCCTCAGAATGCCAATCTGGATTTTTGACAGATATCTCAAACTCAACATACCCCAAAATTAGTTCCTCATTTCCTACCTATCCCCTTAGGCTTGCCCCTCCTTCTAATTTATTTGCTTCAGATGCTAGTTACAGCCAGCAACATCTTGGACTTTTGCCTCTACTTGACTGTCCATCAGTGTTCAAGTACTGTTGATTCTCTCTCCAAAATATCTCTAAGATCTGTTCCCTTCTTTCCACTCATAGGCCATTACTCTGGTTAAGGCTCTCATCACCTTTCACCTACTGTAATAGCCTCCTAAGCAGTCCTTCAGTCTCCAATCTCTTCCCTCTTCTTTAAATAATGCACTACGTTGATTATAACGCCCCTCTACTTAAAAAAGGGACTTTAATGGCTCCTCATTGCTTAAATATTAATTCCTCATCCTGGCATTCTGGCTCCAATGTTTCCATACTTATCTCATGCTAATTTTTTTTTGTCACATACTCTAATTATAGGCCAGCTATCACGTCCTAGCTTTTGCTCATAACATCTCCCAAACCAGCAATGGATTCTTCCCTGTTCCCCCTTCTGCCTACTGAAGAAGGCCCCACTCAAGTTCCCCCTCCCCCCATGCAAACTTTTATGATCCCTCAGCAAAGAGTTTCTCTTTTCATATTTTGGAGCCCTCTTTACTTCTCACTTCCTATCCTCACGTAATAGTTATTTGTATACATTCCTTATCAATCCTATTAACTGTAAGCTTCAAAGCACCTCTATTTTATTTCACCTTTGTGTCTCCTGTACCAAACAGAGTTAGGTACCCTGGATCATCATTTTAGAAATAAAAGGGGTCTTAGAGATGATCTAATTCAACCACCCAGTTTTACAGAGAAAACTAAAGCTCAACAGCATTAAAAGGATTTACTCAAGGTCACGTGGGTACTAAGTAATGGCCAGAATTCAAATCCACACCTGACTGGAGATCCAATGCTCTCTCAATTCTCCTGTACGTCCTCCCTTTATAAATGTTTACTGAACTAAATCAAACCGTTTGGAGCCAAAACACATTTACTGCTTTTTTCCATCTAATTGCAAAATACTATTTGTAGAAAGAGCAGGAAAGGATTATGCATTTCAAAAAGATCCTGACTGGACTAAACTTTTATAAAATATGAAAATTAATAGGACAAATGTAAATTACTGGGATTCTACAATTTGACTTCACAAATATAAGATGGAAGAGGTATGGTTAGTAGACAGTTCACACACAAAAAAAAATCATGGCATCTTAGACTTGGAACTGGAAGGGCCTTTAAAAACCATCCAGTCCAATCCCCTCATTTTATAAATGAGGAAACTGAAGTTCAGATATGTTAAGTAATTTGCCCAGGCTCACACAGCTGTAAGTTTCAAGGCGCAGAATTTGCACCCAAAGATTGCCCTGACTCCACATTCAACTCTCTATCCACAATGACACAATGTCTTTAATTGGAACACCATGATCTCACATGAATCAAAGACACAATTGACTCAAAGAGTAATATGGTAGATTGAGAGGATTTTAATTGAATATGAGTTAGTAGTGTGATGTGGCAGTTGGGCTGCATTGAGGATCAGAGCATAGTGGAATGAGAACGTTATGATTCTGCTGTACTCCATCTCCCTTGGGCAGAGACCATACTTGGAGCATCTATTTGATTTTAAGCACCACATGTTAGGGATGATATTGAAAAGCTGAAGAATATCCAAAGGAGGGCAACCAAGATGGTGAAGGGCCCTAAATTCCTGCCATACGAAGGAACTGGAGATGTTGAACTTAGAGAAAACTGATAGGAGTTCATATGTATGAAGTGGCCAGTATGACTGGCCCTGTCTTTCCAAGACATCAGAGAATTATTTTAATGGAACTTAATGCCAACTTTGACCTCTTTGCTTGGAAAAGTCAATTCATTTCTGACCTGCAGCTAATATTCTCTATTTAGAAGATATATTAATGGATGAGATATTCCTAGGTTCCGCATTTCTTTTTCAAAAGTAATTCTCAATGTCCAAAAATTGGCTGCAAGATATAATTCCCAATTTAAAATGACCCTCATTTTACATATTCTTGAGGCAGTCTGTGAATCATAAATGAGCTGTGATAACATCATGTAAGATATCCTCCTGGACAACGAAATTACAATTTACTTTTGAATTTTTTCCTGAGAATACAAAAGAAGAAGAATGCATTTGCAGGGAAAAGACAACATCTGTTCCATCATAAGAGCTAGAAAATGGTTTTGCACTGGAAACAAGGGCACTTTAAGACTATCTAAAATTTTGAGCTTTGAAAACTTCTGACATGATTAGGTTATCTCAAAAGCTGAGAAAACAGAAGGGAACTAAGTACAGACATTTCTACCACCTTCAAATGATTTTTCACACTTCCTCAGAATTGAAGTGCACTTTAGTCCATCCAGTTCAGGGGCTATTAACCTGGGGACCTGAGAGTTATTTTTTTTAATCAGTTGATTAAATACATACAGTTAGTATAGTCTTACATACAATTTTTCTCTCCTTTTCCCCTCCTTCTCACCCCCAAATATAAGCTAGAAGTTTCTTGACAATAGGAACTCTCCCATTTTTATCATTGTTTTCCCAGCTCCTACTACAATGCACCATTCATAAAAAGCACTTAAAATGCTTTTTGATTGATTAAATTGAATTTAAAAAAACAGTCCCTCTGCAACTACTTCACCACAGGTATGTAGTTAGGGTTTAGGGGCAAGATGATTGAATTCCTAACTGTTTCTAAAAGCCCAACTCTAAAACTCAGCACTAAAGTGTTCTTCATATAATAGGTCCTTTACAGTTGACTTCTGAATAAAAGAATGAAATTCATCCAATTTCATACTTATCTCACACTATTTTTTTCATCGTGTTTTCTATGTTGCAGCCAAAGTGGAGTTTGTCATCTCTAATTATAGTCCAGTTGTCATGTCCTAGCTTCTGCCCATAACATCTCCCAAACCAGGAACGGATTCTTCCCTGTTCCCCCTTCTGCCTTTTAAAGAAGGCCCCATTCAAGTCCCCCCTTCCCCATGCAAATTTTTTTGATCCCTCAGCAAAGAGGCTCTCTCTTTGCATTCTGGGCACTTTAACTGAGCCTTAATCCTTTCCTAGTCTTTCCACAAAGAGCATTTTGCAATTAAATGGAAAAATGCATCCTTATTAATTGAGGTTCAGGGAAAATAATAATAATGCTCGTGCTTATATAGAGATTTAAGGTTTACAAAGCAATACATGTATATATACACATAATACATGTATAGTGAGTATATATGTGTGATATGCACGTATATATTGTATATATATGTATGTCTTTCTGTGTATATATACATGCACATATATGGTATATATATGTGTGTGTATATACACAGAGAGACACATACATACATACATACATACATGCATGCATACATATATATATGTGTGTGTATGTTATGTATATACACAATGACTTGCTCAGGGATGAATAGCTAGTTAGTTAGTAACACAGCCCCCAACAGAGCCCAGAGATGAACCTAGGTTTCCTGACTCCCAGTCCTTTGCTTCATTCACTATCCCCTATTCTATCACATAAACTATTCTCATCTTTTCAGGTCCAACCTTTAGCAAATCATTGAAAAAAATCTAATTTGTAGGATTTTTTTTTTAATAAGAGAGTTATCTAAATATGGTCCTGTTATATTTGTTAATATCACTTCAGAATTCATATCATTTGTTAATATCATTGTCCGCTATTTTCATCTCCCTAAATGTCTGCTCATGCATTCTTGTGTTCTGACCATTTAACCTTCAAGGACAGATTGCAAGAACATTTTACATACTCGTCAATGGTAGTCCTATTTTACAATATGTTGCACTTGACTGCTTAATCAGAAGGGCTAGTTTCCATTATGAATGCTACCATTAGCTTGGGCAAATCTGTTTTCTCTCCAACTTTAAATTTTCTCCCCTATAAAATAAAGGAGTTGGATTTAGTAATCCCTAAAGTCCAATCCAACTGCCAACGATCTATGCTCTAAGGTCTTTCCCAGTTCCTACATTCTACAATCCATATGCTAATGCCCCTTCCAGCTCCAATATGCTATGCTTTTTGATGCCTCTGAAATTCTACAGATCAACCTTTAGGAGCATCCTACCTGAATATCTGGAGCTGTGAAGGCTTGGTCTATTTTCAGAAACTCAGCTTCTCTCCAATCTGACTGGAAATTCTGCAGCAAGACTCGGGCCCGAATCTTAGGCAAGGCTAAGCTGTTGTCCATCTGAGCAAAGCAGCTGTGAAACTCCTGCCTCATTTTCAGTAATTCTTCTTCAGATAATGACAGGGGCAAACACAGAAGCTTCCTGTTGAAATAAAGAAAAGCATTTTAAAATCCTACTTATTCCTCATGTATTCAGAACGTGAGATGCCACCTCTTCTATGTATCCTTCCTAGGTTTTCCCAGGAGGCAATGATACAAGTGATGCCATTCCATCCTGTCTCTTCTAGCACATTGCTCTATCTATTGTTCCTACTATCTCTCCTATCTTTAATCTCCTCCCGTTTACTGGCTACTTCCCTACTGTCCATAAACACATCCTCTCCTCAAAAAACTCTCACTTGATCCATCAATTCCTGTTAACTTTCATGCAATGTTTCTCCTGCCTTTTGTCATTAAACTTGAGAAGACTGTGATAGGTATATCCACTTCTTCTCCTCTCACTCTCTCCTGTATTCCTCATGATCTGGCTTCAGACTGCATCATTCAACCAAAACTGCTCTAATCAAAGTTAGCAATGAACCCCTGATTGCCATATACAATGACCTTTTCTCAGGTCCTTATCCTTCTTACTCTTGCTGCAACCTTCGACACTGCGGATCATCCTCTGTTCCTTGAAACTCTCTTCACTCCAGGTTTTTGGGCTACTACTCTTTCCTGGTTTTCTTTCTACCTACATCACTGCTCCTTCTCAGTCCCCTTTGCTGTACCTTCATCCAGGCCATGTCCATATGTATGTGCATATACATACATACATACATACACACACACACACATACACACACATACATACCTGCATGCATCCATGCATACATACACGTATATAATGCACGTGTGGGTGCATATATATGTATATATACATGTAGATATACAATGTGTTCCATATGCATACATAGCACATGTCTATATATACACATATTCATATACATGTACATATGTGTATAGACTAGGTGGCTTCCAACTCTGAAACTGTGTTGTATGACTCATTTTGCACTACATACAAATATACATACATGTGTATGTATGTATGTTTATTAACATGTGGGTCCTTTTCTTCTTTCTTTTATCAATTTGAGTACAAGCCTAGAAGTGGCTATACACAGGGCATACACAGTTTAGTAATTTTTTTGGACATAGTTCCAATTTGCTTTCCAGCATGGGTGGACCAATTCACAGATCCACCAACCCACTTATTTTAAAGATGCGGCAACTGAGGCTAAGAGATGAGAAGTGAGTGCTCAAGGACACACAGCTAGTATATAAAAAGGCAGAATTTGACCTTTTCTGACTTCAGATTCAGTATTCTTTCCATCAGCAAGCTCTGTGTGCAATATGTTCAGATGGTTCCCAAATGAACTTTATATCAGGATGCATTCGCTCCACAACAAGTGAAATTCCTCTTCCTGATGACATTTATCTCATTTGCAAAGAGGCATATAACTGGCTTTATGACAAAAAACAAACTTCCTAACACTTAGAGCTACCAAAATAGGTAGCAGACTGCTTTAAGAAGTGGTAGCTCCCACTTTCTTGAAGAACTTCAAAAGAAACTGGACAACAATTGATCCGGCAAATGACCTTAGAGTGGGGCTTCCTTTCAGGCTTGTGTTGGATGGTGGTGGGAGGAGCACTGCGTTTACATTCAGTTTTAAAACTCTACGATTCACTTTTCTATTGCACTGTCAAGATGCCCCTGCGATGTATCAAGGCCTCACAGAACTGATAACTCTTGTAGATGGTAAGTTCTGCTATACCCCCAAAAAGACAATGTTTCAGTCTGTAATGAATCATTGTTATTTTCTCCCCAATTCACTCACCCAAAGGAAAGGTCAACCTACACACCAAGTGATATCCTGTGTATGAATCTAGTGCCTAAAACATTACAGGGTCTTCACCAAGGCCTTTGGTGATTTTAAAATTTTTAATGATTTGGGTGGTAGGTATGACAGAAATAATCTGCAAGTGGTATTTAAAAGCAAATGAATTCATACTGGGACAACCACATGATACAGTTCAACTCAGAGCATTCCTATTTCAGATTCAATGACATAAAAAATGACCACTCAGCGAAAGGAAGATAAATTGAGAAGAAAATTCACCACTTGTTATCAAAAAGATATTGTTTCTAGCATACCAATAACCTACATTTTTAAAGTCTTAAAGGTAAAATTTTAGCATTTCAAACCTACAGAAGTATTCTATGAAGCCCTGGAATTTTATTTTATTATTTTAAAAAAGTTTTATTATTATTATTATTATTTCCAGTAAGTTCCCTCGCTTTCAGAAATTACTTGTTATTAAGAATGAAAGATCTGCTAAGTCATTATGGAAAAGAATAGAATTAAGCCCACTTATTTTCTTTTTATTTCTTTTTTCTTTCTTTTTTAAATTTTTATTTATTTATTATCTATACATATTTTAATATATATTTTTTTATTTTTAGTTTTCAACATTTACTTCCACAAGATTTTGAGTTCCAAATTTTGACCCTATCTCGCCCCTCCCCCCACCCCAAGATGGCATGTATTCTGAATACCCCTTCCCCTAGTCTGCTTTCCCTGCTATCTCTCCACCCCTTCCTCTTCTATTTTCCTGTAGGGCAGGATAGATTCCTGTACCCCATTTCCTGTATATCTTATTTCCCAGTTGCATGTGAAAACATTTTTTTAAACATCTGTTTTTTAAACTTTGGGTTCCAAATTTTCTCCCTTCCTCCCTCCCCACCCAGCCTCACTGAAAAGGCAAGCAATTCAATATAGGCTACACATGTGCAGTTATGCAAAATACTTCCATAGTAGACATGCTGTGAAAAACTAACTCTAGTTCCCTTAATCCTATCCCGCCCCCCCATTTATTTTATTCTTTCTTTTGACCCTGTCCCTCCTCAGAAGCATTTGCTTCTGATTACCCCCTTTCCCAATCTGCCCTCCTCTCTATCATCCCCCTACTCTTTGTCCCCTTCCCCTCCTATTTTCCTGTAGGGTAAGACAGATTTCCATACCCAATTGAGTGTGTATGTTATACCCTCTTTAAGTCAAATCCTATGAGAATAAGATTCACTCATTTCCTCTCACCTTCCCCTGGTTCCCCTCCACTGTAACAGCCTTTTCTTTTCTGTTTCTTTTTTTGTGAGATAATTTACCCCATTCTTTCCCTTTCTCCTTCTCCTAATATAATCCTCTCTCATCCCTTAATTTTATTCTCCAGATATGACCCCTTCATCTTAAACTCACCCTGTGTCCTCTATCTATCTATCTATCTATCTAT
>NW_020954596.1:17050724-17061648 GCF_900497805.2 Vombatus ursinus | reverse complement strand
TATCTATCTATCTATCTATCTATCTATCTATCTATCTATCTATCTATCTATACATATAATTTTTCCCTCCAACTACCCTAATACTGACAAAGGTCTCATGAGTTACAAATATCATCTTTCCATGCAGGCATATAAACAGTTCAACCTTAATAAGTCTCTTACGATTTCTCTTTCCTGTCTACCTCTTCATGTTCCACTTGAGTCTTCTATTGGAAAGTCAAATTTTCTATTCAGCTCTGGTCTTTTCATCAAGAATGCTTGAAAGTCCTCTATTTCAATGAATGACCATTTTTCCCCTGAAGAATTATACTCAGTGTTTTGCTGGGTAGGTGATTCTAGGTCATAGTCCTAACTCCTTTGCCCTCAAGAATATTATATTCCATGCCCTGCGGTCCCTTAATGTAGAAGCAGCTAAATCTTGTGTTTTTCTGATTGTGTTTCCACAATACTTGAATTGTTTCTTTCTGGCTGCTTGTAATATTTTCTCCTTGACTTGGGAACTCTGGAATTTGGCTACAATATTCCTAGGAGTTTTCCTTTGGGAATCTCTTTCAGGAGGAGATCAGTGGATTCTTTCCATTTCTATTTTGCCCTCTGGTTCTAAAATATCAGGGCAGTTTTCCTTGATCATTTCTTGAAAGATGATGTCTAGGCTCTTTTTTTGATCATGGCTTTCATATAGTCCAATAATTTTTAAATTCTCTCTCCTGGATCTATTTTCCAGGTCAGTTGTTTTTCCAATGAGATATTTCACATTGTTTTCTAATTTTTCATTCTTTTGGATTTGTTTTACAGTGTCTTGATTTCTCATAAAGTCACCAGCTTCCAATTGCTCCATTCTAATTTTTAAGAAAGTATTTTCTTCAGTAATCTTTTGGACTTCCTTTTCCATTTGTCCAATTTTGCTCTTTGGGGCATTCTTTTCCTCATTGGCTTTTTGGACCTCTTTTGCCATTTGGGTTAGGATATTTTTTAAGGTGTTATTGTCTTCAGTATTTTTTGTGTCTCCTTCAGCAAGCTGTTAACTTGCTTTTCATGATTTTCTTGCATCACTCTCATTTCTCTTCCCAGTTTTTCCTCTACTTCTCTTACTTGCTTCTCAAAATCCCTTTTGAGCTCTTCTAAGGCCTGGGACTGATTCATATTTTTCTTGGAGGCTTTGGATGTAAGAGCTTTGACTTTGTTGTCTTCTTCTGGTTGTATGTTTTGATCTTCTTTGTCATCAAGGTAAGATAATATAGTCTGACTCTTTTTGCACTGCTTGCTCATGATCCCAACCAATTACTTGAGTTTTAAACTCTTTGTTAAGGTAAGAGTCTGTTTCCAATGTGGAGAATGTACTGTCCCAAGCTTTGGGGGTTTGTACAGCTGTTTTCAGAGATACTTCTAGGGACCTGAAAAGTGTCAGTTCTTCCAAGGTGCTATGATAAGGGGTGAGGTGTTTCCTCTCCACCGCCACAACAAGCTCCACCATGCCAGCGCTCCTCCTCGCCCCAGGACCGCCCCTCAGAACTGTGACCCAGATCCAAGCATGGGCAAAGTGAGAGATTCCTACCTCAGCACTGGCAGAGAGATCCTTGCAATCCCCCTCTGATCAGCCACTTGATTCCCCCTCAGTCTGTGGGCAGGAAGCTCAGAAGCCAGCCGCTGCCCTAGGGGAGGCTGAAATCTAGCTTCTTCTCTCGCTGCAGTAACAGACTTTTGCCACTGACCTTCTAAGTTGTCTTTGGCGTTTGTGGGTTGAGAAGTCTGGTAACCGCCACGGCTTCCTGCGATTCAGTCCTCTGAGGCCTGCTCCAGGGTCGCTGTGGCCTGTGCACCCACGCCGAACTGTGCTCCTCTCCCAGCTCGGCGCAGTATACCTTTCTGATCAGCCATCCAGGTTGTCTTGGGCTGGAAATTTGTTTTACTCTGTTTTTTTGTGGGTTCTGCTGCTTTAGAATTTATTTAGAGCTATTTTTGTAGGTATTTGGAGGGGTTTGGGGGAGTGCTCTAGCAAGTCACTGCTTTCCCTCCGCCATCCTGGCTCCACCCCCCTCAGCTCCTTATTTTCTTTTTATTAATAAGTTTTTATTGATATTTTCTGTTTCTTCAATCATCAAGCTTATCCCAAGTCTGTCTCCTTCCCATTACCTCTCCTAGAAAGTCACCCCGAATACTAAATAGTACTTTTTGATAGGAAAAAAATCTGGCACAACTGATCAACATACTGAGAAAGATTGAAAACATGTAATACCTTCGAAACTCCCTCATCCATGAAGGAGTGGATTGGGAGTGTCTTCTAATATCTTTTCATTCCAGTCATGCCTGATTTTTATGGATTTATTACATTTGCCTTTCATTTTTTTGGTGCATAGTTATTTTTTTCCATTTGCATTGTTGTAATTATTGTGTATTTTGTTTCCTTAGCCCTGCTTACTTCATTCGGCATCAGTTCATATACATCCATGCTTCTCTGTTTTCATCATACACATTTCTTATAGCAGAGCAATATTTCATAACATCTGTGTACCACAATTTATTTAACCATTCCCCAAATGATGGGCATCTATTTTATTTTCAATTCTTAGCTCTCACAGAAAGTCTATAAATACACTGCTATAAATATTTTGGAGTTTTGTCATATTGATGACTTCCTTCAAGTATAAGCCTAGTAATAGATTCTCTGGTTCTAAGGGTATGGCCATTTTAATCATTTTATTTGCACAATTTCAGATTGCTTTCCGAAATGGCTGTACCATTTCATAGCTCCACTAACAAGTATTAGTGTGTCTATCTTTCCAGAACCCTTCTAACACTGAATGCTATCTTTTCTGTCTTTTTAAAATTTTTTTTTTTTTTTTACAGATTTCCAGAGTATGAAGTGAAACCTCAGGGTTGTTTTAATTTTTGTTTCTCTTATTATTTGTGATTTGGAGCATCCTCTCATATGGCTGTGTATACTTTTCAATTCTTCCTTAGAGAACTGTTTGTTTATATACTTTGACCACTTCTCTATTTGAAGCAGCCAGATGGAACAGAGGATAGAGTACATAGTGGATAGAGTACCAGCCCTGGAGTCAAGAAGACTCATTTTCATGAATTAAAATCCAGCCTCAGACAATTTTTCTACCGTGTGACCCTGGGAACAATCATTAAGCCTATCTGCCTCAGTTTCCTCATCTGTAAGATGAGCTGGAGAAGGAAATGGTAAACCAGTTCAGTTATATCTGCCAAGAAAACCCCAAATAGGGTGATAAAGAGTTGGACACGACTGAATAACAACATTTATCTATTGAGGAATGGCTATTACTTATACACACTCTGTGTGTGTGTGTAAACACACACATACATACACATGCATATATGTACATATACATATATGTACACACAAGTATGCACACGCAGGTATCTAACGTGTATGTGTGTATACATATAAACATATTTAGTCAATATATACATATATATGTGTATATACATAAATTTTTGTTTATCTTGGATACTAATTCTTTATCTGAGAAATTTGTTAGAAAGATTTTTTCTCCCATTCAATCACTTCCCTTCTTATTCTTTATGCATTAATGTTGCATGTGCTGAAGGTTTTACTTTCAAGCAACCAAAGTTATGTATTTTATCTTTTGTAAATACCTATATTTCTTGTTTGGTTAAGACCACATCTCCTAACCATAGCTGTGAGAGGTAAGTTCACCTATTTCCGCTAAGAATTATATTTCCAGTAGAATGTGAGCTCCTTGAGGAAAGAAAACTTAACATTATTTATTTGTTTATTTTGAGTCTTTGTATTGGTATCACTCGTGCCTATCAGAGAGCCTGGCACATTTGTTGTTGTTGTTCAATGGTTTCAGTCATGTCTGATTCTTCGTTACCCCATTTGGGGTTTTCTTGGCAAAGATACTAGAGGGGTTTGCCATTTCTTCCTCCTGCTCATTTCACAGATGTGGAAACTGAGGCAAACAGGGTTATGTGACTTGCCCAGGGTCACACAGCTAGGAAGTGTCTGAGGCTGGATTTGAACACAGGAAGATGAGTCTTCCTGACTGTAGGCCCAGCACTCTATGCACTACATCCCTAAGTTACCAGATAATTAATAAATTATAGTCAAACATTGTAGTACATGGATATAATGGAATATTACCATAAGAAACAATGGATATGATGAAAATAGAAACTACTTACAGAATTTGAGGCAAAGTGAAATTAGCAGAATCTAGAAAATAGTAGACACAATGACTAAAACAACATATTTGGAAAGAACAACAACAAAACATGAAACTGAACACTGTAATTATGATTATCAAGCTTGGCTCTGAGAGTTGAGGAAAAAATAAACCTCTCTTCTTGGTGGAGGTGGGGACCTATGGGTATGGAATGTTGCATATCCTGTCAGACTTGGTTACTGTGTTGGTTGATTTTGTTGAATTACTCTTTTTCTCTTTCTTTTCTATTCCTTGTTGCAAAGAGTAGGGAGGAAGCATACATATACATCATGAAATAAAAGTCATATAAACAAAATGTTATTAATAAAAACATTTTAAAAAATCAAAGCACAGTCACTAATTGCACTGCATGAGAAGGAAAAAAAAAGAGAGGTTTCCATCTGCCAAGGGGAGAAGCACTCACACTGAAGAGAAAGATTAGAGATCTCTCAAAGGATCTATAACTTGTCTGCAGCTGAATGAAATTTTTTTTCCTCTGAATTTGTGACTGTATATTAATTGTGGCAGCTTCAGGAGGCTGAAACAGGTCCTCACATAAGAGATGGCATATATACTAAGTAACACGATATGATTTAGAGCTGGTAGTTACTTTAGAGATTATCTAGTCCACTCCACCCTTTTTTGATGGAATTTGTTGGAATATAAGAATCTCCCTCTCCTTGGGGCAGGTGAATTCACATTTTTACACTTTTGTCAGTTTCCACCGCCATGGATTTATTGTGCTCCTGCATTACTTAAAATCAAAAGCATTTAGAAATGTGATTTCAAAGCTACTCCAAACCACTGCTATATTGTACCTCAAAAATAAAAGGCAAAAGTCATTTAAAATCTTAAATAGGCAAAGTATACAGGCAGGCTTGAAGATGTGGTCTATTAGTGGTCCTATGTTCCGTTAGGGAAAAAAAATCATAGAGATTTAATATCACCTATTCCAGGCAGCAGAATTGGTTTTTTCTTTTCAGTTGAATGACCAAATCAGAGGTTGCATTAGTAATACTCCTTGCAAAAAGTCAGGCCACATAGACTCAAATGGAAGCAAAGAAAATAGGCATTTATTAGTGATAAGTGATTACTTAATTCATGCTAGGCTAAGGGTCCAAAGGGGAATCATCACTTTTAAGGAGCTTTGGAATGAATGTAGATTGAATTTAAATAATTATTCCCCCCAAAAAATCTACTGAAAAAAACTCAAAGCATTTGAAGATCTTATTTTTAGGGATTTAGGTGAAGAAAAAAGTCTTGTTTTCCTTGTTTAAAAAAAAAAAACAGAAACCAACAAAGATTGGAAAAGAATTTCCAGAGGATCAAAGAAGATAGAGTTGGAATGAAAGAGACTGTGAGGTCATCTATTCTAAATGAAGACCAGATTATTCTTAGCAAACATATGTGACTCTCTCCTCTACAGTCACTGTAATTCCCTGATAGTGAATTTGATGTTTAGAGAGACAAGCTAGATCATTCAGACCAGGAGTGTCTCATTTGCTACCATTAGAGACTCCAGCAAATAAAGCAAAGGCATGATTAAAAGGGAAATTGACACAATCTACAAAATGCTCATAAAAAATAAGAAAATAAGAAAATATCACTATTATATGAATAGATTAAAAAAACTATAGATGATGATGATCAAATAAAATTTCTGCCTTTTAAGTGTAGTTTAAAATACTAACACAAGAGTCAAACAGAGGGAAGGCAGTTAAATCTAATTCCCAAAAAGTATTTTGAATGGAATTATTTTTAATAAAAGTAACCTTATCAGTCATAAAAATTGTGGAGTTTAACTGTGACGTTACAGTTAATCTGCCCCAACTACATCAGTTAGCATCATCTTTGACTCCCTGAGGCAGTGTGGGGTAGTGGAAGAAGTACTAAACTTAGAATTGGGAGATCTGGGTTCAAATCCTGAGTCTAACTCTTTTTACCTGTGTGACCTTGGGGAAGACACTTAACCTTTCTGAGACTCAGTTCTCTGATTTGCAAAATGTGAGGGTTGGACTTTCCAATTCTAAATCTCTAACCCTGTGATCTTTCCTCATCTCCATTATCAGCTATCTATCTTTCTTCCCTTGCCCTCACTGTGCATTCAATTTTTACTCCTTCAACTCCTGCACATACGGTAATTTTGACTCTTTCTTCTCTGGTACCTCCCATGCCCATGTATGTTACTATTGTGTTTCTAAATTGTCTTATATTGTGAAATTTGGAAAATCACTGTATCAGAAATGCTATTAGAAAAACAACTTAAAAATCTAGATGCTATTAGATTATGAATTGAACTTTAAAAATGTGATAAAATATATATTGGAAAACTGTTCAATGTCTACTAGGGTATATTTTGTTTTAAAACAGAACAATAACAATAATGTTTTCTATAATAAAGAGTGAGTTTTCATTTGAAAAGTTTTGGCTATCACTTATAAAAATCATGAAAATGTATAGGTACTGTAAAGATATAGCTTTATATATTAATATGTCAACTATCAGATATTTGCTGTATGTCTGAAATCCCAGAATATGGTTAGTTTTAATTTATAAGTAAAGGATAAATAAAATGTAACTGTTAGAGAAACATGAAGAAACTAATAATATTCAAGCCCCAAGCAATGGTTAGTGAAATTTTGCTATTTGAGGTAAAAACTTTTGGGACTATAATTTAGTATTGTTTTTTGAGTTTTGATTATAGGAATGGTTGTCTGAATTGTCATGAAGGTAACTGTAGAAAATGGCATGTACTGTACTCTGAGAATTGCTACAAGGGGATGTCTGGGAAAAGTTGAGAAGACAGCATTGGCATGGTCTAAGGTTGGATCCTCTTGACTCTGTTTCTCCATTGTGTTATTTTTTTTCTGAACAGGAAATTTCCCCAACTGTTTAATCCTGAACCTGGCTTTTGATAGCCTGTGATGGCATGACTGACTGCCAGATATGACTTTTGTCTGGAATCAAACTAAGCTAAGAGAGTTTTTTTTTTTTTTTCACCTTGTGGTATATGTCAGGTCAGTCTATGCCCTTGAGGGGATAATTCTTGACATTTTCATAAGCATGTCCCTCCTTTTCCTTTCCTAGCAAATTTCTATAATCAGAGCAGGTGAACAATGAAGTTTTCTAAGTACGATGCTAAAACCATTAATTAATAGATTGATATTGGAACATTTCTGAGTTAATATAATAAGATGCAAGTATGAAAAATCTTATAATTTTAAACTGTGTTTGAGGTCAAATTATAATTTAGGGATGCAATCCTCCTAAAAGGGTAAGAAGATAAATTATTAAGATAAAAATGTCATGTAAAAGTTTTCTAATTAAGTGGAATAGTAAATTTTGAGACAGCAACAGGATTAGACTGTTTTCTCTAAGAACTATATATACTAATACTTATATTTGAATGTACAAAGCAGTTCTTAGGATCATAGATTTAGAGTCAGAAGATGTCCTAAAGCTGTGCTCCTAGAAGGGACCTGATCCAATATCCTCATTTTACAGATGAGGAAACTGAGGTTTAGAAAGTTTATGTAACTTGCACAAGGTCACACAGGTAACATGTGACAGAAATGGTTCTTCTGTCCATATATGCAATAGTCCAGAAAACATTAATCATGAAAGAATAATAGCAGGATAGAGACTTGTCCTGAGACAGTTTCTATCTGAATCACATCAAAACAGATGAGAAGAAAGAAATGATGATCATGATAATAATAACGATATTACTCATAGCTTACTAACAGCTGTAGTCCTTCAAGGTTTGAAAATCTACAAGGACATGCAACACATATAATATTTTCCTCATTTTAAAGGTTAGGAATCTAAGACTAAGAGAGATTAACTGACTTTCCCTGAGTTACACAATAACTAGGTATCTGATGATGGGATTCTAATGCAGGACTCTCAGCACATCATTTCATCTACTATGCAAAGCTGCTCATCTCAGTACACTTGGTACTAGTTCTACACATTTCAGACTGTCTTGGGCAGTTTTATGGTCATTTATTACATATATGCTGATCTTACAATGAGATTGTAAATTTCTAATTCAAACTACTAGTAAAAAGAAACTTTGGAGGTCATTTAGTTCATGGTATAATGGATAAGCTCCTGGAATTTTGAGTCATATAGGGTGGGTATGACTTTTGTCTTGGCCACTTGCTATCTCTGACCTTGAGTAAATGATGTCCTCTCACTATAACTTGAGGTGAACTCGAATGTCTCTTCTATCTTGAAAGCCTAAAATGTTTTGATCCTTCCCAATGCAGGAAACCTTCTTAAAGTAATTATAACAGATAACATTCATCATTACATCTGAATATCTCAACAGCCTTAAGAGGAAAGTACAAATATGACTAGCCTCATTTTACAAATGAGCAGTCTCAGAAAAATTATCATTTGCCAAGAATCACACAGCTAGTAGGTGTCAGAAGTGGGATTTGAACCCAAGTCTTCCTAACTCCAAAGCCAGTGCTCCATTTCCTATGTCAAGATGCCCCTGGATCACAGAGTTAGAAGGGATTGGGAGGGAGGTCATCTAATACAACTTGTACCTAAATAGGAATTCCCTCTACAACATCGCCAACAAGTGTTAAATCCCCAAGTCAGTCCCATTCAGGAATGGCTGGAAGACCTCCACTTAGTTGTAAAGTCACTCCTTCACAAAGCAGCAAGGTTATGTTTTTTTTTCCTTACATTAAGCCAATTTCTGCCTCTCTATAACTTCTTCTCAGTGTTCCTATTTCTCCCCTCTGGGGCCAAGCTGAACATCCCTGACAGATGGCCATCTATCCTCAGCATGAGGATATGGAATGCACTAATGTGCAGGGCTGCCTGTCCTATTTTTGGAAAGCTTCTATTGAGCCAAAAGATACCTCCCTGATACCGTCCCTCATTGCTTCCAGTTCTATAATCTGGGGTAATTTTAAAAAGGGTCTAATTCCTCTTTTGCATGATAGTACTTTGAATGCCCAAGGAAAGACGTAAGGTTCCCTGACTATTCTCTTCTCCAGGCTAAATACTCCCTGTTTTTCCAACTGTTACTCATATAGCACAACTTCAAGGGCTCTTTCCATCCTGGTCCTCCTCCTCAGGTCACCTTCTAATTTATCACGTGACAAATGTCATACAAAATGTCCTACCTAGACTATAACGTAATAGTGCAGACATGGACTTGAAATGACCAAGTGAGGCAGAACTATCACTTCCTTGACCCAGACATTATTCCTGTACTAATGTTGGTCACAGTTCTGTTAGTGTTTCAGCAGCTCTGACTTTTTGTCAATTCATATTGAGTTTGTGATCAATTAAGACTCCAAGTTCTTTCCCCCCTGTGAATGGTTGTCAAATCTAGTAATGCTAGATGATGCATTGGGTAGGGTATTGGACATGGAGTCAGGAAGACTTAAGTTCAAATTGGACCTCATATATTTACTAGCTGTATGACCCTGGGCAAGTCACTTAACCTCGGTTTGCCTTAGTTTCCTCATGTCATGAGGATCAAGCAAACCAATATTAATAAAGTGTTTAGCCCAGTGCTTGGTGTGAAGTAAGCACTTAATAAATGTTTCCTTTCCTTCCTTCATCTGTAAAAGGGAGATATTAACAGCTATTTCTCAGCCTTGTTGTGTGGATAAATAAAATATATTAATTTAAATGAGAATATTATAAAGTGTTTTATAAACCTTAAAGCATTATGTAAATGCTGGTAGCTACTACTATTATTACTACCACCCCCACCCCCACCATCACCACTACTACTAAATCATTACCACCACCAGTATCACTACTACCACTACCATTACTACTACTACTACTACCATCACTACACTGCTACAATGACAACGATGACAACACCAACATCAATATCACTCCTACCACCACCACCACCACCACCACTACTACTACTACTACTACTCTAACTATTCCCTGACAAAGTTTCTCCCTTATCTTCTCTGGGATTTGTATTTCTATATTTTTCTGAACCAAAATGCAGAACATTTGCATTTAACTCCATTAAATCTAATCTTACTGGTTTTCTGTCCATATCGCAGCCCAGTGAGGCCATTCTAGCTTATTAAGGCAGTGTCCAACCTAACATATTGGCTGTCAATTCCAGCTTCATTGTCAAGTTTCCATTGGATAAACACATCATCAAGTAGTTAGTATAAATACTGAGCTGGACAGTACTAAGACCATTCATTATATTAATTATCAGAGTATAGACTCCACAAGTCAGAGACCATGTTTTATTCATCTCTTAATATCTCCCCCCAACTCTGTTATGTTCTCCCCTACATCTCCCCCCGCCCCCCCCACCTCACACACACACACACACACACACACGCCACCACCTCCTGGCCTAGCACAGGACTTCGCACAGAGTATGCACTTCATGCATGTTTTTAGAATTAAGTCCTTTTCTACATCAGATGGTGCACTGTCTTGGAGAGGGAGATAGAGAGGGAGGGGGAGAAAAATTTAAAACTCAAAAGCTTATGGAAGTGATTGTTGATAAATCAAAATAAATTAATAAAGTTAAAAAAAGAATTAAGTCCTTTCCTTTGCCATTTTGCATATTTAGGAAAGAGTATGAACCCTGCTGTACGTGTGTATATATGTATACATATACATAGATAATATATACACACATACACATACTGTGTGTATGTGTGTATATGTGTGTGTGTGTGTGTGTGTGTGTGTGTGTGTGTGTGTGTGTGTGT
>NW_020954596.1:16903750-17050714 GCF_900497805.2 Vombatus ursinus | reverse complement strand
TGTGTGTGTGTGTGTGTGTGTGTGTGTGTGTGTGTGTGTGTGTGTGTGTATATATATATATATATATAAAAACATAAAAACAACAAACAAAACAAAACATTTTTTCAAGCACTCTAGCAACCCTCATGAGGCAACCAGGTATTGTAACAAATAGAACTCTGGGCCTGGAGTCAAGAATATCTACCTGAGTTCAAATTCATCTCAGACACTTACTAGCTGTGTGACCCTGGGCAAGTCACTTAACTCTGTTTGCCTCAGTTTCCTCAATTATAAAATGGGGATAATAACAACACCTACCTCACAGAGTCATTTTGAGGATCAAATGAAATAATATTTGTAAAGGGCTTAGCACAGTGCCGGGCACATAGTAGGCAGTTAATAAATCCTTCTTCCCTTTCTCCTCCTCCAATAGAATATAAACTTCCCAAGAGCACGGACTAGTTCAGTTTTCTCTTTTTCTTTTTTCATTTTTCTCACTAGTTTTGTTTTTAACTAGATATTAACTATTATAATGTGATATTAATTAGTTTTTAACTAGACATTCTCACTGCTTAGCACTGTGTCTGGTATACAGGAGGTGCTTAATAAACGCCTATTGTATGAATGATTACTATTATTACTAATGTTACTATTATTATAATGTAACTACAAAATCATGAGATTGATTTCCCGTGTGGCTTAGGAAGTCAGTTTCATTATTTGATGATCACATGAAGCAGTATGTGATTTTTCTATCCTTTGTGCTTGTTTCTTTTAATCTTATATTTAGTGTTCAATTTCATCCCCTCCTCAACTTTAGAGTGTACAAGGTAGATGTAATCAATTTTATATACGAGGGAAGGAAGAAAGGGAGGAAAGAAGTCAGACTGGAAAGAAGGAAAGAAACACATTAAAAACCTGCTATGTGCCAGGCACTTGGACAAGTACTTTACATATATTAATTCATTTAATCCACACAATGATCCTGAAAGGTAGATGTTACTATTATCTCTATGTTAGAGTTGAAGAAACTGAGGCAAACAGAGGTTAAGTGAACTACCAAGTTTACACAGCTAGTACATCTCTGGGACCATATTTGAACTCAGGTCTTCCTGACTCCAGTCCCAAACCTCTATCCACTGAACCACCAGTTGCCTCAAAGGGCAGGTGATGAGGAATAATTAAAAGTCTTGTTCACCATCAGAAAGAAAGTCTCTGGAAGAAAGAAGAAAATATTGTTTAACTCCCAAACTCATGCTTAAAGAACCAGATTTAAGCCCTCCACAACAAGACAGAAGTCCAAGTGACTTGCCTAGGGTCACCCGGCTAGTGATTGTCTCAGGCCAGAGTTCAATTGAGGTTTTCTGCCCCCAGGTCCATTGCTCTATCTACTGTAGCTCTTAGCTGCTTCTATTTGGCTCCATCATATATTTTCTGCTTTATTTCATACACTTCCTCCATGCTTTCTACATTCCAGCCAAATTAGGCTATTCTCTGCTGCATTTTCCCATCCTGCCCCTTTGCTCAAGGAGTTCCCTGTGCCTGCTATGTCTTCCCTCCCCATCCTCACCTATTGAAATTCCTGCCCAGTCTTTATTTGTTGACTTGTTTTTATAACAAAACAAACATTCGTTAAGCACCTGCATTGCTGAAGCACTGTGCCAGGCCAAAGAAACACAACAAATAAAATGGATGTTGTCTTTACTGTCAGGGAGGTCTTCCATTCCCTTCTATGAAGCATGCGTATGAATAGGATGAGGGTAGAAAAAGAACGATTATCTGTGTTGCTTATGGAACAGTCTGGCAAGATGGCCCCTATGTGGCTAAAGCCTGTATGCCCTTTACTAAGGGGAATCAGCTATAGCAGAAGATCTGGGAATGGGATTTCAATGTGGCTCTAAAACACCTGCATTTCAAATTTCATTGTCAATTTTGGCTTGGATTGAATTTTCAAGTTTGCAACCTAATGTAGAAAGCCCAACTCAAGGGCCATTTTTTCTGTGAAGTCTACTCTGATCCCCTCCAAGTTGTAATGACCTTTCTTTCAGCTCACACATGTAATTTTGTTTTAGACCTCTTACGCACTTAACAAATCATATTGTACGTGATATTTATACATGTTCACATTTTATCTTCCTCCTAGATTGTAGGCTCTCTACGAGCAGAGGCTTTGTCTTACCTGAATTCCCCCCACCCCGCCCCCACACCCAGATCACACCACAGGGCTCCGCACATGGTAAGGACTTAATACATGTTTGTGATTGTACCTGCTGATGTTGAACAACTTCACTTTTTTTTGACATTGCTACTAACAAAATCCACCATTTAGATACTCACGCGAATACCTGCTGTTCCCAATGTCTTAACTCCTTCTGTTCTGCCACATTCCTCTCCAGTTCATCATTCAGATTTTGCTTCATGTTCTGGAGATAGTCCTGATTCTTGCCCCTTTCCTCCCCTTCCAGCTGCTCAGCTTGGACCGCCGTGTCTTTGCTGTGTTCTTCTAGGATTTGCTGCAAGAAGAGCCAGGGCACGTTGAGTTTGAGTAACTCTTGGGTCATCAGCCCATTCTGGATGCGTCTCAGCTCATCAGCCGCTTTCTGAGTAAGCCCTTGTTTTAGGGTCTTCAGTTCTTCCAAGGCGTCAAGGTCAAGCCTTTCAACCAGCTCTTCCAATGCGGCATTGTGGTCAGACAGCATGGTCTGCCAGTGGATTAAGTAATGGCTAATCTCTCCGGAGGTTCTAATAGCATCCCTCATGGACAGCTGTTCCTTCCGCAATTCTTTTTGCTGATGTGTTCAAAAAGATAAATAATAATAATAACAATGTTAAAAATCTGTTAAATTTCTACTAATTATCATGTAATTTTCCATCTTACTGGTTGTTCTCTGTCATATCTCAGCACTTCCCCTATAATTCTGTTCTACTACCAGGGGTGGGGAACCCCTGTGGCCTCAAGGCCACACGTAGCCCTCTAGGTCCTCAAGTGAAACCCTTTGACTGAATCCAAACTTCACAGAACAAATCCCCTTAATAAAAGATTTGTTCTATAAAACTTGGACTCAGTCAAAAGGCCGCACCCATAGACCTAGAAAGCCACATGTGGCCTCGAGGCCATAGGTTCCCCCACTCTTGTAGACTATGATATTCTTCAGGACAAGGGTAACTTTTATATTTCCTATAGGATGGAGCTTTTAAGGTTAATGTCAAGGAGGCCAACAATGAACTCGTGATAGTATATGTCTTATGGATACTCTCAAGAGACAGGAGCTTAAGCTAAAGGGATTATGGGTCACACTAGCATGTCAATGTTTGTTGCCTCGTGTAAACTTCCTTGGTGAAATTCTGTATTATGATGATGTTATCAATCACATGATGAAGGGTCCGCTATCTCCCAAGCATTATCTTAGACACTGATGGTCATAGACTACCTTTGTCCTCAAGATACTACTATTCATTAACAGGAAAAAATAGACTAACATTTATTCTTGCATGTGTGTAGTGCTGTGTGTCCTTCTTAGAAGGCACATAGTTTCTCTTGTTAACAGAATCATAGAATTTTAGAATTGGAAAAGATTTTAGCTACCATCCAGTCTAACATATATTGGAAGAAATAAAAATATTTCATCTATTTTGGCTTACCTAATTGGTCAGGCAACATTTACTTAAAGATTACAGTATAAACCATGCTACTTTTGGACAGTTCTGGATTATAGAAAGTTTTTCTTCATATCAAGCCAAAAATGTAACTTAGACTCACTGATCCTAGTTTGAGGTCAAATAGGACAATCTAATCTCTTGTCCACAAGTTATCTCTTTGGATTCTTGAAGACACATATCACGTCCCACTTAGTTCTTTTGGACTCCCAGCTAAGTGACCCAATTTCCTCCAACTGATCTTCATGTTACATGATCTCTAGGCCCTTCATCATTCTGGTCACTCTCTTATAAAAACACTCCAATTATCATAGTCTTTCCTAAAACTTAATGTAACAAATCTGATGTGGACTGACCATTGTGGTAGAGAAACAAGAGTTACTACAATGATAACAATGACAATATGACTCTTCTTCATCTTCCTCCTCCTCCTCCTCCTCTTCCTCCTGCTCACATTTATATAGGACCTTGCTTACAAAGCACTTTCATAAAAATAACACTACTTATTAGAGTGGAATAGCATTTCGTTTTTTCCAAATAAGGAAATAGAGGCTCAGAGATATTAAATAATTTGTCCTGGGTCACACATCTAATAACACCAGAGCTGGGAATCAAACCCAAGCCCTCTGATGTTGAGTTCATTGCTACCTTTGCTTCTTCCTCTCAATTGCAACATTAATCTTTGTATCCTCTCCCAAATCTAGCACAAGCCTGCTATGCACTTAGAAGGAACTTAAAAATGTTGGCTAGACTGAGTTTCTGGAATAAAGGAGGAAACTAGAGATTGATGAGATCATTCTGGAATGGCTACGTGGAGGATATGCCTTTCAATTAAAAAAAAAAAAAAAGACTTGGGTTTCATGAAGGTGACCGGTTAGTCAGAAAGATGATGTCATCTCAGATGTCTATGATTCAGAGGCAGAAAGAGGATAATTTATAAATAAGTATATGAATAAGAAGTTTTATTATTGTTGTTATAGTTTAGTATGAGCCAAGCAGGGACAGGAGGAAATAGCATTTGGGTCAGGCACAATTGTGGAAGACCTTGAAACTCATTATCAAGCAGTGTAATTTGATACATACTGTATCCAGGAACAATTGCCCACCTTCTGAGAAAGGCAAGGTCACAAGCAAAGCAATACCGAAGAGTGGGATTTCTTGTTAAAATCTGTAAAATGTTAAGTGTATGTGAAGGGGCTTAGAGACAGAGACTAATAAAGGGTAATTATAAGAGTACAGAAGTGGGGTAGTCATGATTTAGACTAGAACTGAAGAAATGAAGGACATTGTGCTAGACAAATTTTATTATTATTATTATGTAAAGAAAGAAAGTACTGATAAACTAACAGAATGAAGTCAAAGACAAATTTCCCAAGGGGGAGGCTCACTTTATATCTATTTTCAGTGTCAATTATTGACTATTACAGGACCATGATGTCAACAATTTGGACACTTCCTCCACTGGTGCAGATTGCAGCCCTTTCATGGCTTCTTATCCTGGATAATTCTTTTCTAAGTCATTTCACAAATCCTCCATGGTACATCTGCTCAATATGATAGAGATCTTCCTCTCTGATTTAGTGATTTTTTTCATGCCCCAGCAGTAATTAGACCTTCCATCTACCACTTATTATTTTCAGACAAAAAGTTTAGTAATTGACTAATAAGATCTTTTTTTTTTTAATATTAGGAGTTGATAGTTTCACTATCACCTTATCTGACCGTATCCAAAATGTGACTGGGTACCACACTTGAGGAAGGACCTTCACAAGTCAGAGTCTGTCCAGAGAAGGGTAAGAAGGTTTAGTGACATGAATAGAAAATATAGAATGAGTGAATCTATTGGAGAAACCAGAGATATATAGCATGGAAAAGGAAAGACTTATAAGCAGGATGGGAACATGATTTCTGTCTTCTTCAATATCCCTATCTTTAAAATAAGAATAATAATTCTTTTCCTGCCTTGCTCAAAAAGGTGTTATAAAGAACATGCTTTGTAAACTCCAAGAGGCTATACAAATGTAAGCTAAACTTACTCAAATACTTGAGGAATTAGATTTCTACTAATTTGGGGAAAATTTGGGCTAACTGATGGAAATGACAAGAAAGTTGTCTTTGGTTCAATGTAAGGGGTGAGGTATTGGGCAGGAGGGACTGAAGGATTGAAGGGGAGGTGGAGAACCTTCCTCACAATTAGAGACACCCAGTACTGGAATGGACTGCCTTGAATGATTGTGAATTCTCTCTCTCTGAAAGTGTTCAAGAAAAAACCGGACAACTACTTGCTACAAATGTTGTAGAGCAATCTACAACAGATGGGTACAAATCGGGCTAGTTGACCTCTGAGGTCCATGACAACTCATATTTTATGATTCCCTGAGAAAGAAAAGATGCCTGCCAAGGATGAAAAAAGAATGATAGTTCTTTAGTATTCACGATGGTTCTTCCAGGTCGAAATAAGGCCCCTCATGGTACTGTAATGAAGGCCTCTGAAAGGAATTTTAGTCTTGCTCTCCAAGCTGTCTGGGTATGATTGATGTAACCAAAAAGCTTTTGCCCTCCATGCACAGCCTTAATAATTTTCACTTGTATAGACAGCTAGTTTGATCTGTCAATTTACACAGCAGGGCCAGTTCATTTTACAGAAATCTGCATGCAAGAATCTAAATTGCTTAATTGGGCATTTTTGCATAAAGTAAAGTAATTGCTTTGAATACATTACTCCCTTTTCTATGCTCCAGATTTGAAGAACCATAGATCAGCATCATTGCTCGATTTTCAGATGACCTAAGGAGGCTCACTTTGTATGGGACAAGTTGCCTGAAATTCTCAGAAACTTTCTTCAGCACTTTATTAATGAAAACAGCCCCCTTCTATTCAGCATTCCATACCTCAAGAATTCTAATGATCCATTTAACTTTTAAAACATTAGGTATCTAGGTTGGTGTCTTATTCCCCTCTTAGACTAGGAGCTGCAGGAGGACAAGGGTTGAGTTTTTGCTAAATTCCAGGAACTAGTACAAGACTCTACATCCAGTGAGTACTTAACAAATGTTTGTTGAATTCAATTTTATTAGCTACATCTTATCCACACTTTATACAGGGGTGTCCCAAAAGTCTTAATGCAGTTCTAAGCTGATAAAGCTTAACATGGAACTAAGATTTTTGGGATACCCTGTATCTCAGTGCTCTGCACATAAGAGATAATGAATTAATAATATATTAGCTGAATTTAATTAGATAATTTTTCTTTGGTCTAGACCTATAACTTCATCTGATAAGGAAATTCCTGGTGTGGAAATTTCCCTTCTCAGATGCAGGTCAGAAATTCATCTCTAACTTACAGTCTTAGAGCTTTGCCTTGGACAGTGAGCAATTAAGTGAGTTTTCCAGGGTCACAAAGCTAGTATAAGCCAGAGGTGGTACTTGGACCTTGGTGTTCCAGACTCCCAGGCTGGCTTTTTATCCCTTCCACCACTCCACATACTACATGAGATAAATCTTATGAAAAGCTTGTATTTCCCTCAGATATTAAGAAAAGTGACAAAGAGAACAGAAGCGCTTACTAAATTTTGTTTAAATTGAATTAACCATGTCTAAAACTTTCTGTCTCTCACAGTTCTTAGTCACATAAACACAGTACGCGCTATCTAAGTGAGTCTTGAATAAACACCTGTGGATACTAACCCATATATCAGAAGAACTTTAATAATGTGTCATAATTCATACACTAAAGAAGACAATGATCACCATTTCTGGGGCATGAAAGCCAAGTTGTCCCTTCCGGATTTTGTGCTGTTAATCTAGGTTGCTAAAAATTTGGGGCAGTGAGGGGGCACAGCAGATAGAGTGCTGGCCCTGGAGTCAGGAGGACCCAAGTTCAAATCCAGCCTCAGGCTAGAAGTGAGACCCTGGGCAAGCCACTTAACCCTGTTTGCCTCATTTCATTATCTGTAAAAATGAGCTGGAGAAGGAAATGGTAAACCACACTACTATCTTTGCCAAGGAAAACCAGAAAGGATTACAGAGAGTTGGACGTGGCTAAAGCACTCCACAACAATAAGAATTTATTAAATGCCTACTATGCTCCAGACACTATGCTAAGTGCTGAAGATGAAAAAGAAAGGCAACAAAAACCAGTCCTCGCTCAACAAGCAACCAACTACTTGCAAATAATATCTTCTATCTTATTTGAACCTAGTTGTTTGCTACATAACATATCCATGTGTATGATATATATGTATGTGTGTATATATGTATGTGTGTGTATGTGTGTGTGTGTGTGTGTGTGTGTGTGTGTGTGTGTATTTGGAGATAATCAACAAAGGGAAGGCATAAACCTTGGAGGGGTGGGGATCAGGAAAGACTTCTTGGAGAAGGTGAGACTTAAGCTGGAACTTGAAAGAAGCCAAGGATCCCAAGAGACAGAGATCAAGAAGTTAAGAATTCAATGCATGGGGGACAGCCAGAGAAAATTCCTGGATTTGAAATGCCCAACTATTATCTTTGTTTAAACCTTGGGATAAGAGTTTGACAGTTTTCTTTAGTGCTGTTATTTGCACTGCTGATCACATATCCAAGGGAGCTACTCAGTAGTCTGTCCGCTCATTATATTACCTTTTGCATCATTTCACGTCTTCTCTTCATTGTTAGTTTTTGGTGAAGTTTTTTCTTTTCTTGCTTCAAATCATTTTCCAATTTGTGTTGAACAGAAAGAACTTCCGCCTGAGCTCGAGCCAACAGTGTTTCCATCTGGTCTTCGTCCAAATACCCGGCCCTATTTTAAAAATACATACAATTAAAACCAGAGTTTCCAAATTAATATTTAAGACTGAAAACTTCGGTGCTACCTCATATTTTATGGAAGTTAACATCTTACAAATCACTGCAGACAGCAACTGCAGCCATGAAATTAAATTAAAAGATTCTTGCTCCTTGGAAGAAAAGCAGTGGCAAATCTGGACAGCATACGAAAAAGCAGGGATACCACCTTGTTGACAAAAGTCCATATAGTCAAAGCTATGATTTTTCCAGTAGTAACGTATGGCTATGAGAGTGAGTCTATAAAGAAAGCTGAGTGCCTCAGAATTGACGCTTTCAAATTGTGGTTCTGGAGAAGACTTTTGAGATTCTCTTGGACAGCAAGAAGGTCAAATCAGTCAATGTTTAATGAAATTAATTCAAGCTATTTACTGGAAGGTCAAATATTGAAACTGAAGCTTAAATACTTTGGCCACATAATGAGAAGATGGAGCTCAATGGAAAAGACTCTGATGTTGGAAAAGACTGAAGGCAAAAGGAGATGGAGATGGCAGAGGACGAGATGGATAAATAAGTGTCATGGAAGCAACAAACATGAACTTGGACAGACATCAAGAGAGAGTGGAAGACAGAAGGGCCTGGCATATTATGCTCCATGGGATCCCTAAATAGCAACAAGAAGCTTTTTAAGGGGAAGCCATTTAAGAATAAATGATGAATGACTTTTCCTTGGCCTTCTCAAACACAGTCCTCTTGTGATGACTCACTGTAGTGTAGACATTGCCCTGAGTTCTCAAAGTCTATGTCGGTAGAGACCAAGCTCTAATAGGCCCTATTGAGTGAGAATAATTTTTAGTACAGGCCAAGGGAGAATGTGTGTGTCTGTCATTTAAGGACCATAATAGGAAAATTGAGAGAGACAACCAAAAGGCTGCCTTCGATGGGATAAATTTTATTTTTTTCGGTCTCAACAACTAACTCATAAAATGATCCACTGTGTCATGGAGGCTCTGGGCTCAGTGTTTATAGAGAAGACACCACAGAAATGAACTTATATATCCTAGAAAGACTGAATAAGCATCCATGACATATGTTCGACTGAGGAGATACCTCAAGAACTCAGAGGTATTATTGATCATTATCACTGTTTCCATGAAAGGTGAGAAAGAGGCACTAGGTTTCCTAATTACTGCTTTCCATACCTAATAACATTTATTTTTTTATCAGTGAACTTACTAACTGAATGGTGATGGAACCATAGATTGTTACCAGAGTTGACAGGTAATTTTAGGTCATCTAACCCAGTGACATTATCTTACATTAAGGCCCAGAATGGTGAACTAACATTTTTTTTTCTCCTAAGATCACATAGCCAGTTAGTGACAGTTTGGAATAGAACTCCCAGCTTCTACACCTAAGGACTTGTGGTGTGTCCAGCATACTTTCAGAATCACAGCCCAGTATGACTTTAGATTTCCATATGTTAGTAGTAGTAAAAGTAACAGTAATGATGATGATGACAGGCATTTATAAATAGCTTTGAAATTTGCAAAGAGATGATATCTATTATCTCATTTTTTTCCCTTACAACAACCCTGTGAAGTAGGTATTATAGGTAATAATATCCCCATTTCACAGATGAAAAAACAGGCTGATATATGGTGACACAAGTAGGAAGTGATAGGGTCATACAATTTGGAAGTGTCTGAAGAGCAATTTAAACACACCTCCTTAACTCTAAGCCCAGCGTTCTATCAATTGCACCACAACCCACTTATTCTTCATCCAGGAACCAAAGTAAAATATTCTACATTCTATTAACAACAACAAAAACAACAATAACAACTTTGATTTGCACAGCCTTTTCAGTTGGTGAAATTCCTCACAACCATTCTGTGAGCTTAGTAGTAGTTTATGTAAGACCAATTCACAAATAAGGAAACTGTAGCTTATAATTTAAATGACTTGCTCAAAGTCACAGAATCAGACAGTCCTATCATATAGAGATAGGACTAAGAACCCCCTCTCTGAATTGTAAGCCCAGTATTCTTTCTATGATCTTAACCTGCCATTATTAAAAGCAGACCTTGGTAATTAATAGATTCAGATTCCCTAAAGCCATCTTATCTCCAAAGATGCTCCACGATGGTATGACTGGGTCATAGGAACCTAATAGATCTTAGGGTTCAAAGTGACTTCATGACTTTATTACATCCAACCCCCTGCTACCAGGCAGGCATAACATTTGCATTGATACCACAGAGCCCTTAGGTGATTTCTTCAAGGTCATACAGATAGTAGGGAGGTGGGACCAGAACCCAGGTTTCTTGCTTCCTGCTGAAGGGCTCCTGTCCACCACCAGGATGTCTTTCCTCTTTGAGATGATGATTATGTGATCCATTCCTAGTCACTAAGATCATGCATGGAGAATTATCACATTTATTCCTTTTGACATACCCAATCTTGACTCCAGAAGATTTGAGTTTAAATCCCAATTCTTCTAACTTACTGCATGGCCCTGTGCAAGTCTTTTAACCTCCATGGTCCTCAATTTCCTCATCTATAAATTGTTGATGTTAGATTAGATGGCCTTTTAACTTTCTTCCAGCTCTAAATCTATGATTCTATGAGATGAAAATTCACCAGGAATTTGTCATTAGAACACTGTCTGAATATATAAGTAGATATAAATAGAGTTTAGGTAAATTCATGCATGATAGTATAACACGTTCTTGACAGCTCCAATTTTGAGGAAGTCCTTACCAAACTCAAATCTGCCCCTCTGTTAACTTCCATCTATTACTCCAAGGTCTATGCTCCATAACCACTAAAATCAATGTGACTAGCCTCCTTGCAATGCATTTTAATTTGTTGATGTTCGTTTCAAAATATGGTGTTGAAAACTGACCAAAATAATCCAGATGCAATCTAGACAATGCAGACTACAGAAGAATAGTCATCAGTCCTGATCTGGATGATATTTTTACTAATGTAGATTAGGAGTACTTAAGGCATTTTTAAAAATTAATTTTTAATATTTGTATCTAGCTGTTGACTCATATTGAGCTTATAAGTCAACTAAAGTCATCAGTAGTTTTGTTTTTTCCTAGATGGAGTATTGACAAATCATATTTCCTCCATCCTATGTTTCTACAATTCACTGATTGACCTAAATGCAGCATTTGTATTTATTTCTGTTAAATATTACCTTATTGGTTTGGGATCATTGTTCCAATTTGTCAAAACGATTTGTAATTTTACTGTTATCTATCATATTAGCTCTTCTTTTTTAGTTTTGGATTATTTATGAAATTAATAAGCATATCTTCATCTAAGTCACTGGTAACAATATTAAATAGGACAAATCCAAGGAGAGAGTCCTGTGACACATTACTGGAAACCTCCCCCCAAGATGACATTTATCTATTAATCAAGAAGAATCTATCCAATTGTATTATCTAGGCAAGAAGTCAAATTGAGGCATAGAAGAGCTTGCTCAAGGTCATGAAGATTGTGTCAAAGGTGGGACTTGAACCCAGTACCTCTGACTTGGTGAAAAGATATCGTGAGGCTGCACTGCATGTAGCGTCCATAGAAAGCTGATAGCGTTGCTGTCCTCTGTCTTGGTCAGGCTACATCAGAAATGCTATATTCACTTCTTTGCTCTTATTTTAGGATGAAAGGCCTTAATGTCATGACGACCAACTGAAGAAGAATGATGATGGTTAGTCTGAAGATATGATGGGGCAGATATGATGCTAGTTTTCATGGGGTGTCATACGCAAGTGTCAATAGACTTGATCAGCTTTGTCTCAGAGCAACAGGCCTGTGAATTAGATGACGAAAGTTGGTTAAGTTCCCAAATGTGCAGTTCACTTTGGGATAGTGATGGGCTGAATTGAACTGGAACTGAGAGTCTGATTAAACCTCTTGACCCTCTCTCAGAATGATTTTTTAAATGCCTAAAACATACATAGGTTTATAAAGGAAACTAGTTCTACTGACATACAGTTCTCAAAATAGTAACAACAGCAAAAAAGGCTCCTGAAGTGCAGGTTAAAATCCATGGGCTAGTCTAACTCCCTCATTTTACAGATAAAGAAACTGAAACTCAGCAAGTAAAGTAATTTGCTTTAGGTCACATGGCCAGTAAGATGATTCCAAATCTAGTGGTACTCCTCTTGTGCCATGCTATTGCCTTTCCTGACATTCCCTCAACCTAGTGGGCCAGTAACTCTACTACTAAATATAATTAGCCCATTAGTACATTCTCACCAAAGAACCAGTCTCACTAGTACCTACTTAAAAAATTGGGGCAGCTTAGTGGCCCAGTGGATAGAGCACCGGCCCTGAAGTCAGGGGTACCTGAGTTCAAATCCAGCCTCAAACCAAATACTTGACACTTACTAGCTGTGTGACCCTGGGCAAGTCACTTAATCCCAATTGCCTAAAAAACAAAAAACAAAAAAAAAATTATCTGGGGATTAAAGACTCTTAAATATGGAAGGGTCCCTAGGAATTATCTAGCCCAAATACAATCTTAAGCATAGATTTCCTTTAAGGATTATTGACAAACAGTAATTCCAACTCTTTTTGAGTGCCTCCAATGCCACCACCTCAGAAGGCAGCCCATTCCAATTTTAGACAGCTCAAACAATCCTGTAATTTCTTTCTAATCATCTTACCTTTTATCCCCCGTTGAATCCTTTATTCAAAGAAATATGACAAATATCACAATTCTGGGAAAAAAAAACACACACTAGACTAGGAGTCAGAAGGCTTGGGCTAGTATGTTACTTCTCTGGGAGTCATCTATAAAATGACAAGATTAGACTAAATGATATCTATGGTCCTTCCTTCCAGATCTAAATTCTATGATCCTACAATGTTGATTTTTCTAGTCCAAGTCAACTGAAATGTTCTTTAACATGGAATAAATTAATTGGAAAGTTTCAATTAATTTCAAGTAATAAATTGATTGCTATTTGGAGGAAAACTAAACCGGAAATAAAGTTGAGGGGGTAGTTAGGTGGTGCAGTGGATAGAGCACCGGCCCTGAACTCAGGAGGACCTGAGTTCGAATCTGGCCTCTGACCAAACACTTGACACTTACTAGCTGTGTGACCCTAGGCAAGTCACTTACCCCCAACTGCCTAAAAAAAATTGATACCCTTATATTGGGGAATGGATAAACAAATTGTGGTGCATCAACATAATGGAATATTACAAGGCTATACACAGCACAGAATGCAATGAATACAGAGAATCATGAGAATACGTATATGAACTAATGCAAAGTGAAATAAAAAGAGCCAGGGAAAGAAAATGAAGAACAAAAAATTAAATATGAATCCTTCAAAAATATAATGGCCAGGCTTGACACAAAGAGCCCTTTATGCAACTTAACAGTTTTAAAGAGTTTCTTAGAGCATTGAGAGTTAAGAGATTTGGCCAGAGCCATATGGCCAGTCTGGGTCAGTGTTAGGACTGGAAACCAGGTCTTCCTGGATTAAAGGTCAGTTCTTTAGCCAAACTGCTTTTTTTTTCAATATGATAATAGAATAATACATTTCTGTGGCACTTTAAAGTTTACAAAGCCCTGTCTTCATGGCAGTCCTGTGAGGTAGGTAATGGAAGTATGAGCATCATCACTGACCAGAAGAAGTAACTGAGAGTCCCAGATGTGATCTGACTTGCTTAGGGTTGTATGTCTAATATATCTCAGAGCCAGGAATTGAACCTGGGTTTTCTAAACCCAAAAACAGTCAGTCAGTGCTCATTTCCCTATAGCATTTGCTTCTAGGGAAGCAAATGAATATGAATTAACGTCAGGACACAATGAAAACACAACAACATTGTTAAGTCTAAAAAAAGTTTAAAAATAAACTACATCTGCTCATAACATGGATGAGGCGATCAGCTCGTGTGCTGCTATGAAGTGCCAAAGAGTGACATGAATGAGTAACCAAAGACACCCAATTAAGCAAACAGAAAACCCCAAATTTCCTTCTGTCTTTATCCCTCTCGGCTGCCAATGTGCGGAGAGGGGGAAGTCCATCCCAAGAGGATGTCAAAACAACAGAAAGATAATGTTTGAACAGGTTCTTGGGAACGGAAAAATTAAACCTTCAGGGACAATAGTGATGGGAATTCAATGGATTTGATGTCCAAAATAATGAACCGAAGCACCGAATGCAAGATGTAGACTAAACCTTAGAACACAGAATAGAAAAAGTCAGAGTTGGCTAGAATCTTGGAATATAGAATGCTAGGTCTGGAAGGGGCCTTATAAAATAAAACGTGGAATTTCAGAGTCAGAGATCTGAATTCCAAGCCTGATTTTATAGATTAGGAAACTGAGGCACGAGGAAATGAAGTAGTTTCCCTAGACCATGTTGCTATTTAGTGACACATACAGGGCTTGAAGCTGAGTATCCTTACTCTGTCACTAGAGCTCCTCCCCACCTACTATGCTCAGCTTCCTGTATAGAATTAATTAGTATTTCCTGAAAAGGATCACAGTAGTTCTCAGACAGCACCAAGCATGTAACTGTTACTCATGTATCTAGCTTTATTATCTAGTGTCTAGTTCTGGCTCCACCACTAATATCCTACATAACCTCTGATCAGTCATTTCCTTTTCCTGGGCCTCAGTTTCCTCCTCTGTAAAATGGAGAGACTGAACTGGCTATTGCTCAGGCAGCATGCCATGGTGAACAGACCACTGGGCTTAGAATCAGGAAGTTATGGTTTTAAATCCTGCCTTTAAGAGTACTAACCATGTGACCTTGAGCAAGCACTTAGCACAGTGAATGACGCATAGTAGGTACTTAAAATATTTACTGACTGACCCTAGTCATTTATCCTCTCTGAATCTCATTTTCTTTGTCTCTAAAACAATGGAGATGCACAGGATCACCTCTGTGGAACCCTTTAGCTCTAAATTTATGATTCTATAATACATGCATGATTAAGTGATTGATATTCACCCAATACTTTCACATAGAACTTGTAGCACGACTTAACAGCTAATGCCTTTGCCAATTAATAGCCCTATCATTGCTTCATGAGCCTCTTAGAATTCTCTATTTAAATACCTCTGACAGAAGGATGAATTGACAAAAGAGTATCTTCTTTCCTGGATAACTTTTTTTTTAATTATTTGGAAGTTTCAATGTTTAATTACCTCTCATTTTTGTGGATAAGGCTTGTTATCTGAGCGGTTGCTGTGTTCAGAAGACTTTGGTCCCGGCTTTCTAATGACTGGATGCTTTGTATCAGGTATTCTCTGTAGCCAAATCGCTTACTCAGGTGGTATTTCTTATTAGCTTGTAAAAAATCCATTAACTCTTCGATATTCTCCTATTTGAAAACAGGAGAAAGATACATGTAATTTACTTTTAGTCTATTTTCCCATTTATATTAGCAGGTTACAATATGTATCAAAGAGCATTTTTAAAGTGCATACTACGTGCCAGGCACTGTGCTAAGCTCTGTGGATAGAGAAAAAGTAAAAACAAACACTACCGTCAAGAAAACGTATATTCTAACGGGGAAGACAACATGAATAAAGATAGGTATATACTAAGATACACACAGAGTATGTAGAGGGTAGCCTTGGAGAAGAAGGCACTAGTAACTGGGAGACTAGGGAGGTCTCCCTGCAGGATACAGCAACTGAGCTGAGTCTTGAGGAGACTCAGGGATCCTGAAACATAGAGGAGAGGAGAGAGCTTCCCAGATGTGGGGGATGGCCAGTATAAGACAAAGCATCAAGCACAAGGACCAGCAAGAAGGTCAGTATGGTTGTGCCATAGGGTGTGTGGAATCAGTCAGTCTAAGGAACTGTGCCAAGAAGTGAGGATACAAAGAAAGGCACAACAATGTCCACGTGCTCACGGAACTCACATTTTGACTCACATATGAGTCAACTCATAAATAACTAGATAGATATCCTACAGAATAGTTGGAAGGCAATCTCAGAGGGAAGGTAATGAGGTAGAGTAGAGACTTGGAAAGACTTCCTTCAAAAAGTGGGATTTGAGCAAGCCAGGGAAGGCAGATAGTGAGGGCATTCGGGTATGGGGGACAGTCAGTACAAAGGTACAGAGTTAGATGGGACATGGAATTCTATGTGCAAGCAACAGTTAATAAGTCAGTGTAGCAGGACCAAAAGGTGTGTGTGTGTTGGGGGGAGGGAGAAGTAATACATAAGAAGACTGCAAAAATAGGAACTTGTGAAGGACTTTAAATACTAAACAAGGGGCTTTACTTTTGATCCTAGAGGCAATGGGGGCCAATGAAGTTTATTGAGTAGGGGAGTAACATGGTCCAGCTTGTGCTTGAGGAAAATCATTGTGCAGTAGAAGATGAATTGGAGTAGAAAGGGACCTGTTAGACCAATTAGAAGACTATTGCAGTGGCCAAGGCTAGAGGTGATGAGGTCTAGAACTAGACTGGTAGCTGTCATGTGAGTGAAAAGAAGGGGGTATACATGAGAGATGTTGTGAAGGTAGAGATAGGAACACTTGAAGATACAGGAAGAGGCCAGGTTCTGAATAGCTTTAAATGATCAATCAAAGAGTTTATATTTCGCCCTAGAGCTAATAGGGAATCATTCATTGGATTTGAATGAGTAGGGGCTGGGGAAATGACACGGTCAGACCAATAATCTAGAAAAATCATATTTATATTGAATTTCATCATATATCACATTTTATTTTTATTGTGAAATATTATTTTAATAGTCCACATTTATTTACTGCTTTTGCTTTAACAAAACATTTTCCTAATGACAATCCTAGAAGGTATTTGTTTTAGCAAAAATAATGACAGCTATCATTTCTATAGCACTTCATGGTTTACAGAGTACATAATATATTTTCTCTTCTTTGATCCTTATGACACACCTGGGAAGAATAGAGTGTAGGTACTATCCCCCTCAGTTTACAAATGAAGAAACCAAGTGTTCAGAGGTCACATTGCCAGTAAATGGCAGATCTGAAACTCCTGACTGCCGAGTTTTCATCAATCACGCTTCAGTAAATTGTCCATTTAAGAAAACATGGGAAAAATCTGTATAGCTTATACATCTAAACTATACAGAGAATGGGCCAGAAACTGCAAAAACAACACAGAATTGAGGATCTCAGTGTCTCAGTGAGGAGAATGTTTTGGTGACTCGTAGGGTTATAACTAGGAATTTTCGTACCTGTGGCAAATCCAGTTGTGAACATATTTGTATTTGGATTGTGGTTCTATTGGCAGAACTAAGGAGAGAACTCAAGGCCCTATATAGAGGGGGTTAAGAGACCTCAGGAGGTTTCTTGTGATCAGAGACCCCAGAAGATCACAGCTGGAGAGGCTACTAGGGGAAAGAGCAGAGCAGGGATGAACTGGAGAAAGTTCACCTACAGTGATGTAAAAACCTTTAGATTATGTCGGTTGATGCTCATTGATTAACACTGAGTGTAGCAATGGGGGAAGCTGGGCCAGGAAATATGAGTGCTATGTCAATAGAACCCTGGGAGTGGTGGCCCAGGACAAGGTGGGGTAGAAAAGGCAATGATAGTTACATGGTATGGCACTGACAGAAATCCATGGGTCTGGGGCTGACTGGCCAGAGAGCCACCCCGGGGAAGAAATACACCCCCTCCTCCAGATGTCAACACAAAAGATCAAAGCCCCAGACTCTCACCCTAGTTTGGCTCTGCAGGTTTTGATATATTAGTGTTTCATCCAGAGCCATCATCACATGCATATAAAATACAAATCTGTTTTCCTACTGGAAAAGAGTAAAAAGGCTTTTTGTTCACTTGCTTTTTTTTTAAATGAAGGAAAATGTATAATTTCATCACCAGACATCCTGGAAGTATTATTTCAGGAGGGTCACTAAGCAGACAGCTCTGAGAAGTCAGAGAAGAATTTTAATCAGTACTGGCTCACTGGAGAGTGGGAAAAAGAAGGATGGAAGAAAGGCTAATTTCTTCTCAAACTTTCAGATGATATAAAAGATGGGAATATTTTCATAGAAGTCAGAATTGGATCCTCTGACACTTCTTATTTTCTGTTTTGGACATGTTGACATGTTTTAAAGGCCTATGGGATATGGACAGGTCCAGTGAGCAGTTGGACACACAGCACTGGAAATCAGGAGAAAGATGAGGGTAAAATGAATTTAGATGTTATCTGCATAGAGATGGAAATTGAATACCTGGAAAAGAAACTGTAAAGAGAGAAAAGAAAGATCAGGAGAGAGTCCTGGAGTAACCAATAGGCAGCAAGATTTGGAAGGATCAGTAAGACAAGTAGGAGGAAACAGAGAAGATGGAGATCACGTGGCAGATGATGTCAGTTGTGTGAAATGTTGCAGAGGGATCAAGGAGGATAAGGAATGATAATGCACATTCACTTTAGCAATAAAGAGACCATAGGGGATGTTAGAGATGTTTCAACTGAGTAATAGGGAGGAAAGTTATACTGTAAGGGATTAAGAAGTAAGTGGGAGATGAAAAAGTGATAGTAACAAATATAGGCAGTTTTTTTTTTTTTTTTCCAGGAGTTTGGCTAAGAAAAGGTGGAGGCAAGAATTCTAATTCAGTTGTGGGGTTGAGAAAAAGAATTATACTGCTCAGAATGAAAAAGGTAATCATTCTGTTGCACTGCAGTCTGGTCATATCACACTTAGAGTGCTGCATTGAATTTTGGATATGAATTTTTAGGAAAAGTCTTGCAAATCCAGAGAACACCCAGAAGTGCCCAATCAGGGAATCAAAATGTTATCAGAGGACAGTAGATTGTGGGAACCTAGAATGCTTAACTTGGAAAGGAGAAGACTTAGGGATGACATAATAGCTTTCTTTAAGCACTTGGAGGGTTGTCATATGGAAGAACCATTAGACATGTTCTGTTTGTCCCTAGGGGATAACACTTGGGCCAATGGCTAGAAGTTATAAGGAAGCACTTTAGCTTAATATAAGGGGGAAAATTCCAAACAATCAGAGAAATGGCATGTCTCAGGAAGTAGAGCTTTCCATTACTGAAGATCTTCAAGCAGAGGCAGAATGACTATAGTGGTGCGCAAATTACTTGGAGCAATAATACTTTTGTTATTGTTTCTTTTTGTGATAACAATAGCAACGTGTGGGTCCTTATACTGATGGCTAACTCAGATGACTCAACTTTGACCAGAAGAAATCAGATTGAGCTTCTTTCACTACCTGGAGTGAATTCTCAGCAACTGAGTATAAGATTTAATCGCATATATACCTGTTTGATTGCTCTTTTTTATTGTGTTTTTAATTCTGTGGTTTTTAAGAATGTATTTTATTGTTAAAAAAATACACAAGTTGTAGCTAATAAACAGCACACTTCAACAGCCATTATTGACATTGCAGCGGTTGTTGATTTGGGGAAATCAAGCATTTCAAAGATCATTCAAGCCCAAAATTAAACCAATTATTGGTGGAAAGAACTAAGAAACCATTGCTGCAAAGCAGTCTAATTAATACTCAGAAAATAAGCAAAGACCTTAAGAGGGATCTAGTAGCTGGGGTGAGGGGTAGTGCATTATTAATGAATTCTTTACAATGCACCTTAGCTATCTCGAAGTTGGAGGAACATTGAAAACAGAAAAAAAAGTTGTTAACCATTGCTATGACGAAAGACGCTTGTCATGGACAAGAAAATGCCAAGACTGGAGTGTTGAAGATTTTTAAAAAGGTAATTTTTACTAAAGAAACTTACTTTTCTAGTTAAGATTATATCAAAATCATTATCAGAGAAGCTAGATGAATCTATAGGATTTAACTATCTTTATCAGATTGTAAAATATCTGCCTCAAAAAATATTTTGGGGATTTTTTTACTCCTCAAGAATGTGTAAGTCTGTTACTCTTTGAGGGGATGACAAACTCTGATAAATATAACAACATTCTGAGAAAACTAAGAAAAAGAACTGTTCTTTAATTAATGATGAAAGGGAATACTGCAACATGATCTTTCACCACACTGCATGTCATGAAAAGTTAAGAAGTTTATCTAGGAGATAGAGATAAACATACTACAATGGCCTAGGAACCAATCTTATTTAAACATCATTGAAAATCTATGAGTTTCAATAAAGGCTAGACTAGGAAAAATTAACTTTATGTCAAAGGTATAATTAATATTCAGTGTGAGAAGAATATAGTTTCATGATGAAAAATTAAAGAAAATGGGTCAAATACTTGTGAACTCAATGCCAAATAATGTAAAACAAATGGCTGTAGAAAAAGTAGGATATGGTTTATGTTACAAGTATTTAAAAGATATAATAAACTGTATGGTTTATTAGATGTTAGTAAATGTAATTAGTTTGCTTTGCTCCTAGGAATTCAAACACTTGTAGAAGTACTAAGGAGGGAATTACCATTCAGTTATTGATTAAATTAGAAGACCACTGAGGTGCTCTCCTCTTCTGATATTCATGAGTCTATATATAATATAGAAAAAGAGGAAAGGAGAAGAGAAAGGGAATACTTGTGGGGAGGAGAAGGGAAGGAAGATCAATGAAGAACAAAGGGAAATCCAGATATGATGGTACAAGCCTGTGATCCCTGTTTTGGGGTAAGTTTGAAGTTACTGAATTGCTTGAGCTTGAGCATTCAGAACTGCATTGGGCCAAGTTTACAGTGTATCCATATTAAATCCAGCATAAAAATGGTGAGCCTTTCGAAAATGGGGACACCAAGCTGTCTAAGGAAGGGTGAACCAACCCAGTTATAAATGGAGAAGGTCAAAGCTTCTGTGTTGATCAGTAGAGAAAAAAAGAAAGGAAAGAAGGAAGGAAGGAAGGAAGGAAGGAAGGAAGGAAGGAAGGAAGGAAGGAAGGAAGGAAGGAAGGAAGGAAGGAAGGAAGGAAGGAAGGAAGGAAGACCAAGACAGAGAGAAAGAAAGGAGGGAGAGGGGAAGAGAGAGAGAGGGAGAAAGGGAGAGAGAGAGAATAAGAGAAGCAGAGAGAGCAAAAGGGGTAAAATAGGGGAAGGGGGGAGAAAAGGGAAACCCTAAAAGGTTGGGGACAAGGATAGGGGGCAGTTTTACAACAACTGATAACAACAGCAACAACAACAACAAAAGTGGTAAGTATAAAAAAGGTACCCCTGAACAGCGACATTTAAAGCAACATTTTGAAAACTGTTCTGCCATCAGGATGATGTAACTTTTTATGACATTACCTGTATTTTAGAATAATCTTGAAGGAGCATTTTAGCAGCCTCCAACTTTAGGTCTCCCTTCAGAACGGCACTTTTTATCTGTGTAAAAAAGATGTTGTGTAGTTCATTTCTTTGGAAAATTGCCAGTTCCCTGTGTGCTTTTGCAAAATCTTCCTCCCGTCTGAGCAAGAGAGACTTCCTCAAATGGTCCTGCTCCCGTCGGTGTAGATTGTGCAGCAAATTTCTATACTCTAAAGCCGACTGTTGAAAGGAGAAAAGAAATGTCTACTTCATGTCTGACACATTTAAAATACATTTTTTCACCAACGGACAATGAGAAAACTGCTAATTACTTGGAAATATTGTCAAAACATGTTCTCCTTTGGAACACCTGTGTTTTAACCTTAAGAGGCTTACCCTTATACTTTTGAAAAAATATAAGTAGTGTGATATAGTGGCAAGAGTCCTGAATATATTGTCTCAAGGAGAGGTATGAATATGTGTTTTTATGTCTACTATGAACAAATCACCTTATATCTCTGGGTATCTGTAAAATAACAGGGTTGGACTAGGTCAATGGTAACACCCCTTTAAACTCTAAATCCTGACGTCTCTCACAATTCTTTTTTCTCTTCTAAATCATTGAGAGAATCCTGTTGGGGTTCTATGCTTTCTTAGGAATCCACAGGGACCTTTGACTCCTCAGGTGTTAATTTTTCTTTGCTTTACACTATTTATTCATAGATGACTTGCTTAGCTCATGCTGGAGGCCATATTCCCTTCTGTTGCTGACATCTTCCTTGTTGGCTTATGTGCTTATGCTGAAAGACTTTCACGAAGTTTTCTTCCTCCTGAGACCTTTGGCAATTTTAATCTTTTTCCTCCTTATGTTCCTTTTATATTGCTCATTTTTTGACTCCTTCCCCTTCAGTAGTTGTTTCCCTAGGGGGTGGACTTCAAAATAGCTCCTTCCATGCTTTGTGCTTAGCATATCACTGGCCTCAGTCTCTCTGCCTCAAGTGACTTCTAGGGGATACAGAACTGACCCAAACAGGCTGCACAACTCCTTCCCTTAGGCTTAGTGTAGTGACATAGGAACACATGCTAACATTTTGTTGCAGTTTCCTCTTTTCCTCAGTTCTCTGCCTGAGCTCATTTACTGCCTGCTGGTGTTTCTACCAAAGCTAGCTTATCCCTTTTGGTTTTCTGCCACTGGGAGGGGGTGGTGTTGCTGGTAGCACATGGAATGGAATTCTTTTTCAAGTTTGTGGGTTGACTTTGTGTAACCCTGTCAGGCCATGGAGGTTGGTGGAGGAGGAGTTACTGAGTGAGTGCACTGGGGACTGGGGATTAGACTTCTCTGCTCTTAGATCATAAGATTTTAAACTCATTAGTGTTCTTGGGGTCCTAGAGGATGGAGACAGCTAAAACTGATTTATCTCTTATGCATAATTCTTATTTTGGAAAGGTTTGAATGGTTGTGAGGATTAGATAAAATGTTTAATCCTCCATCTTTTTTAACATGTCACACCCTATACACACACACATATATAATATGTATATATTTAATATATATTATATACACATATGTATATGTATGTATAATATATAATATATATTACACACATATATGTTCATAGTGGAGATTCACAGTTTCACATACAGTCCTTTTGGTCTTCTTTTCCTATTCTTCTTTGTGTGGTGGGGGAGGTGTTTACATTTGTTGACTACTGTCAAACTCAGTAATGTAATATTTTTTTTAAAAAAGATACCTGGAAACCTCAGAGAGAACCGTTGAGAAGAGTGGTGTTTTTGGAAGTCATATTGCAAAAAGGTCAAAGATGGTAAAGATGTGGGAGCTGTGAATACAGAAGACGCTAGGAGATTAAGAGTGAAACAGAAGAAGCTACACGGGGATACCATTAAGAGTTGGTAGGGTCAAGGGAAGGTTGTTTTTTGTTGTTGTTTTCTTTTGTTTTAAGGACACAATAGAGCTGAGCATTTTTGTATGCAGTTAAGGCACAAACCTTGTCTTCGTGGGAATTAGGAGTTCACCGTCTAATAGGAAAGTTAGGAGATACTCACAAACCATTACACTGTAAGGCAAAACATGAAAATGCAGTAGAAATTCAAAGATCATTCCTGGAAAAGGAATGTGGGAAAGCTTAAAAAAAAGAGAGATGACATTTGAGCTACATCTTGAATGTTGCATAAGAATTCACCAAGCACCTGGGGTCAACATCTCAGTTTGGATGCAGTTTAGAGGAAAGCAAGGAGTCCCATTTGGCCAGAGTTTTAAAAGCATGAAGGGGAATAGTGGGAGACAGTTAGAAAATGGGTCTGGGGTCAAACTGTTAAATGATGAAATATGCACTTTGCTAAATTCTGTTTCATAATACAGTCTCTATCACTCCTGGCTTCTTTTCATTCTACACAAAACAGGTATGCAGCATCAATATGCTGAACGTGTGTTCAGCAGACAGACCACCTATGAGCAATGAGAAAGCAACTCATGATTCAGTGATGACAGACACTAGTTATTCCATCAAAGTCATCTCCTTAGTTGATGCGATCAAATTTCACAAGCATAAGCCATTCATTTTTAGGTTATCAGGGATGAAATGTCAGGGAAAACACACTATTGAGCTTCTCACCAATGAGGTAATATCGCAAGTTTAGTTAATTCCAAAATAACCTTTCAGATGCTTCTGTAGAACAAAATTTATGCCACAGACTAAGTAATCAAACAGTGTCTAACCAGGGGTGGGGAACCTGTGGCCTCGAGGCCACGTGTGGCCTTCTAGGTCCTCAGGTGTGGCCTTTGGACTTGAGTCCAAGTTTTACAGAACAAATCCGGATTTGTTGTGGCCTCGAGGCCACAGGTTTCCCTTCCCTGGTTAAGCTTTACCACTTACTAACTGTGATTTTGGGCAAGCCCCTTACCCTCAGCCTCTACATCTGTAAAATGGAGATAATACTTGCATCATCTACCTCACAATGTGACAAGGAAAGCACACTGTAAACTCTAAAGCACTATAGAAATATAAGCTATTACTTTACTGCATTTACACATTAGCAAGGCATTCTATAGTATAATGAAAAAAGCCCTGGATTTGGAGTCAAAATGCCTCTGCTTTTTGCTATTTTCATCTTCTGTAAAATGAGGGGGTTGAACTAGCTGAGGTCCCATCTTTCTTTAAATCCTAGAATCCTATTATCTTCCCTGCAACCTCCCCAAAGCTCTTTTATTGTGGTTGTTCAGTCATTTCAGTCGTGTTTAACCTTTTGTGACCCCATTTGAGGTTTTCTTGGCAAAGGTACTGGAGTGGTTTGCCATTTCCTTCTCTAGTTCATTTTACAGATGAAGAATTGAGGCAAACAGGATTAAGTGACTTGCCCAGGATCACACAGCAAGTAAGTATTGGAGGCCAGATTTGAATTCAGAAAGATGAGTTTTCCTGACTCCAGGCCAGGCACTCTATGCACTATGGCGCCAGCTAGCTGCCCTTGATCTGCTCTGAGCAGGGCAAATTAACCTCTTTCATCCTCAGTTTCCTCATCTGTAAAATGAGGATTTAAAAAAAAAAGGTCCCTTTTAGCTCTAAATTTGTGATCTTATGTCCTACTCTTTCCATTTTGATTTAAAGCCATACCTCCTCCATGGAATTTTGGTTTAACTATTTTCATCCGACTGATTGCTATACTTTCGTTCTTTTCTTCAGGCTCTTACTACACTTGGAACATGAAATCTTTTAGTATGCACCACTTAATTGAACTCTTCTGTGTGAACTCTTCTGTTTTTCTTCAGCTAGATGGTAAACTCCTTGAGGGAAGCGACCATACCTAATACTTCTTTTGTATCTCTCCACAGCATCTGTATGTATTCAACAAACGCTTGGCAAATTAAGCAATTTCTGGGAATACTGAACTACGGTAATGGCTGCTCTCGTGTCTTTGGTGCATTAAAGTTTTTAAAGCACATTCCTCGCTATGACTTTATGAAGTCTAGGTGCAGATATTATTAATCTCCTTTGTACAGAGAAGGAAACTGAGGCTTGGAGCAGTAAAGCAATTTGCCCGTAATTATACAACAAGTAAATGGCAAAGGCATGATTTGATTCTAGATCTCCTGAGCACAAGTTCAGTGTTCTTTCATGCCCTATTCCCTGGCCCTCTCTTACTCAACCATCATGCTGGAGAAACTTCCTCCCGGGGCCAACCTCCTGACAAGTGACTACCTCTTCCAAAACACTAACCCAGGGCTTGGCTCCTCACTACCTGGCTATTTTCTTGCTATCTTCTTTGTCATTTCCTCCCCACAACCTCCAATTCTGGAACTATGAACCAGGATCAAAGGAGCTCTGCCACTTTCCCAGGATGGGGCATGTCAAGGTACTCCCTTATGGTTCCACTCACCATCTCTGTATGTTTTTGGACCAAAATGTTTCTCCTTGTTCACCACTCCCCTTTGTGACTGGTCTCCTTCCATTAGAATCTAAGCTCCAGAAGGGCAAAGGCTATTTGTGCTTTTCTTTTTGTATTCTCAGTGCTTAATAAATTATTTTTTTCTATTCATTCATCCATTCTATCACAAGAGACTGAATAACTGTTATAGTCAGAACATTAAGGTCTCCAACAAAAATCTCAGTTCAGCTCAGGTAATCATAGATCGGTATTGGCAAAGAGTGAAAAAAAAAAAAAAACCTTTTATTTTCTTGAAAGGTTTTCAGGCCCAGGTGGAAACATCTATAGAGCAACATTATGATACTCCCTGAAAAAATTTGAGCCAAAAAGCCACGTTTCTTTGTATAGTGAGAAAGAGAGAGAGAGAGAGAGACAGAGACAGAGAGAGAGAGAGAGAGACAGAGAGAGAGACAGAGAGAGAGACAGAGACAGAGACAGACAGAGAGAGAGAGAGAGGGAGATAAGGAGGGAGAGGGAGAGTTTCCCGTGAAGCCTTCACTTTCAAGGCTGACTTACTCTCTCACTGACACGCTTCAACAGCTCCTCGGCTTCCTCCATTGCCGCCATCTCCCTCTGACACTGAGCCTCTGTCTTCTTCCTCATCTCCAGGTTGCACTCTGCGGTCAGAGCAACCATCTTCCGATCATACTCTTCTTGTACTTCAGTCTCCATCATGAGAAACTGCTTTTTGAAAACGGAACTCATCCTTTTCTCCATGTGCGGCGAGAGGTTGCCACTGAGAATCAAGTTTTTCAATAATACACCGATTATGTCTTTGCTAATCTGCATACGACAGGCCTGCAAGTCCGCATCTGCTCGGGTCAGGGTAGCTATCTCCATGCTGAGGAATGGGAAGAGACGGGATTACAATGTGATTTCTATTAGAGGTGGAAAAGAGCTTTAAGCATTACAGTTTGCATCATTAGACAGCAAGGCCTAGCTTAAAACCCAACCTTAGATCAAGCACCACTTATTGAGTCCTTACAAGGTGCAAGGAATTTGGCTAGGTACATGGGGAAGTATAAAGAAATGTAAGATATGATCTCTGCCCATAAGATGCTTATATGCATCTAGGACAAAAATATATTTTCAAATATACAACAATATAAAATTTAAATCACAGTTCAAGAGGACCCTTGAAAAGATGTGGTATGATACTCATAATAACAACTAGAATTTATATAGTACTTTAAAGTTTAGAAAGAAATATATCTACACATACACTATATATATATATAAATATATATATCCACACATATATCACATATATACATCTTCTCATTTGATCTTCACCCCATATTGTGAGATAGATGCTATTTTTATCCACATTTCACAGATGAGGAAAGATTATTGGTCAGAGAACACAGGCTCAAATCCCACCTTACTTACTATCTGCATTATATTGGTTAAATCAATTCCTGGATCCTCAATTTGTTTATCTTTAAAATTAGGGCATTAGATGAAATGATCTCTGAGGTCCCTTTCAGAATAAGAGCTATGATCATGTAATTCTAGGAGATAGGATGGCAATTCGGTTCACTTCAATTCCTGATAAATGAGAGGTACAACCAATAATCACAGGATATTAGAGCTGGAAGAAACCTTCAACATCACTCATTCCAACCCTCTCGTTTGTTATATAAAGAAACTGAGGCCCAGAGAAGAGAAGGGCTTTGCCTAATATCATGCAGTGAGTTAGCAGCCAATCATATTGGTAGGCAGATCTATGGGTTTCATGGGTCTTATACTTTCAAGACTCAAATATTAAATCTGGTCAAAGGAGGAATACCTCCCAGGCATTCTCTCTTAGACTCACAGGATTAGGTAGGTCCTACTTCTAGGAGTTTACTCAGCTGACTGACTTGCCTTGACCTAACAGGAATATTCCACTAGAATGTTATCAGTTCTGTTAACATATTGGCAAAATATAATTTTCAGAAGGCTCTCTTGGATGCTAATTACTAGAGCCTTTGTGAAAGCTATTACAACTTTACTGTGGATGTTCTGGGAAAACCAGCAATTACTGGTATGTTGAGCACCTGCCTTGCAACCAATCAATCCAAAGAGCAACATGTCTCCAGAGACAAATGAACTTGAGATTGGAATAGAAATCACAATTGAAGAGCTTCTGAAAAAATTCATCAGCCTGAATGTAAATATACTCAGTCTTAGGCCATAGCATGAGCAGTTCCCTTATATTGATAGCTTCTCTTCAACATATGATTGAGACTATATACAAATTTTATACACACAATATCACTCATGATATAAACATCTAGTACTAAATATATTACATGCTTTGGGGTATCTAGGTGGTACAGCAGATAAAGTACCAGCCCTGGAGTCTGGAAGACTTGAGTTCAAATCTGGCCTCCAACACTTATCAGCTATGTGACCCTGGGCAAGTCACTTAACCCTATTTGCCTCAATTTCCTCACCTGTAAAATGAGCTAGAGAAGGAAATGGCAAACCACTCCAGTATCTTTGTCAAGAAAACCCTAAATGGGGGCAGCTAGGTGGCGCGGTAGATACAGCACCAGCCCTGAAGTCAGGAGGACCTGAGTTCAAATGCAGCCTCAGACCAAACACTTGACACTTACTAGCTGTGTGACCCTGGGCAAGTCACTTAACCCCAACTGCCTTAAAAAATAAATAAATAAATGAAAGAAAACCTAAATGGGATCTCAAAGAATCAGACACAACTGAAATGACCAAACAACAACGTTATATTCATTACATACACCAGTCTTAAAGACTGTCGGTTATAAAAAAAAGCAGCTGAATCCCATGATAGAGGGAGTTTTCTATATTGATTAAATCATAGATCTGAGCCAAATAAACATGTACAAATATTCATATAGGTATGTACGTATATACCTGCATATTTATATATATATATATGTATATGTATGCACATACACATTATATATACACATGTATATCCCACTACTAATGTAGGTTAACAATGCAGTGCACATAATACACTACATATGCATGCAAATGCCTACATATTTATATGTGGTATGCATATGCCTATATGTTTATATTTGTATATGTATATATACATAAAATTCTATACATCATATATACAAAAGTGCTTTGTAAACCTTAACACACCATAGAATTCAGAGCTTCTGTTTTGATATTTCAAATTTTTCACTAACTGCTTTATTAGTCAAGTATTTATTGAGTACCTATTTATCTGTATCTACATATAATAGTCAGGGGAGGCATCAATTTTTCCAAGAAAGTAGTCATGGAATCTCACCCTGCACTGAAATTGCCCCAAGCACACTTGTAGCTAAATGAGGTTCAGACCATGGGACTTTAATCAGTACCACCTAGGGCTGTTGGTATTTGAGCAGACTGGTTGCTATGCTCTCATAGACAAGAGTGCCCTTACTGCGGTGTTATAGTACCGTGGACTGTACTGTGAACTATAGCACTGCTGTGAAGGAAGGAGCTTTAGTTAACTCCCTCAACATCAACTGACCTGAAACTCAGGTGTGAACCCTTAGGGCTATATAAGAGCTACCTCATGAATTAGGTTTGTGGCCTCCTTACACTAAAATTCGGTTACTGTATGGAACTTGCTAGCAGGCTGCATCTACCCGAGGGAGAAGTGTTTCGATGAGCAGATCTTGATAGAAGGAGAAGGTATGTAGGGCCCCTTGTATCTCTGCCTGATAAGATGATTGTTTGCCTGAGCCTTCAAGGTCCAAACTGTCTAGTCATCACTTTACCAGAAAAAGGAATCTTTCCTCCCAGGACACTTGGTATGGACAGTTTCTTTTTTTTAATTCCGATATGGATAACCCTACCACCATAGATCTTACTCTCTAACTATATAATTTTTATATTGTTCACTGCAATTTTCTCTGGGTCTGTTTCTTCCTCCCAGTTAGATTTTTAGCCCTTCAAGGATAGAGATTGTATCTTAGACTATTTTTATTTTTTCCTAAATTGCTGACTAAGCACTAAGTATTTATTTAGGGAGAGATAAAATTTACTTTCAGAAAGGAACAGCTATTAGCTCCAAACCCTTCAAAAGAAAGAAAGGAGTTCCAAGAAGCCAACGTAAACATCAGACTGAATGTTAATGCTTCCAGGTGCCATTTGTTAATCTGCCTGATTAAATAATAAAGAGGAGTATGGATGAACCAGTACATTCATGCATCTCTGTGTGTGTGTGTTTACCGTTGGGAAGGACCATAGGGGTAATCTAGTCAGATTTCTTCCTCCTAGAGATGAGAAAGTGAGGCCAAAGAGATGTGAAATACCTTGCTCAGTCACATAGATAGTATGTAAGAAAGTCAGACTCTGATACCTGGCAATGCAGCACATTTAGTGAAACAGAACATTTGCATCAATATATTATGACAAAAGAGTATTTTTTCACAAAAAGATCTGTAATGACTGTGTAAGTAGACTACTTCAGATTTTTACAGGTTAACCCTGCTTTGTACAGTTCTCCATTTCAGATCAACTGCCCTTTGTACTCTACCTTGTACCATAGTTATCTGCGAGCATATTTTGGACAACTACAAGTTTACTAGGAGTCAACAGTGTGACCCAGTCTACAAAAAAGCTGATAGGATCCTAGGGATAGGAGATAGAATTTACACATTAATATTAGCATATCATCTACAGCTAATCAGAAGCTTGGAAAGGCAGCATGGTATAGTGGTTGGATTTCCCTAGGCATGAAGTCAGGAAGACCTTAGGTCAAATCCTTCCTCAGATACTTGCCAGTATGACTCTGGGCAAGCCTCGAAACTGCTTTGTGCCTCAGTTTCCTCATCTATGAAGTGGGGGGATTGAGACCAATCAATGGTCTCCAAGGTCCCTTCCAGCTCCAACACCAAGAAAATATGATTCGTGACTAGTCTCACTATATTCTATCTACATCAAAGTACATATGAAGAGGAATATGTAGTACTGTATGACACATTTGAGGAAGAATATTAACATCATAAGGCACGTTCAGAGAAGGACAACTATGATAATAAGGGGCTTTAACGTTAGTTGATTGAGGACAAAGGATGAGGAAGAGAACGTGGCAGCTGTATTCCAGGCAACGTTGTGTAAGGGGCACAGCAATGAACTTGGAGTAAGGAAGACCTTTGTTAAAATCCCACACCACACATTAATTATGTGACCCTGGGCATCTCTCTATGCCTTTGTTTCTTCATCAGTAAAATGAGGAAGTTGGAGCTGAAGGTTTCTAAGATACTGTCCAGCTCTCCATCTATGATCTTATGACCCTCTAAGTATTTACTGAGCTATGGTGTGGAAAGGAAATGAAATAGAAGTAGTGGGTTAAAGTGAGAGGGAGGTAGGTTTCAGTTGGATATAAGGAACAAATCACTAACAAAATTTCTCCTACATTTAGGACTGCTCCAAAAGTGGAACAGGCTACCTCCAGAAGTATTGGGTTCTCCATCACTGTAGGTCTCCAAGCAAAGTCTGGTTAATGACTTTAAAGGATGTAGAAGGGTGGAGGTGGGAGGGAATCTTTATGATTTCAAATCCAGACTCAGACACTTACTAGCTGTATGACCCTAGGCAAGTCACTTAAACCCATTTGCCTGAGTTTCCTCATCTGTAAAATGTGCTGGAGAAGGAAATGGCAAACCACTCCAACATCTTTGTTGGACCCCAAATGGGGTCATGAAGAGTCTCATATGAATGAAACAACCAAACAACAACAAAACAGCTTCTAGACTCCAGACCCAGTGCTCTATCCACTGCCCCACCTAGTACAAGGCAGCTGTTTGTGATGGAAAGAACACTGGAAGTGGAATCAAAAGACCTAACTTCAAATCTTGGCTCTACCATGTACCAAGAATTTAGCAATTTAAATAACTTCTGTGAGCCCAGTTTCCTCACCTATAAAATGGGGATAATACTCACATAAAGTATCTTGCAGAGGTATTGGTAGGAAAGGTTTCTAGATAAACCCCAAAGCACCAATAAATCTATAAGTTTGAATTATTGTTATTATTATTATAGATTAATATTATTGTTATATATGATGTGATGATGTATAACATGTAACAATTATAACAATATAATAACCTATTTTATTTGTCACTGCTCTGTGTACAAGTAGGCTCATATCACTTCTCTTGAAAAACCTTCAATGACTCTTCATTACTTACCAAATTAAATCAAGCTACTTTAAGATCCTCTATAACTGGGATATACTTTAGCTCCCTTGTAATCCCTGACCTGGATAAACTGAGCTACTCACTATCAGCTGAACACTTTACTGACACACACATCTTTTGTCTCTGCCCTTTTCTATTGCTTAGAATTTCCTACTCCCCAATTTCTGCCTATTGACGAACATAAAATTCTAACAGAATCTCATTTTCTGGAAATGATTTCTCTTTCCTCTTAGCTCATCACTCCCTGGACTCCGGCACTTATCCCAGTATAAATTTTGTGTGTTTTTGTTTTGTTTTGTTTTTTCATTTTGTACTTCTTTTCTGCCCTTGTCTCACTGTAATTTTCACCAGTGTATCTGGCTCATAAACCCTATTAAAATATAATATCCTTGAGGACAGGAACTTTGCATTATCTTTCTCTCTGTCACCCAACACAGTGCATTACCAATAGGTAGGCATAACCAGGGGGACCTTAATAAATATTTATTTACTAGATGAACACATATGTAGTCACTCCAGTTGAATTATCTCTCCTTCAATCAATGGACGCCAATAATTTATGAAAGAACTGTGGAATATTCACATCTCTCTCTTTAAAAAAAAGTATGATGGCTTAAAACACCCTAAATATGATAAATATTTTGATTAGTTATGGACTATAAAAAGAGGAATTAATGTCTTCACTGTCACCTCTGGCTACTGAAAACCCATCAAGTTTTCACATTGAAGGTCAGCAAGTGTCTGGAGGGAAAATAGGATAAGATTGTCTACAAAGTGCAATATATGTTCTCTTGAATGGGGAAGAGCACTGGTTTATCAATGAAGAAGATAATTAATTTCAAAGGAAAACTCAAATAGCTATTTTATTGTTACAATATAAACCTATCTGCTTCAAATTTGGCTGTTGTAAAAGTAGCAGACCCATAAATGTGAATTCAGTATTAGCAAAATTGATTTTTCTGCTCCTTCCCCCCAAACCAATTTACATGGAAAGATAATACGGTTATATTTCTACACATCCTATAAATCATTTCCACAAGCTATGGATTTTAAGTGATTGGCAGCAGAGTCTTAGGGAAAATAATTCCCTCTTTTTTATCTCTAATGATGCAAATGAGAGAATTAAGTCAAAATTAAAAGCATCAATCCAAGTGGAAGAAATTTCATTGATGGCAAACTGTGATGTTAAAAATAGTTACAAACCCAAATATTTTCAAGTAGTTTTTGTACTTTTAAATACATTTTTGAATACTAGGGCAAGGGAGTTATGATGAGCTGAGGTAAATTTCCATTTTTCATAGGCACTATTTACCTATTAGGTAGAGTGGATAGGATCTGGCTGGCCTTGGAATCAAAGGAGATGTGTTGAAGTCCTGCCATTAATACTAGGATCATATATTTAGAGCAGGGGCCCCTAGGTGGCGCCATAGTACACAGGGCACTGGACCTGGACTTAGGCCAACTCTGGCCTCAGACACTTACTAGCTGTGTGACACTGAGCAAGTCACTTAACCCTGTTTGCCTCAGTCCCCTTATCTGTAAAATGAGCTGAAGAAGGAAATGGCAAACCACTCTACCATCTTTGCCAAGAAAACCCCAAATGGGGTCACAGAGTCAGACATGACTGAAATGACTGAAAAATAAGATTTAGAGCGAGAAGGGACCTTAAAAGTCAGCAGAACTAACTCACTCATTTTCCAAACAAGGAAGCTAAGGCAAAGAGAGGTTAAGTGACTTTCCCAGGGTTACACGATATTTGAGATAAGATTTTAATTCAACTCTTCCCGATACCAAATCTGGTTTTCCATTCATTACACTATATAGTTGTGAAACAAAACTCTTAATATAAACATTGTAAATAATAAACATCATGAAGCTGCAGCTCTTTTGCAAAAACAAAAACAAAAACAACAAATTTATTTGTGAGATAAAGACTTATAGGGCTTTCTTAGTAGCTCCCTCTTTGGAATATTCAAAATATTTAAGAGGGAAAGAGTATCTCTAATCCATGAGCTATATTTGTGTCTGGAGTTGCTGCCCAACTCAAAGAAACCCATTTTCTAAAGGGAGGGGAATTAATAAGATAATCAGTGACTAAAGTAATCCATTAAGTATCCATTACAATAGAAGTTCATTGTTGTTTCTAAATATTTGGAGAGGTGAGGAAGGAAGGGGAAAAGGAATTTATTAACTGTCTATTACATGCCAAGCATTTTACAAATATCTCACTTGATCTTCTCAACAACTCTGTAAGGGAGGTGCTATTATTATCCTCATATTACAGCTGAGGAAAGCAAGGTAGGCAGATATTAAGTGACTTGTCTGGAGTAACACAACTAGTAAGTGAGACCAGGTTGTCCTGAACCCAGGCATGGTACTCTATCCACTGTGACACCTGGCTGCCTCATGGTATGGCTATAATATTTGCATTCGAAAGTTGGCTACATTAAAAAAAAATTATGTTTCTTGAGTAAAACAGTTTAAACATAGATCAAATTTACCTCAATTACACATTTGCCATCATTGATTTATTTTTTTCCTTAGAATCCTTAATTTTTCAAAGTTCCAATTAACCAGTAGTCTTCATAAGTGTGCAAAATACACTTATGAAGAATGATGTATGCTCAAAAGAGTTCTGCCTTTGCATTTGGTGAGTTCTGTTTCAGCTCTGACTTGGTTTCTTAAACTAGCTCAGTTTCTTCGCTTTTAAAAACTAAAAGATATATAACGTCCTTTCTATTTCTTTTTTCTTTCTTTTTTTTTTTTTTTGGTGTGGCAATTGGAATTAAATGACTTGCCCAGGGTCACACAGCTAGTAAGTGTCAAGTTTCTGAGGCCCTTCTATTTCTTCATCCCTTTAGTCACTCTCTAGTATGAACATCTAATTAATACTTTCTATGCCTAGTTTTCATATCACATAATTAAAAACTGTGAGGATTAAATTCAGATCGGTGTGAGGAACCTCAGAGACCAGTTAATACAACCCATATAATAGCAATGCCCTTTACAATGTCCTAACAAGAATCATGGCTTTATGAAGAACTCCACTAAAGGAAACTCATTATCTCCAGAGACAGCCCATCCTACTTTTGGATAAATCTAATTGTTAAGAACTTTTCCCTGCATTAATTCAAATTTGTTATTGTTCAGTCATTTCAGTCATGTCCAATTCTTCATGACCCTGTTTTGCGTTTTCTTGGCAGAGATACTAGAGGGGTTCACTATTTCCCTTTCTCCAGTTCATTTGACAGATGAGGAACCTGAGACAAACAGAGGTTAAGTGACTTGCCCAGGGTCACACAGCTAGTGTCTAAGGTTACATTCGAACTCAGGTCTTCTTGACTCCAGGCCCAGCACTGTGCCATCTGCTGTGCCACCTTGCTGCCTCACTCCAAATCTGCCTCTTTATAGCTCCATCCATTGTTCCTAGGTATGGTCTCTGTGACCAAACAAGACAGGTCTAGATCTTCTCCCATATGATAGCCCTTCAAATACTTACGACAGTTATCTCATTACTTCTATGCTCCTGATTGGTGATTACTGTTCTAACTCTGACTCGGTTGCTTAAACCAGCTCAGTTTCCTCATTTGTGAAATCTAAAAGATACGTAAGATCCCTTCCCCAGGTCAGTCTTGCCCAGGTCTCTCTGTCATCCTGGCTGACCTCCTATGGATCCTTTCCAGTTTATCATCACCCTTCCTAAAATGTGGATCCCCAAACTAAACACTTCAGTTTTCATCTAATCAAGTCAGAAGTCAGTGGCCCTTTCACCTCCCCCGTTGGAGATGCTCTCTCAACGTAGACAAAAACCAAAACAACTTTGGGGGCTGCCATATGACACTGTTTATTCATTAAGCGAAACCCCATAGATCTTTTTGTTTCTTCAGATGAACCGCTATTTAGCCATGCCTCTCCTATATTTGTGCTCTCTAATTTTTGTTAACCCAAGGGTGAGATTTTACATTTATCCCTATCAAGTTTTAATTAACTAGATTCAGCACAACCTTGGTGAGATCTTTTTGGAGGACTCTGGCTCTGTCATTCACTGTGCTAGTTATGCCTCCAAGTGTTGTGTCATCTGCAAATCTGATAAGCCTCGATCCAAACCCCTGACATGTGATATTTGAAGGATCTGTGATTTTATCAGCATGGATAATTCCCAGTATGGGAACTCAGCTCTTCAACACAGATTTTAACCTATGAATGACTTAGTAGGTAAATCTTAGGGAACATTTGGACGCTCTGCGAGGTTAACTGACTTGCTTATAGTCACAAATCTAAAGTTAGAGGTAGTATCCAAACCCAGGACAGCAAATCCAGTATTTTATCTACTATACCACACTGCCTTTGAAATAGCTGATTAAAATATTAAAAGATACAGGACCAAGTACAATTCCCTTGGAACTGCTTCTAAGTTTACATTAACCATGAATTGCTATTCTTCGGAATTGGACTTTCAAGCAGTTCCACATACATTTAACTGTCTTTGTAGCCCTTATCTCTCCATTTTTGCTTTTTTAAAATATTTTACTTTCCCCCAACTACACATAAAAACAATTTTTAACTTTCATTTTTAAAAATTTTTGAGTTCCAAATGCTCTCCTTTCTTTCTTCCTGTAACTGCTTGTTGAGAAGTCAAGCAATTCGTATGGGTTATATATGTGCAGTTCTGCAAAATGTATTTCATCTTTCCTTTTTTTCTAAAAAGTAAGTTTTCCAATATGCTAGACAGAGACTCAGCAACCATATACGATAGCTTAATGTCAATTTCATAGCATATAGTTCCTCTTGATCTGGAGACTTGGCTTTTTCAGAAGCAGCTGATGCTCTCCTACTACCTCCCTTAATTTAATAAATTTAATTTTTTAAATGTTTTTAACATTTAAATTTTAATTTTTTAATGTTTTCAGTATTTAATAAATGTTTGCTCGCTCCCTTCCTTCCCTACTTCATTGTTTTCAGAATCTGTTTCTGAGAAAGTTTCCCATTCTTGCTGGGTTGACTTCCCTTGTAGAACTTTAGGCCATGAAGTCCTGCCTCTGTTTTCTTCTGAACCTTTTGGAATTTTGTTTTCCAAAATCTCGGATGCATATTGGACTCTCCTTGGTTCTCCTATCTTTCTCCATCACATATTCAACCCTAGGATTATCTTGTTGGTTAGGATTAGAACCTGAAGAGGAATTGCCTTCATTGGTTCCCCACTTTTTAAAGAATAGATTTTCATAAAGGCAAGTTAAGAAATTATTAATTCTATGGCTTTGGGAAGAGAAAGCACCCAACTGGAGGCCAATAACCAAACTCCCTTACTGCTACTCTCTTTCCCACGCTCCTTATCTATTTTCTTTCGTGTCCAGGCATTCTGTACTATGTCCAAATGGAAAACCATCCATGTCATCAATTTGGAAGTCCCCTCGAGTGATACAGAGCACAACCCATCCATCCTGCCATTCCTGTGTATCGCTTGCCCATGTTCTCCCATCTGTTTGGCACAGTGTGTTTGACCCAATGTACTGGAGACTTTCCTCACTTTCTCCCAGTCTACAACAAATTCCAACTAGAATATCACATCTTTTCTTGCTTCTGTGAATCTTCATCCAAATATTCTCTACCATGCTTACCCCCTCTGGTTCCTGGATTTCCTAACATTCATATATCATTTTATTATACAATGCTATTCCACCTCTCCTCCCAGTCTCTCAATGCTCATATAACATGTGTTTAACTTGCTCCTTTCGAAGTTTACCACTCTGGCTCAGAATCATGTTTCAGTGTAGCATTTCATGTTATCAAGTCTCAATGACACCTATGAGGTCAAATTTGTACTCTTGTGACTCACTTTGCTTGATCCTAATACCTTGAGTATTACTTTTGACCACTGTCTTGGATTTTATTTCCTATGAAATTCTGGTCATCTCTTGTGTTCCTACCTAAATTATGATTCTTCATTATAATACTTAGCTTGATATCATGGACAGTTTTTTTTCCTTCCTCATTCTCTTTATTAGTTTAAAGCATTTTTTGTTTGATTTTCAAAATTCCAGGCAAATTCATTTTTATTGGCCCTTGATGAAAACCCTCTGTCCCTGACTATAAGGGTGTAATTCCCTTACCTTAATGCAAAATCCAGAAATTATTCTCAGATAGACCCCCATCTGAGACCTAATGGAGGAGTCAGGAGAAAGCATTGTTCCCTACATATATTTAAAATTATTAAAAAAATCTTCCTAGATCTCTTAAAAAGTGAGATTGAGATATGAGATTGAGAAAAATGCATGTTTCAGATTCTCCATTTTTTTCATAATTTGTTTGATGCTACTATTTTGCCAAAGAAAAATAGTAAAGTCAGGAAAGAAATCTTGTTTTGAAATATTGGAAGGTTTGTGATATATCTCAGAGAGACAGTTGTTGCTCTGAAGGGGATAACTAGGATCAATGGAGAGAATTGTATATTTCATGGAATTAAAGTTGGAAAGAAAGTTAAAATCACCTAGTTATGCCTCCTACCTTTCTAACCAGTGAAAGAATCCATCCAATAACATATTTGACAAGATGGCCATCCAGTCTCTGAATCCCTTTAGTGACAGAGAACTCTACTTTTAGTCAGCAATTCTATTTTTGGGCACTCTCACTTACTAAAAAAAATTATTTATTCCATTGTCCATTGTTTTATCTTAAAATTTTAAATGCTTGTAGACATAATCATAGAACCATTTCTAGCAATCTTTGAACAGTTGTGAAGAATGGAAAAGATCCTAAGGTATTAGAGATAGGTTAAATGTACCAATTTTTCAAAAAGATCTTTAAAAAGTTAGATTCTAAAAAGTACAGACTAGATTGATTCTCAGATCTGTCCATTTCTAAGCTGCATAACCCTGAGTAAGCCACATTACAACTTCTACCTTTAGTTTCTTCATCTCTGAAATGAGGATAAAAATACTCTCATTACCTACCTCACACTGTTGTTGTGAAGAAAGAATTTTTATAAACTTTAAAGCATTATAGAAACATCATCTATTATTAGTCTTATTTAGCAATACTGTCATTTCACTTGGTTGATCATTTATCTTTGGAAATTCATGCAGACGTAGAAGTAAAATGTTGCCTTCATCACATGTTTAACCTTCACCACACTCATGTATATTTAATGCCACCTGCCAGCAAAGATTCTGATTTCACGCTCCAGTCACTCTCCACTGAATCATCTTAACAGTGTCCCACCTGCATCTCTCACGTTCAGAGTCGATGATCAAAATTCCAATCAGTGAACACCAATCACCTCATCAGCAATTCCTTTGTTATTCCTACACTGAGTTAGAAATTACAAAATCTTAGTCCGTTTTATTCCTACCAACTCCAATTTATGCAAAGTTCCAAGTTTTCACCTTGAATTTTATATCTAGTATTAGTCACAACATTGAGTTCTGTCTCTGTCTTAAAGACCTAGAGACACCTCTCTCAGGGAATGGGGAAGAAAGAAGTGTGGTCTATACTTAGGTCTTCTAAATTAAGTGTTCTTTCCATTAACCTGTGCAAATGAACAAATCTATTTCTCACCATCCTCAATAACTGGACTTAGAAAAAAAAAATCTAAGCTCTTAGTACACACAAGGAAAAGACCAGCCATTCTCACATAATAGGCTAATCTCAGATGCTCCAAAATCGGCTCATCTCAACTGTATTTAAAATCTGTGCCTTGAATAAAGTAACAATCAACAATAAGAAATCACATCCATAAGGAACTATGTTCTTTACGTGTCTGAATGATGCTATGCATAGCAGGGACGCCTAGAGGGGAACACAGGTTGGGTGGAGTGAGTTACTGAGATGACCCTGGTTTCAGTGCTGAGTAAAAGAAGCAACATGAAGAGCTAGAAGAGCAAGTGATTGGATTTATAAGTATAGTTTTATTGTCTATGGTGTTGATGCAAAATTCCTATGTGACTAGACAAGTTAATCCCTCTCTCTAGACCTAGAGTCTTTTTTTTTTCTTCCTTTGTTTCAGCTGCCAAGACCTGGGATGCCATCAACATAGGGAGCTATTAGTGAACAAACTCCTTATATCCAGGCAGATCAGCAAATTTTTTCTGAAATCTATAGCCTTAGAGAGTTGCCTGGTATACTGAGAGATTGTGACATTCCCACAGCCACACAGCTAGTATGGGTAAGAGGAAGGATTTGACTCTGGAGCCATGCTGACTTTCAGTCTTCAGTTTATTCATCTGGAAAATGGGGAAGTAGGATTCTAGAATCCCTAAGGTCACTTATATCTAATATCCTATGTTCTACGGCCTAAGGTTCCATCCAGTTCTAACACTGTGATTCTCAGCTATCCGTTCTACTGCATTCAACTGCTCACACTGGAATTACACTAGAGTAAGTATTTATAGAACAGATAAGAGATCTCTCTGACCAGTGCCTTGTACTGGGTAGACGCCCAATTAACACCCACTGAAGAAATGAAGGAACAAGTCTTACATTTAAGTACTTTAAGAATGCATAGCTAAAAATTCCACAAAACCCAGAGAGAGACAAATCATCACCAACCTGAGTAAAATGTTAATAAATAAGATAGATTTCAAGGCTATTATTTGCCTTCAAATATGCTGTAAATCTGAAAATGTTAAGGAATAAAGACATAAAATAAATAAGCAGACCATACTTCAAAATGGAAATAGTTGCTTCTGAAAAGACATTTAACTCATAACTAGTTGCCTATCCAGAGGAAGGCAACCAGGATAGTGAAGGGCCTTGAGTCCAAGAGTTCATGCCATGAAGAGTTGAAAGGAAAGGGTATATTTAGCCTGGAGAAGAGAAGACTGAGAGGACTGGAGGGTTAGTCAGAAGGTTGGACTCGAAGTATTAAAAAGGTTATTAAGTGCAAAAGGGATTAGACATGCTTTGTTTGCCTCTAAAGGGCAGAACCAAGACCAAAACGTGAGAGTTTTTGTTGTTCAGCTGTTTCAGTTGTGTTTGACTCTTGTGACTCCATTTGGGGTTTTCTTGGCAGAGATAAAGGAGTGGTTTGCCATTTCCTTCTCCAGCTTATTTTACAGATGAGGAAACTGAGGCAAACAGGGTTAAGTGACCTGCCTGCTATCACACAGCTAGTAAATGCCTGGCACTTTATCCACCATGCCACCTAGCCGCCCAAGATTGGAGTTACAAAGACGCAAATTCAAGACTGAAGTAAAAATCTTCCTAGTAATTACAGCTGCCCCCCAAAATGAATTGAGCTGCATAGAGAGGAAGTGAGTTTCTCATCCCTGGAGGCATTCAAGTGAAGTGTGAAAAATCCACTTGTCAGATAAGTTACGGTGGAGATTCTTTTGGGGTATCAGTTGGACTAAACACACTGAATTACCTACCTACTCTAAAATTCTATGATTCTGCAGTAGCTGCTAACCTTTTCATTGTGTTTCACACATACTAACAAGTGTTACAAAAATAAATTAAAAATGTCTAAGGGGAGCTAATCATTTAGAAATCATTCTTTTTTTAAAGAACATAAGAAAAAATATTCAATCCATTGGAATATCTTGAGAGAATAGATTTTATTCAGTTAATATTCTATTAGGAGTTTTGAGGAAGCGGGAAATTGACATCAATGTTTGTGTTTGAGGAGAGTTCTTCCCCCCTGAGATTTTTTTTTAGAAACTCTATCTCTAATAAGGTTTCAAAGTCCCGCATTTGGACTAAAAAAATCAACTGTGAAGGTCCGGAATGCAGGCAGTGTGACTGTTCACATGAAAAAGGACCTCAGAGGTTTAGTAGATAGTAGGCTCAATATAACCCAATGGGATGTGGTCATGCAAAGCTCCATTGCCATCTTAATTTACATCAATAAAAGAATAACCCACAGAAGGAGGTTGGTGATGATCTCACTTGCTTATTCCATGATCAAATTCCAGCCAGAACATCGTACTCGGTTCAGAGTGCCTCTTTTTAAGATCACTGAGACACAGCATGGTAAAGTGTAGGGATCAGTAGACTTGAAGTCAGGAGAACCTGAGTTCAAATTCTGTCTTAGACACTTAACTAGTTGTTTGACCCTGGTCAAGTCACCTAATCCTTCTGTTCCTCAGTTTCCTCATCTACAAAATGGGAGGAGGGGAATGGATTTGATCACCTCTAATACCCCCTCTAGACATAAAGCTATGATACCCTGCAGTACTTCCAAAGGGCAGTGAAGAGATTGGGGACAGTACCAGAGACCAGGCCACAAAAGGATCAGTTGAAGCAACTGGAAACATTAGCCTTATAGAGAGAATTCTTGAGAGGAACATGATCACTTTTTAAAAAGGATTTTATGAACTTCCATGTAGGAAAGGGGTTAAACTGTTTTTTAAATTTTAGCTTGGGCCTGAAGTGAAGAAATAGTAGCCGTGGGCAGCACTCAGAAAAGAGAACAAAAAAACTTAATAATTTCTTCAGAAAATGGAATGGTTTGCTTTAGCAGTGATTTGGTTCTTACTAGAGAGCTTCAGAGTTTAAATCTTACTTAAATCAGAGTTCCCTTCGACATCAATGGAAAGCCTGCTAGATTCAGAGGCTGGATGGCGATCTACTGGGGATGCTGGAGGGGAGGATTCTTGGTCAAATAGAGACTGGACCACATGACCTCTGAGGTCCTTCCAACTGAGATTCTGCGATTCATTAAGCAATTATTTTTTGTCCAAAAGTGTAATGAGAGTCCTCTAGGAGGTAGTGAGTTTCCCTTCCAAGGAGTTCTTCAGGTGCAGGCCGTATGATTAGTTGTCTTTTGGGTATAAGTAGAAAGTATTCCCATTTCAAGTAATGGTAGGACTAATGACATCAAAGATGCCTTCCAATTTTGAAACTGTAACATACAAATAAGATTGTTTAGCTGGCAAATGACATCTATGGAAGAGAAACTCCAATGAAAAAGTAACTCCTGCTCAGTGCCTTAAAAGAATTTGACCCCATACAATTCCTTCTTCTCTTTCTGCTCCACCCCTCTTGATGGTTGGAGGTATTTTAGGTCACACATTTAGGTCACAAACAGGTACTGTTTCAGGGAGTAGGTCATAAAAACATAAAGCTAATTCAACTAATGCTGGATCATAAGAAGTTCAGGGAAGAGAACTAACTGGGAAACAGCAAAGTATAGAGAATGTTTTGGACTTAGTTAAGAAGACAGGTTTAAATCTAGGCTCTGATAACTACGTCAAGCAAACTGTTAAACTTCTCTGAGCCTCAGTCCCCTCATATGTAAAAGGAAAGAATGCATTGCAAAGATCAAGTGAGATAAGGTATTGTAAAGAATTTATTAACGTTCAAAGTGCTATATAAAAGATTTATAAAGTCATAAATTTTTGAGCTTCTAGACCTAACTTTGTCTCACAGGCTTCTCAACCTTTCCGAGTCTCTGTTGCCAAAGCAGGTATGTGCTAAAACTCAAAGCTGTGTTTTGGTTTTTGATTTTTTGTTTGTTTGTTTGTTTTGTTTTGTTTTTTTCTTTTTTTTGGCAGAGATGGAAACTCCATCCACAAATGAAAATCATAGCCTTGGTATGAACTTAGTGCATGAATCCTAGGGAATTGCCTGAAACATATAAGATGGAACAAGGGGGAAGAACTCACCTGTGAGTCAGCTGACTTAAGTATTAGTTCTGACCATTATTATTAGCTAGCCATATGATGTTAGATGTGTCATTCCCTTCTCTGGACCTCAGCTTTCTTATCTATGAAATGAGGGGGTTTAATGAAATGTTCTCCAAGGCTCCTGCTCTGACATCACAGTTTCCACGGTATCTGACATTGTCTGTCATCTGACTCTTGCTAAATGTGTAAGCATGGGTAAGACAGTCTACTCTGAACTTCATTTTCCTCTCTATCAATGTTTGTATTGCCTACCTCATGGACTATTGTGAGAAAACACTTTGTAAACTTTGAAGTACTCCAGAAAAGAGACCAGTTATTATTCTATGTTCTAAGGTATCTTTCAGCACTAACATTCTATGTTCCTGGATTTCTGTATTTTCAGAGCTAACCAAAACCTAGGCAAAAAGAGAGAGCTGAGGAAACAAACAAAAGAAAAAAGATGATGAAACTGAGGTCCAGAGAAGAAGGTGCCCCAAATTCCACAGGTAGTAAGTGGTAGAGCTATGATGAGAACCCAGGTATCCTGACTCCAGTATAGGTGTTCTTGCCTTTGTCTCACATTGCCTCTCAGTTTGAGTAGCTTTGATCACTTCTTTGGGCCAACCATCTGTCTAAGCATCAGCTGAATTACAGAACAGGATACTCCTAAAATAGCAAGATTGGCATAAACAATTGGCAGACATCCTAGCTGCAATGCATATACACATCACACTTACTATCAGGAGCTCAACCCTTAAAAAGCGAGGGAGACAATTTATAAGCTAAGAATGGGACACACTGTGGCAGCTAGAGCTGGACAAAGAATTACATATCAGCTATCAAAGTATCTCGGGAATAATGCGACTCCAAAGCCTTCTAGGCATATTAACATCCATCTAATGTCCACGGTTTATTGGGCAGTTTTATTTAGCTGTGGTCACAAACAGGGGCTTTATTGGGTGGTAAAAGAATCTGAAACAAAATCAATGCATCCACACCAAGGAATAAAAGCTGTAAAAGCTGGCGACAAAGAAGACAGGCCACTGTTTATGTTTTCAGAGTCATCTGAAGGATAAAGGGCATGTCCCAGAAAGAGTTCCCATCCTGGCTCTATAAGAGCTGGATTCATACACTTAACAATCAGTGTAACTCAGGGAAATTCACTTCATTTTTCCAGGACTCAGCTTCCTTATTTGTAATGTGTCAAGAATAAAATCATCACTATTTCCTAGGGTCAGAGTGAGCAAAGTGCTGTGTAAACTATAAAGTGCTATAGAAGTATAAGTTATTATTATTATCATTATTGTTATTATTAGAGACCACATATTCGATGATGCTAAGAATTTTAGAAGAACCACCATGCATTTCAAGGTGGGAGGGGTCCTTAGAGATTACATTATTTTAGAGATTAGGAACCAGAAGGCCAGTGATTTGCAGTGACTTGCCCCAGGTCACATAGCCGGTTAGTGGGGAAGCTGGACCTAAAACCTGCACCTCCTAAACACCTATCCAGATTCCATTCCACTAGCCCACTGAGGTCTTGGTCTTCAACGATCCTCTCATCCAGCAGGGTAATACTCTTAGAAAACACACTGTCCAAACTGGCATGACGCAGCTTTGGATCAGAAAAACAAATTAGTAACTTCCATTGAGTGATACTGCTACTGATGTATGGCATCTTCACCTATGAGACCTTCCCTGAAGAGGAAGGAGTAATGGACACTCCACCTCCATGTCCTAGCTGACTACATTTTCTCCCTTCTCAAGTCTTCCTAGAATACTTTGTTAACTCTCTCCTTTGCCTTCATCCCACTCTGATGTCCTTCATATCATTCTGATTAGTACATGTTGTAGCCTCTGCCACCCTTGTCAAGCAGACCATAACTTCCTTGAGGGTAGAGCATCTTTCATTTTTGAAATGAATGAAATCATAATGTCTTATGCATGGTAGGGGCTTAATAAATGCTTGTTAAACTTAAATGAACTACCTAGGTGAACTTATACAAGTCACTTAAATTCCTCTGAGCCTCAGTTTTCTCTTCTGTAAAATGAGGAAGTTGAGTTTGATGGCCTCTAAGATCCCTTCTACCTCTCAATGTATGATCCTATGATATTCTTGTATAGCAGCCAGGCCTTTCTCTTCTCATTAGGGAAACCTATTTGAAGAAGCAGGATAAGATCAGATGAACATATATGGCAAGGAACTAGGTATTGACAAGGCTAAAACTCCCCAAGCCAACCTCATGCTTCTATGAACCAATCTCTGCACGAATCCATTCCCGTGGCCAGTGCTGGGGATAAAGGTGGGCTGTTTTATTTTTATTTGTTTTATCCAAGTTATGCTTTTTCAATACTCCAAGCTGCCTGAGACATGAGGTAAGCAGCAAACACAGCTAAGCAGTGACAGCCCTCCATTGCCACAAAATTCCTCTTGCCTACCCCCATCTTAGACTCTCCTTTAGCCTACAGCATGTCTAAAGGATCTTAAAGGCAAAAAAAAACAAACAAAAATAAACAAAAAAAAAAAAACCAACCCACCAGCAGGAACTCCATAGAAATAACCATAAATCTGGCGCCATACTTCTTTGTTTACCTATAGAATACTTCTTCTCTTTAGAACTTACAATCTTCTAATTAGAAGCAAGGAAACCTTGGTCAGACTATAACAATGAGTAGCATATAGTATTATACAAATACAGTATTATGTGATCCTGAATACGGCGGCTGTGGCCAAAGGAGACTGAGTGTTTCCTTTTGTTTGTGTGATTTGTGTCCTTCAATTTTATGCTTACATTCCTAGCTGTCTGACCTTGGGCAGGACACAGTCTCCCTGGGGTACATTAGCCTGTCTCAAAAAGGAGGAGGGATATGAATATTTCTCTTCCATTTCAATGCTGTCAGGAATGGACCATATTGCCACCCAAGTCTTTTGATTCCTGGTCTAATGTTGTTTCTACAATACTTTCTAAAAACTTATTAGAAGTGGGTATATTGAGGGAAGGACAGCTAGATGGAGCAGTGGATTGAGTGCAGGGCCACACTTTATGAGTTCAAATCTGACCTCAGACACTTATTAGCTATTCAACCCTGGAAAAGTAACTTCATCCTGTTTGCCTCAGTTTCCTCATCTGTAAAATGATCTAGAGAAGGAAATGGCAAACTGCTGCAGTATCTTTGTCAAGAAAACCTCAAATAGGGTCATGAAGAGTCAGACATGACTGAAACAACTCAATCACAAAAGATTATGGGACTAAACAGAGAGAGTGTTCTCTTAAACAGTATATCAACAGTCAAAATCAGAAAGCATTTATTAAATTTTTCTTATGGGCCAGAGACTAGGGATAAAAAGACAAAAGGCAGAGTATGCTTCCTTACAGAGCTTACATTCTAACAGAGGAGACATGTAGGTCATCAACAAAAAAGGTAACTAAAGCTTCTATTTCATCATGAAACTCATTAGCAAAAGACCACAATAGGATTTTACAACTGGGGTGAATTATTGTTTATTGGAAAGTGTTATTTTAGTAGTGAAAAGCTGACTCAAATTTTTCAGTCACATATTAAGTCATTTATATTCTGAACAGTATTTTACCTCTTGTTACTAGTAAGCATTATAAGAAATGAAAAACTGGAAAATCAGAGTTAATTAAGAGTTTAAGATTACAAAGAAATTCTCACATCTCAAATACTCAGAGGCGTAAGATTACTAGGTTAAGATTTCCAACCAACTGATGGAACTGAACTATACTTCTGGATCACAGAGGCAATTTTTTTTTAATAAGGTTGAATAAGGAGAGGGAAAATAGACATACTCTTTTCAAAGATAGCTGTGCAATGTGTGAGGACATTTAAAAATATTTTTATTACATTCATACACCCAAACTTGCCTGTTCTAGGTCCTGCTGATACTTTCTAGTAATTTAGAATTGGAGACAAATCTATACTTCTCTTTCCATCAAAACAAAATCAAGGAAAGAGCTACTTTTGCTTTTTTTTGGTCTTGGAGTAGCAAAGTTAAAGAAATTGAAATCAAAATAGTTGAGTTTGAATTCCTAGCTCTGCCTTGCTACATAAAATTAAGCAAATTACTTTTCTTGCTGAGTCTGTTTCCTCATCTGTGAAATGGGAATAAAAATACTTGTATTAGTCACTACACAAGACTGTTGTGAGGATCCAATTGTCTTCACATATGAGGAACTTTATAACTATAAAGTAATCCACAAGTGAGTAACTATCATGGTCATTTCATGGGTGAGTTAGGCAGTACAGTGGATAGAGCAAAAGAAACTCAAGAAGACTTGGGTTCAAATCCTGCTTTAAACACTTACGGCTATGAGACCCTAGGCAAATGTTCTCTCTTTGTAAAATGGGGATAATAATAGCATCTACCTCATAAGGTCATTGTGAGGATTAAGTGAACTAACATATGTTAACATAAAGTGACACATAAATACTAGTTACTATTATTATTATTATATTTCCTTTCTGACATTATTTTCCTTTCTATAGTATTGGTCCAAATATAGACCAGGCTTTCCCTAAAAATATGAATGTTTCAAAACCCAAATGGACTATGAGTGCATTCTTAGTTCTGTGATTTTAGACATAAGAAATCATTCAGAACTTAAGGAAGTAATGATCAATCAATTATTAAACATTTAGTAAGCAGGCCAGGCACCACATAGGCCAGGTACCATAGTAAGGGCTGGATATATCAACAGGTGACACTGCTTATACAGAGTACTATTTATTTGTTATTAAGCAAGTCAAGAGATTACTTTTGGTGTTTGTTTTTAAATTAAAACAATTGAAATTTACATAGAAATTGATAGTTTCATTATAAATCAAATCAGAAGACATTTCTAAATTGCCACTAAATGGAAGGCTGAGCATATCTATGTCCATGGTATATCCCCTTTACCAGCTCTCATTCTATCCCCCCCCCCATAGAATATAAGCCCTTTGAGGGAAAGGACTATTTTATTTGTCTTTGTACATAGTATATCTCTCCACCTACAGCCCCAACCCCCTAGAAGGTAAGATCATTGATAGCAGGGACTATTTGTTTTTGTCTTTATATATCAGGAGCTTAGCACCACACCTGGCACATAGTTAGTGGTTATTAATATTTATTGAATTGATTTGATAAAGGAAAATAAATAGAAAGCTGACTCATAAGCTTTCCTCTGAGAGATGTGAAAAAAAAGTCAGAGAAGTCAGTATCTTCAAGCACCAAAGGGCCACAAGATACATCATTTTGTCTAGGACAAAGTTATCTTCGAGTGCTTGATCAATAAGCATTTATTAAATATTCACTATGTGCCAGGCAATATGCAAAGCATGGGGGGATAAAAAGGCAGAAATTAATCAATCCCTGCTCTCAAAAAGTTTATAACCTATCAGGAGATAAGAGGGGCACACGAATATATGTAAGATAATATATACTATATAAAATAAACACAAAGTAGTTAAAAACAAGGGAGGGAGGGAGGGCGTTAGCAATTGAAGGCACCAGGATGAGTACATGCAAACAGTCCACCATGATTGGAATCACAGCTTATGTTTTAGAGGAAGAAATAGGAAATTCTGTGAAGAACTTTACAAGATCCTCAAAACTAAGCCAACCTTTACCTTCAGGTAAAATCCAAAATGGGAGTAGGGAAAGTAAATTCAACATAGGAGTAGGGAAGAAAAGCCAAAAAAATATTGGTTTGGTATTAAGAAATGAAAGCATCTAAAAGTTCTGAATTATACATCTGGATTGCATCAATATAGTTTTTGAGATTTGGAAGTGTCTGGATGTGAAAGCATCAGAAGTTGGAAAAAATGAAAATGACTGTATTTTAACAGACAAGAAATGAGTGATTGATATATAGTTGTTATTTCAGAACTGGATGTCTGTATATATTCAAAGTACTGACCAATTAAAACGAAGACCAAAGTTAACGGCAAAGCAGGGAGAAAACCAATAGATTTGAGATTATATTGAATATAATTACAACAGCTCTGACTCAATCTATTCAAGTAAGCTTCTCACTCTCAAAACTGGGTGACAGATACAGATTTTTATTCTCATTATCTACATCTCTGAGATATATTTTAGTCTAAAATGATCATAATGACAAAGAGGTCAAAGGAATCCAGAAACTATCTTTGCAAGTAAATACTGTAAGGGTAATATCTATTTAAAAGATGAAGTCATTTGTAATACATTACAGAAGAAAATTGGAAACTGAAAAATAGCATCTCAAAAAGCTGAGAAGTCATACAAGGCCAACAAAGCTCACAGAAAGCTTAGTAGGCTACCTAATTCAACCATATCACCCTAAGAACATTTGGGGATGAAACTGGATATAAAAAAGCAGATAATACTTCCCCAATCTTGACAGCAATGGCTTCTCATCCTCAATGATAATAGAGCTATCATATTTGGATTCTCAAACATCAGTACCCATTGGGATATATGTGGAGTCTGTATGCACCTAAAATGTATATTCAGAAGAGCAGCTCAAATTGAGCAAATAGATCTCTAGAGCAGGGGATCCTAACCTTTTTTTAGCCATGAACCCCTTTGGCAGCCTGGTAAAGCCTAGGGCCCTTTCTCAGGATAACATTTTTAAATGCATAAAATTAAATCTTGCGTATTTACACAACATAATAAAGGAAAACAAATACTGAAATAGTCATTAAAAATTTTAATTAATTTTTATTTTAATTAATTGAATTTTAATTAATATAGAGGAAGTGCATTTTAGAGGGGAACATAATTTTAAATAGATTTGGAATCGATTTATAAGATACTTCAAAAGGAGGAAGGAGAATTACAAAAGAATAGAAATAATATAGATGGCATTATTACCTCCTCCCCTGCAAAAAAAACAGATAAAAAGCTTTCAGTAACTACCAACATATATCCAAGAACCCACCAGCAATGAAAAAAGGAATAGGGATTTCATTGGCATGAGGACTTCCACATAAGGAAAATGCTTATGCTGATGCAGGGAAATAATGTATTTAAGAATTCACTGACTACCTGTATCACATAAGACACAAAATAAGGAAAGATGCCTATTTGGCAAAAGTATTCACCACTGCCATGGAGCTGGTCATGTCAAAAACAGACAAAGGATTCCCTAATAACGAAGAAGTTCTTCAGCTGTTCTGATTTGAAGACAACATTGTACTGAATGCCTCACCCAAGCCCTAGAACACCATGGGCCTACTTCATTGAGATCCTTGCACAGGCATAAGAGAGAAGAATCTAGCAATCTCTCCCTCCCCCCCCCCCCCCAAAAAATATCAAGGAGATGGAGAATGCACATTGCTGAGACAATGATATAAAGTTGGTTAGGAACCAGTTGTAGCTTGATGTACCTTTGGAAAGTTTTATAGCTCTTTCAGTGATCCAAAACTGCCAAATGCTGTCAAAGCATTTACTTTTAGCACTGATGTTATCCTAGTTATGTTATATGATTAAAATCAGATTGCCACATATCAAAGAACTTAAAATCACAGGATGGATATATAGATAGATAAACAGATATACATACACACACATATATATGTAGGGGGTATATGTGTCTATATATGTATATGTATGCATATATGTATGTGTATTTATATATGTATATATATAATATACACATAAATGAAAACCAATGGTGACTGTCATTCAGCTGTACTGTATTACCGATAATTAACAGAACACAAGAAGCCACATCCAAGATTTCATCAAGAATGCAAATGTCTAGAAAAGGAGATGAGTTCATCATGAAGCAGAATAAATACCCTAAGTGTATCACCAGTCTTTACAAAATATTAAAAAGGTTGGAGGAATACCTCCAGGGTGTCAGATGAATCTTCTAATAACAGTTAACATTCATATAATCCTTTAGTTTGCTAAGTTTGTTAAGTACTTTATATAGATTATATCATTCGATCCTCACAACAACCTAATTAAACAAGTCCCATTAGTATCACTATCTCACAAATGAGGAAACTGAGACTCATAACAGTAAATGACTTACCCCGAGTCATGTCGGTGGTAAATGTCTTAGGCAGGATTTAAATTTAATTTTCCCTGACTCCAAATCTGGCACTCTATCCCCTACTCCATCTAGAGGAGCTATATAAAAAAAAAAAACATTAGATAAGACATATTGATAAGTCTTGCTCAGCATGAGAAGGCACAAATAATTTGTGATCTATACTGACAAAGAGAACCCATGCTGTTGAGATCAGAGATGCTTCAAAATATCAAATCAAATATTTCTATAGTACTCTAGGGGTTTTTAAAGCACTTTCCTCAACCATTCTGCGAAGAAAGGCGTGCAAATATTATCATTCCTTCTTTGCAGACAAGGAACTACAGAGAGAAGCAAGGTATGAATCATAGCCTTCTGACTCTTCACGTACAGGTTGTACTGCTTGGCTAGGTGCAATCTTTCAACTCACAAATGCTCTGATTCTATGGCTCCAAGACCAAAAGGCAATCATGCCCATATTTCTTGTTAGTATTCCTCCCATCAACAACAATCACAAACCTTTTATAATTTACTACATGCTTTTTTGAGAGTTGCTGAGATTTGAAAAATTCATCATCTAATTTAAATAGGCTGGTTCTTAGTTAATGAATATTTACTCTAGTTCATTATTGTTGTCCACATAGAAAAGGTCAGAGAGAGGGAAAACCACATAGAATCACAGTATCAGATTTAGAGGTGAAAGGTCCTCTGAAACCATCTAGTCTAGCTTCCTTATTTTACCAATGAGGAAAGTGAGACCCAAAGAAATAAAGAGATTTTCCCAATATCACCTAGTTATTAAATGGCAGCCAGATTTGAATAGCTGAGAGCTGAGATTCAGTAATGGAGCAGTTTTAAAAGTAGGAACTGTGGTACATGAAGTCAATTACCCTGCTCACATATTTATAGGGTACTCTCCTACCTACAAGTCAAATCTTGCAAGGTGAACCTGAAATCCTATATGCCAAATCATTTCCCTATTTTCAAGAAACGATGACCCTCAGTGACTTAATACTTCTGTTACTATCAGAAAGTAACTTTTGATTAGCCCGTCTAACCTTCATCAGTGGCCTTGTCCTCAATCTCCATCTCCTTCATGAGTGTTTTTATTTGGGGCCCTGATACCAAATCAGTATTTTTCAATTCTGCATTCTGATGTGAATGTTAAGCTAACATGAAGGCACATGGATGGATATCTCCAGAATGACTAATGGGGAGATGACAAAAAAAAAAAAAAGAAAGTCAAATTACTCCAACGCTGACATGAATTAACGTTAGCTCATTTCCATGTCTTTGCCTGGTTAGAGTCATAGATACCTCTTATAGGAATCCTAACAGTGCTTCTATTTGTAATGATTATCTAGTTACAACACATTCTGAATTGGGTGTAAAATAGTGGTTATCTCAGGGAAATGAAGCTGTCCTTACTTAGGAAAGTCAAGTTCCTTTCACATCTAGTTTGAATTCTGATTTCTATTTCCAAATCACCAGATAGCTTCTCCATTTGAAAGCTTTAGCTGAATTCCCATTTTTTTTTAACAAAGTTCTCCTCTTTTCACCATTTTTTATTTCTTCCAGTTGTATCACAAGATCCAATTACATTTCTGTAGCTCTTTACCATCTTAATGCACTTCACAATCATTATATTATTTAGTCCTTACAACAACTTTTTTTTAAAATAAGAAGGGCAGGGATTGTTTCCATTTTACTGATGAGAAAACTAAGGTTCAAAAAGGCTACATGGCTTGACCAAGGTCACACACAGGTGCTGACACTGAGATTTGATTAACGCCCCTTCTAACCACACTATGCTGCCTCTTCACAAATTGTATGTCACCTCTGGCAAAGTAAGTTGCCCAGGGATAGTGACAGAAGTAATAGTAAAACCTAGTTTCTTGATTCCAAATTAATGTTGAATTGTTCAGATTCAGAATAAGAAGAATGAAGAGGGAGAAGATGGAGGGAAGTAGATATTGGCTTCATGTTACAAAGTTCTACAACTTAGAATAATCCAAAAATGTTATAGAGAAAGAGGATGAATTTGTTCAGCTGGTCCACTGGGGGTTTGGAAGAAGAGTATAACTTTCTCATGTTCACAGAGGCAGAGTGAAGGAGAGGGCGCAGAGGAAGACAAGCTGGAATATGGATTCTTACTCTTCTAAGGCTTGAACCATGTGCCCTGGCTCTTCAGATGACAGTATGTCAATGATTTGGTCACCGACGGCGAATTCTTCACTCACACCATCCACTGAAGTGAACTGTGAGTACTCCAGCTTGCTTTCTTGATGGAGGCCCTGCTGGACCTGCAGAGGAATTTTAGAAAACCTGAGTTATATTGCTATCTAGGAAATGGCAAGACTAGAAAAGATAAAATAGGTAAGTGTCAGAAGCAACAGATGGAATTATCATTAAACTTCTCTGGTTTACAACCAATCATAGAGTCACAGAATGGTAGCACCTAGAAGGGACATCAAAACATAGAATACAGAATGATAGCATTAGAAGGGACCTTAGGTTATAAAGTATTACAATTGGAAGGGATCACAGAACACCACCATTAGAGCTTGCTGAATAAAAATATTAGAGCTAGGAAAGAACCTTGGAGAGTGTCAGATCTAAGCTCCTCACTTCATAAATCAGGAAACTGAACCCCAAAGAGGGTAGTCATACAAACCCAATGTATATTTTATATTTTTGTGGTTGGTTTTTTCATTGATATGTAAGACTTTAAATTTATTCATATTAAATCTCATTTATTAGATAGAGACTATCATTCTAATACATGAAGGGATTTTTTTTTTTTTAGGCAACTGGGGTTAAGTGACTTGCCCAGGGTCACACAGCTAGTAAGTGTCAAGTGTCTGAGGCCAGATTTGAACTCAGGTCCTCCTGACTTCAGGGCTGGTGCTCTATCCACTGTGCTACCTAGCTGCCCCTATGAAGATATTTTTGGAACCTATTATCCAACATGTAAGTTACCCTCCTAGCTGTATTTACATATATATATATATATATATATATACACACACACACACACACACACACATATATGTATGTGTATATATAACATTATATATATAACATATATTTCTATATATAATATTAATATATAATATGCCAAGTTTCTTTAGAATCTTTCAGTTTGGGGGCCTAAAGCTGCATTAGCAAGATAGTGAGACGCATTTTTTCATCTTATTTCATGCTACACAGAGGGTAAAGCTCTCACTTCAATGGAACACCAGCCATGATTCTCTACACAGCACTCAGAGTAAATTATGCAAAGGCAGGGGAGGCCAATCAAACCATGTATTTTCCCTACATTTCCTAAATTATTATTATGAAAAGAAAGTAAAATACCAAGATAGAGGAAGATGTTAGTTACCATGCATTTTCAAGGCAAAATGTTCAAAGATTTTCAAAACTGGAATCAAATTAACACATCGTTGGTTACCTTGCCAAGGCTGTGATCTCCTTCTAAGACCCAGAATTAACTCCTGTCAAGAATTTTGCCTGTTTTCTTTCCAACTATACTCCATTAATGAGGTCCATGAATATTAAAAGCAATAAGCTAAAGGACAAAAATGAAATCAGGTGGAAGCATGTGGTCAATGATGACTTATGTATGGGAGACGTAGCAAAAATCCTCTCTAAGGGAGGAGGGTTATTCTCATACCATTCAATGTTTCTTTAGTTCTGTTGTGGATTTAAAAAAAAAAAAGCTTGAGGAAATTAGGAAAAGAAGTAGCTGGAATATAGTGGAAAAGGGATAGAAAAGAGAATTAAAGGGATTTGGTTTCAAGTTTCAGCTTTGTTACCAAGTTGCAATGTGACCTTGGCCAAGAAACTTCTTGAAGCTTCAGTTCTTCAACTATAAAATGAAGGCTTTTGCCTTTATCAGAGATTTTTATTCTGGGGTCCATGGACTCCAAGGGGTCTATTAGATTTCAGGGGGGCCACAAACTTGGATGAGAAAAAAATATGGCTTTATTTTCACCAACTGAAGTCAGCATTTCCTTCAACCCATTATTCTGAGAAGGGATCCATCCACGTCATTAAACTTCCAAATAGGCCTGTGACCCCCCCCCCCCGAAAGATTAAGAACCCCTGGATAATATGATGTCCAAGTGAACTCTGATACCTGAAATTCCATGAAATCCAGGATAAAAACTTTTATTTCAAAGACTGACTTGGGGTTTGGTTCAATATATTTGCTTCTTGATCCAGTATCACAAGACATTCAACATGGCAGCTGGATGTCATAATGGATAGAGTGCTGGTCTTAGAGGCAGGAACACATTAGTGTGATTCCTTCCTTAGAAGCCCACCAACTGTGTGACCCTGGGGATAATAATAGTCCCTACTTCACAGGGTTTGAGGATCAATTTTGTCAAACATTTTGCAGATCTTAAAATGCCACAATTGTGTTATTAGTATTATTATCATTATTATGATCCAGAGCATTCTAAACAAGGGTCTTCTACCAGCCACACTGCTCTCTAACAGAGAAAATTACTCTCCCTGGTGACCAACTGCAAATACACACACACACACACACACACACGCGCGCGCGTGCGCACACGTGCACCCCTCCCTTCTTGACCTAATTCTAATCTTTAAAAACAAAACAAGACAAACTAAGCACACACACACAAACACAAACTTCCAGAGAGAAAAGTAGTTACCTTCAGAATTTTACAGTATTTTGCTACACAGATATGCTGTCTCTCACAAGGATCATGAGCATTTGTTCTCTAATCAATGCAGTTCAGATCTCACTCCATATGCTATATATTAGAATACTGGAAGGTTAAGGCTGAAGTGGACATTAGAGGTCATCAGGTCCTACCTCCTCTCTGTACAGATGAGGAAAGAGAGGCCCAAAGTCATATAGCTAGTTAATGAAAGAATTGGGACTACAATTTGGACCTATTTACTCCATTAACACAAGAGGCTTCCCATAGTGTCGAGGCAATTGTCTGGAACTGGGAGTCTGGAAACTTGGGTTCTAGTCCTAACTCTAAAACTGCAATATTTAAATGCTACAGGTTTTATCATCCTCATTTTACAAACAAGAAAACTGAGAGTCAAACAAAAAAATTAAGTGACTTGCCTATGGAGGTAGATAAAGAGCACAGTGGATAGGCCACTCACTGGTCCTCGAACTAGTCAGGAAGAGTCAGGAAGACCTGAGGTAAATATGGCCTCGGACACTTCCTAGCTTTGTGACCCTGGCAAGTCAACCCTCTATCTGCCTCAGTTTCCTCAACTGTAAAATGGGGATAATAATAGCACCTATCTCCCAGGGTTATTGAGGAGATAAATGAGCTAATATTCGTAAAGTGCTTAGCACTGTGTCTGGCACACAGTAGGTACTTTTACAAGGAATTTTAGATTTCAGAATTTGGTGTATTTGTTTCCTTTCTTCTTTCCTCCCTCCTTCCCTTCCTTCCTTCCTTCCTTTCTTCTATCCTTCCTTCTTTCCTTTCTTCTATTCTTCCTTGCTTCCCTTCCTTCCTTCTGTCTCTCTTCTATCCTTTGTTCTTTCCTTTCTCCTATTCTTCTTGGCTTCCCTTCCTTCCTTCTTTCTCTCTTCCTTTCTTCTCTTTCTCTCTTTCTTCCTTCCTTCCTTCCTATGGTCACACAGCCAGTAATTAATTAGGGGTGTTGAACTGAAAGATTTCTAATATCCCTCAAGGCTAAGATTTCAAGTTCATGTTCTAAGGTCCTTTCCACCTTAAGCAGTCTATGATTGAATCAGGTCTCCAATTCATGTGCTTCTTTCTCCAAGCAAGGAGTGAAATTTGTCTTAACCTTGACTCAGGCACAAAATCTGCTACTGGAGCTTCTGTGCCTGAACGGAAATTGACTCCTTGTCTCTTTCATCTGATCATGGAAGTCCTCTCTCTGGTTCTTTTTCACTACATTTTTTCTTCTCCCTTCAAGCCACCAAGTCATATCTCTTCTATCATTCAAATACATCAAATTTTGAAATCCAAAATTCCTTTTTAAAATCTTTCAGAATAACTAGAGGAGTTAATACCTCTTACTTTCATTCTCATTTACTGACCATTTACTATGTACAAGACCCTATGTCAGGGACCACAGGGATTACTGAGATAAATAAATTGTGGTTTCTGTCCACACGATGTTTATAATTGGGTGGTTTGGTTAAGGTAAGGACATGATTAATCTTAATACAAAGTAGTATTTTTGTGCCAGGAATGAGTTATAATGTCACCTGCCTTACTTATCTCACAAGCGAAAGTCCTTGATTTAGAGGGAGGGCTTTTGGTTTCAAGTCCTCAAGGGCTACTTACTGAATATCGAATCTCAGACAAATCTCTTCTGCTTTTAGGGACTCAGTTTCCTCTGCTTATAAAATGAAGAGGTTGGACTATTTGATCTCTAAGTTTCCTTCTAGGTCTAAATTTATGATCCTAAAAATATGTAATCAACTAAGTGTCTATATAAATCTAGCGTGCCATTATTCCTTATCAGAATTCAGTACAATTTTAATAAAAACCAATGTTTATCTCTCAATGTATTTTTTACAAAAAACCGTTTATATTTTCAACCATAAAACTTTTTTTTTTTAGATTATATGTACCTGGATAGAACAATGTCTATTTTTTGTATAATATATTGTTCAATGACACTAAGAAATGGAAGCTTAGTAAAAGATTTCTGAGATTGCTCATGTATTATTCATCACATACAATGATCTCTACTTCAATAGTACCAATAACAAAGAACTGATTGTATTTTAGGAAGACTGATTTTAGCTGCATGTAAAGGAATAACTTCCAAATGATAACAACTTGTCAGTAATGGAGTAGGCTGCATCATGGAATGAATTCCCTAGAGGTATTAAAATATAGACTGGATTAATTCAATGATCACCTATTAAGCACTTACTGTGTGCAGAGTATTGAGACAGATACTCTGGGAGATACAAAGTATACTCACGTCACAGCCCCTGCCCCATGGAGCATACAGAGGAAGAGAGATATATAGCAGAAACACAGTTAGCCACAATATATAAACATTCCAAGAAAAGTTCAGTAGAGAAATACAAAAGACCATGATATGTGAGGTCTGAGGATAAAAGTCATTACTCTGTGGGGAGAAGGAAGGATCAGGGAAAGCTTTATAGTGACATTCAAAATGGAATTTAAAAGATGAGGAAGAATTAAATAGGAAGAGAGGGCAAGAGATAAGATAAATAACATTCCAGATCTATGAACAGCATGAACAAAGACCCAGACATGGGGGCACGTATAAGACATTTGGGACACCAGAACCAAGCGTGTGTGAAGGATGACTTACCTTTTGAGAGCCACCACTGTCAAGAGATTGAACACTTGCAATGTGGGTTGTACTAAATGACCTCTCTAAGGTCCCTTCTACCTCTGTGATTCTTACATCCTATGCCCTTGGTTATGATTATCTGTTATACAACTATAGGTTCAACCTAACTCACAAAATATACCATCATATTTTATAGCTAAACACCAATAATATCAGCATAGAAGGAAACTCATGTGATTACTCACCCGATTTTTATTACAGATGTTCCATTTAAAACATTGGGACTGAGACATAAATAAATACATGACACAGGTGAGTACCAGAGAGACTAGAAATGCAATGAAAAATCCTGCAACATGGGCACCATGGTTTGATGAAACCTATGAGAAAAAGAAAAAGAAGAAAAATGAATTTAGAGATTATCTCTAAGATAAACTACAGTTTATCCAAAAACAAAAAAAAAAAAGATCTGTGAGTTTTAGCAGACTGTAAGCTAAGGATGAGGCAATATTATGTGGCATCCTGAAAAGTTAATGTAATCTTAGGACTACAGGAAGAACTGTAGTTACCATGAACAAGGAGATGAGGGTCTGTTTGTACTCTGTCCTGGTCAGTCCATATCAGGGATATTGTGAAGAGGCAGTATGGGTTAGTGGGTGGAATATTAGTCTTGCTGTCAGGAAGCGGTTCAAACCCCCCCAAGACACTTAGTACTTCTGTGACCCTGGTCAAGTAAATAAACCTCACTGGGCCTCAGTTACCTCAACTCCATAATGAGGCGGTTTGACTCAATGACTCAACTAAGTTTTCCTTCAGCTCAGCTCTGAATCTGTATTCTATAATCCTATAACATGTTAGCCATACTCAAATATTTGTGGGGCTGTCATGTAGAAGAGGGACTAGAATTTTGCCATCTGGTCTCCGAGGATAGAACCCATAGCAACAGTTGCAAAGAGGCATATACAAGTTTGGGCTCAGGGAGGAAAAAAACACAAAGAAAACTACACAACAACTGGAGCTCTATAAAGAGTAGACCATGCAGATACCTCAGGATACAGTGGGTTTTCCTACTAGAAACTTCTTTTAATTTCTTTTTTAACCTAATTTTTATTTTTTATCAATATCATGTGGACAAAAATTAACATTTTTTTATTTTAAGTTCCATATTCTCTCTCCTTCTCTCTCCCTACTTCCTTCCTTGAGAAGGCAAGCAATTTTATATAGATTATACATGTGCAAGAAGGGAAAACATTTCCATGTTGGCCATTTTGAAAAAGAAAACACATACCAAAACAAACCAAAAAAAACCAAACCCACACAAGAATAATATAGAAAGTAAAAAAACAGTATGCTTCAATCTGCATTCAGACTTCATCAGTTCTTCTTCTGGAGATGGATAGCATTTTTCATTATGAATCCTTAAGAACTGTCTTGGATCATTGTTTTATCAGCAAATAGCTAAGGCATTCATAGTTGATCATCATGCAATACTACTGTTACTGTGTACAATGTTCTCCTAGTTCTGCTCATTTCACTTTGCATCAGTTCATGTAAGTCGTTCCAGGTTTTTCTGAAAGCATCCTGCCACAACAGTATTCCATAACAATCATATACCACAGCTTGTTCAGCAATTCCCCAGTTAATGAGCATCCTCTCAATTTCTAATTCTTTGCCACCACACAAAGTGTTGCTACAAATATTTTTATACATATAGATCATTTTCCCTTTTCTTTGATCTCTTTGGGGTACAGACCTAGTAGTGGTATTGCTGGGTCAAAGGGTATATGCAGTTTCACAGCCCTTGGGCATAGTTCTAAATTTTTCTCCACAATGGTTAGATCAGTTCACAAGTAGTTCACAACTGCATCAACAATGCCTTAGGGTTCCTATTTTTTTTAATATCCCCTTCGACATCTGTCATTTTCCTTAGTGTCATATTAACTAATCCGACAGGTGTGAGGTAGTATCTCAGAGTTGTTTTAATTTGTGTTTCTTTAATCAATAGTGATTTAGAGCATTTTTTCATATGACTATAGATAGCTTTGATTTCTTCTAAAAATGCCTTTTCATATCCTTTGACCCATGTATCAGTTGGGGAATGACTTGTATTATAAATTTGACTCAGTTGTGTATAAATTTTAGAAATGACATATCACACATATCAGAGAAACTTGCCATAAAATGTTTTTTTCCTAGTTTTCTGCTTTCCTTCTAATCTTGTCCACATTGGTTTTGTTTGTATAAAAAAAAATCTTTTAATTTGATGCATCAAAATTATCCATTTTATATACTGTAATGCTCTCTCATTCGGTCATAAATTCTTCCCATTGTCCATTTATATTGTCTATTAAGATCTACATCCCACATGCTAAATCCTGATGAGTACCTTAAGTTACCTACTCAAGGACATAGCAGACTTTGAACAAAAGCTATTCTGGGGAGTTAGGTGGTGCTGGGGATAATATGTCAGGTTTGGAGTCAGGAAGGCTTGAGTTCAAATGCCTCCTTAGACACTTACTATTTGTGTCACCCTGAGCAAGGTACTTAACTTCTGTTTGCCTCCATCTTCTCATATGTAGAATGCGGATAATAATGGCACCTACCTCTCAGGGTTGTTGTGAGAGTCAAATGGGATAATAATTCTAAAGAACTTAGCACAGTGCCTGGTTCATAGTAAGCATGATATGTTAGATGATGATGATGATGATGGTGATGATGGTGATGACAATGATGATTGTTTGGTTTAGGTTCATTTTTTTTTCCCATATGGAGAGTTAGGTCAAACTCTTAAAAGAGTAGGAATTTAGAAGGTTCTGTAACATTTTAAGCTTAATACAAGGAGCTCAATGTCACATGCAAAAAGGAATATCAAAAGTCCCTCATCATCTCTAAGGAATCTCTCTTTCATTAGGACTTTTTACTAGATCTTTGTACTAGCAAAAACACTTTTGACAAGCACATATCTCGTGTGTGTGTGTGTGTGTGTGTGTGTGTGTGTGTGTGTGTGTCTTTCCTTAAATTCATAGACAGCCATCCTCAAAGTCAGGAAGACTTGGGGTTAGGTCCAGCTTCTGACACATGTTAGCTTTGTGACAGTGGAAAAGTCACTTAATAGCTCAGTGTTCTAGGCCAGAGGCATCTGGGAACCAGATTAAAATATAATTTGGAAATGTTTAACAAGATTAATAAAAATACAATAAAACATAGATAAGGTTGATATGTTGTTTTCTAAATCAATATGTGGGCTGCAGATCCCCTTCTATCTGCATTTGACACCACTGCTCTAGCCAACTCTCAAAGACTCTAAGTCACAAAGAAGGTTCCAGTCAGAACTAGTCAAAGGATTTTCTTCACTTCGGAACTTCTGGTACTAAAGAAATCACAGGTCAAGTTCTTGATCCTAACTCTTTATGTTAATGATTAAAGGATCACTGAACAAAGTTCTCTCTACTGTTAGATCTTTCAAAGAATATTGTATGATTTTGGCATATGCATGAGAGATATCTGAATCAAAGAAAGCAACAAGGTATTTTACTCTTTTCTCGCTGTTGTTGTCCAGTTGTGTCTGACTGTCCATGACCCCATTTGCAGTTTTCTTTGCGAAGATACTGGAGTGGTTTGCCATTTCCTTCTCTAGCTCATCTTACAGATGAGGATACTTAGGCCAACAAGGTTAAATGACTTGCCCAGGATCACACAGCTAGCAAGTGTCTAGACTGTATCTGACCTCTCAAAGATGAGTTTATGTTTTTCAAGCATAGTTTGGATAACCATCCCAGGTTTGTTATGATGGAAGATTCTCTTCAGTATAGGTTAGAAGAGATAGACCCCGCGCTCCCTTCCAACTCTGAAATTTTCTAATTCTATATCACCCAAAGCCTAAGTGAATAAACTCTGCTCCCCTGAACACACACACACACACACACACACACACACACACACATTTGAGACCACTTTGTATTTGACACGTAGTAAGCACAACTAAATCCATGGAAGCTTGGCCAACCACCACTTCACTCTAAAGACATATGGAAAAGGGAAAGAAATTGTCAAAATTCATGGGAATAATGAGCTTACTGGAGTGGGAGGGGTAGGGATCTTGACTCAGGCTCAGCGCTCTATCCACTGTGCCACCTAATTAACTCTACTGAATCAAATATTTATTTATAGTAATATAATAAACACAGAGGGATCTACTCTTTCAGTCAATTAAATGATTTTAAAGATGTGATCTTCTGTGGACTATTTCCGGCAAAATTTTATCTGTTCCCTTTTAATATCCTCATCAAAGATACTCTTGGCATGTATATATATAAAATTCATAACATTTTTATAAATGAGAAATTATTTGTTTTAAAATTACATATACACATACATATGTATAAATACACATCTGTGCATAGATATGTGCATACATGTGTGTATCTCTCCCATTTGAAACCTTCTTTTGGCTGCCATTTTCTTTCAATATGGTAGACCATATTATGTGTCCAACTTAAGGGCATAGCATTATATATTTAGAGGTAGCTGGGAATTCAGGGATCATCATGTACTTTTGATGTACCCTAGATATACTCTTCATTGTACTATTCATTGCAAACTTTTTTTTTTCCAAAATCAGTCAACTCCTTAAAAAATTATCTTGGAAGAAGCAGATAAGCATGACTAATGAAACAGTAGAGTTGAAATGGTGACTTTACTTGACTCAGTCCATCAAAATTTGTCCTCCTTAATTCTACTCATTTCCACCTTCAGAACAAAAGCACTTCTCCATATTCAAACTTTTCACAGAAAAAAACTACTTTCCATTCAAAATGTGTCTCCTCTATTTCCTCTCTTTTCCCACTTGTTTAATGAGTGCCCTGTCAGAGTGACCTTTAGACTTCAAATGACACAGTCATGGCAACACAGCTTTGGGGGAAGAAATGAACTATTTCCATCTTCTTGATCACAACCTGGATGGCAGCAGCCACTGCTACAGAATACAAATATCTGGGTCAAAATAGCACAAGCCAGTAACACAAAAGAGGGCTGAGATAAAGTTAGAGAAGAAAGTTAATCTTGCCAAGAAAACTCAAAATTTTAGCAGGAAGATGTCTGATGAAAATGGGGCTAGAAAGGCAATGCTTTCTGCTGCTTTGGGGCAAATGGAGAGGAAATTATGTGTTCTCCCAGTGCTTTATTATTATTATTTTTTAAATTATTGCCTCTCCCAGAAACCAAACTCATCCCATACAAATGTGAGGAGATTCAAAATGGGAGAAGACAAGATCATGCTTGAAAGGTCCTCTCCTGCCTAATGAAGAAAGCACAAACACCTTTCCTGGCATTTAGGATCTTCCAAAATCTAGAACCAACTCAATTTCCAATTCAAAAAATGTGTATTAAGTGGCTATCTGTGTACAGTTAAATTATTTTAAAGAATTATTTAGGGAACTGAGAGATTTTGCAAACTGACCAGTGTCAAACAACTAGTATCAGGGACATGGCTTGAACTTTGGACTTTCTAAGTGTGAAGGCACCTCTCTATCCAATATCCCATGTTGCCTTTCTCTTTGCACAGATTTGGTTCTTAAAAAAATTTGGAGGGAGGAGAGAAGCAATGTTGAATTTTTTCTGCATGAACAATTTCCCCAGAATGAAATAACAATGGAATTGATAAAAACGGAATCAGAGAATTCTAATTTGAAGGGACCACAGCAACCAGCCTCTCAGATGATGAATTACAGCATCTATCTTACTCTTAAATACTTTCATGAGCCAAGAGATCATTTTCCATTTGGGTCAACGTATTCTATTGTGGGACATTTTTAAAAAATTCCTTTTTTATTATTACGAACTTGGGAAATGAGCATTTCCCTAAGCAAAAGAAAAAAGAAAAAAAAAAAAGAACAGAAGCCCTCATGAGGAATCTCTGCCATGTAGAAGTCAGTTGTTGTGATTTTTTAAAGTATATATTTTAAATGTAACCCAGTAGTTCTAACCCTGCCCTTCTTGTCTCTATCCCTTTTTGAACTTCCTTCTGCAATTATGATTAAATGATTCATTGACACTATTTTTCCATTTTTTTAGTATCATTATCACTACTTCCCTTCCCCCCACCAAAATAAAAGGGCTCCCTTACAAAAAAATATAGTCACAAAAAACAAATATATGGGTTTGCTTTGTGTATCGTGGGACATTTCTAATTGTTAAAAATTATTTCCTGTGGTGAGAAAAACTCTGTTAAGTAAAATTCAATTAGATGCTGTTTGATACTTTGACTCTGAAGGATCAGTGATCTCATTAATCTGTCTTTTGCCTCTTTTTGTATCCCCAGAGCTTAGCACAGTGCCTGGAACATAGCAGGTGCTTAATATTGAATGAATGAATGAATGCATGAATGAATGGGTATTTCTTCCAACGGCACTGTATCAATTCATCCATGCCTTCTCATCATATGCAACTTTTCTGTCTTACATAAATCTTCCATAGAGAGTTCTATCCAACATGCCGGGCCCCTGGCATTTATATCTGCTAACACAGTACAAATACCAGTATAGCACTGGGTGATTACCTTGAACTCACCTTGAACTCCTTTATCATCATCCCATCTCCATTTCTGGTTATACTTCTCTCTAATGATATCCAATAGGCTAGTGGTGTCAAACTCAAATAAAAATAGATCCCTGTAGGCTGCATACTAAGTTAGAAAACCATAAATTGACATTATCTATGTTATATTTTGCTTTTATTTAAAATAAAATAAATTTATTTTAATTTAATTTCCCAATTACATTTTAATCTGATTTAGGCTACACTTAGGAATTTTGCTAGTTGTGCCCGTAGGCCTCAAGCCTGATGTCTCGGCATGCAATTTTTCAATGGAAACATACTTGTGCCTTGCCAAAACAGTACCAAAATCACAACAGAGAGGGATATATTGCTGCAGTATTTGTGATGAAAGAAAATCTGGGAAAATACCTTTATGGATGAATTGTAACTGAAAGAAGATCAGATTTGGGGTCAGAAGACTCTGATAAAAGTACCATCTGTGTAGCTTCAGACAAGTCAATTTCCCTCAAAATTCAATTTAACAATCATTTATTAAGTGTCTACTCTGTTCCACGCACCAAGCTAGGTGTTGAGTTTACAAAGACAAAAATAAAAGAGTTTTTGCCCTCAAGGAGTTTACATTTATTGGTCTTAAGTTTTCTCAGGTGTGAAATGAAGGGGTCATAAGGCCCCATAGCTCAAGATCCTATGAGAATAGCAAGCTAACTATAGTCTTACTTGGAAGCTAGATGACAAAGTGGATAGAGTACCTGGTCTGAAGTTATGAAAACTCATCTTCCTGAGTTCAAATCCGACCTCAGACACTTACTATCTGTGTGACCCTGAAAAGTCACTTACCCCTGTTTGCCTCAGTTTCCTCATTTCTAAAACGAGGTGCAGAAGGAAATGGCAAACCGCTCCAGTATCTTTGCCAAGAAAACCCCAAAGGAGGTCACAAAGAGTCAAACATGACTGAAACAACTGAACAACGAAGATTTTTTTTTTAACCTCCAATTTCACAGGTACTAAAAATCTATCCAGGTTAAGAACTCCTAAACTTAATGGCCTGTGAGCGTCAACCAATTCTAGATCTTATGGACCACATAAACTTTTCAGAGGAAGAATACAATACTTTGAAAAGCAGAGGCAGCCTACAAATGTAATAAATTATTATATAAAGAAAAATGAAAAAAAAAATGAAGCAACTTCTACTCCAAATCTCTGCTACTCAAGGCCTTATCAGTACACCATTCAGTAGCTACAATAGGCCTTCAGTTTTGGTCACTTCTATCAAGACATGTTAATAGGTAAAGGGCAAGTGTCTCATACAGACAAAGAGGACTACTTCCCACGTGTGTCCCCCAAATTAACCTCTAAGATTTTCTCATCAGATTCAGAGCTAAAATGTAAGGTCTCCAACATGATGACGTGTCATTGCCAGGATCAAAATGTGATTCTGGCATGTTGCTTTTGTCTCTGCTCTTGTTATTAGGAGCTGAATCTGTGCCACAGACACTCAGAGAATCTCTCTATTATTATATTCTGACCCTTTCCATTGTTTAAACATTGTATTTTGAAAATAGTACAATGGAAAATTAAAATGTCCCAAGTGTGTGTAGCATACTAGACAGAACTTCAATTGGGTACTAGATTTAAAAAAAAAATCAATAAACTAGAGAAATATATGTAGAATGCCCTTGCTGTTACATTAATAAGCTAGTTTGCATAGGGTAAGCGCAGGAATCTAATTCTTACGGGAAAGATGTGTCAACCCAGCAGTTTAAATTTCCATTCTTTAAAATGGAGGAAAAATGCCCATGTGGACTTTGGGGCAATGGGATATGTTTCTTATCTAATAGGGTAGAATAAGACAGCAGCATCTGCTAAGATAACTCACCACTTTCTAAATACTTATCAATATTACCTAGGGTCCTTGAGGGTGGGGATTATTCTGTTTTTACCCTTGTGTCTCTCAGCCATTGCCATGGTCCCTAACACATAGGTGCTTAATAAATTCTCATTGAACTAAACTTCTAAGAGCTCACATTTCTAGAGCCTCTCAGAGTTAAGAATGCATTCCTGTCACAGTGCCCCTGTGTGCTGAGCAGCACAGACCATGCTATCAACTTGTGATAATTAAGAAGACTGAGACTTACAGAGGTCAAGGGGTTTACCTTCTTAGAAGGCAGGGCTAAGTTTATCTCGCTCTTTGCATATCTAAGTATAGTCCCTGGTGCATAGTAGGCACTTGAGAGATGCTTACTGAATTGAACTGAAATTCAGTTTTGTGAGTTTAAGCCTTTTTCTCTTTGCATTACACATCACTGCTTCTCCATGGAAACCTGCTCATATTAGTGCATAAATGTTATGATATTCTCCATATGAAATGTTCTCCATAATATCCACTGCCTCCTACTAGGATCAGATAAGACACAATGCTGACGTTCAACATAAGCAGCTTTCCCAAAGCTTTTTGATTTTGCAAATTTAGGTAACCAGCTTTCTCTGTAATCCTAATTTTATTGGTCTCATAAGTGCAGAACTCAAAAAGGTTCAGCTCACTACCTAAATTTAATTCAATTACACTTCTGAGATTCCATTACAAAATGTTACAGCTCAAATTCACCTGCTGGTAACCGCAGTGGGAGCTGTGTTTGGCAAGGTCTGTATTAAACGTCAGCTCTCCTGTCATAAAATCAAAGAAAAGAGGGTTTATCAGAGCTGAGGAGCTCTTCCATTTAGAAAATAAACTTGGTAGCTTGCAGTAAGTCAGTGAACTATTTGTTCCCACATGTCTGAAGTCATCAGTAACTTTTACCACCTGTCTTTGGGAGATATGTATTATCCAGCAATACCCCAATCCATCACATATTTTCCTGTGGCAGATTATTTTGAAAAGTTCTATCACAACATCTCCTAAGATGCGTGCTGGAACAAAAGAAATATCTTTCTAACAATCATAGAATCACAGAAAGTTGGAGCCAGAAGGAAGCTCAGAGATCTTTTAGTTCACTCTCCTTCCTCATTCTGTGGATCAGGAAACTGGGGCCCAGAGACAGAAAATAACTTGTCCCAAGTCAGGTTAATGGAGCGGTCAACATGGGATCCACGGTCTCCTGGCTCACCATCTAGTGATCTCTCTATTGCAAATAAAGGAAAATTCCAAGAAAGCTAGCTCTTTGTGGCATGAGATCATTCATAGATGTATAAAATCAAATCTAAAATGGAGGTGGGGTGGACTCAATGGTCTCTAATGTTTCCTCTAGCTCTCAATCCTCTTATCTTATGAATCTATGCATTCAAATCAACAAACAAATATCTAAGGTCTTCAAGGCCCTTCAAGGATAGGAAAAGAAAGTGAAAAATCATCTCTGTGTTTGGGAAAGACAGATTCACTAAAACATTGTTGGATGAGCTATGAATTAGTCCAGCCATTCTGAAATGTAATTATTAATCATGTAAATAAAGTGGGTAAAATGTTCAAACAATAAGATCCATCTTGTCTCCACTAAGATGCTCAGATTCTTAAAATCTAGCCACTGTGCAGATTCTTATAATCTAGCCAATAGCTCACAGACGCTCAGATTCTTTAAGAGTCTGGGTAATATGGAGGATCTTTAATAAACTTTGTCGTTGGCTGAAAAAAAAATGTTCATACACTTCGATCCAGAGATTGCGCTATTAGGGATACCCCAATGAAGTCATTGATAAAAAGAAAGATTCCATAAAAACTAAAATATTATAGCGGCATTTTTTGTGGTTACAAAGAACTTAAAAATAAAGTAGATGACTATTGATTGAGGAATGGTAAACAAATTCTGGCACATGAATATAATGAAATATTGTCATTCTGTAGGAAGCAATGAATATGATGAATGCTGAGAAGCATTGGAAGACTTACATGAACTGATGCAAAATGAAGTAAGTAGAGTCAAGGAAAAATACATATAAAAACTGGTTCAGTTGTTGTTCAGTCATGCCTGACTCTTTTTGACCCCATCTGGGGTTTTCTTGGCAAAGATATTAGATTGGTTCACCATTTCCTTCTCCAGGTCATTTTACAGATAAGGAAACTGAAGTGAAAAGGGTTAAGTGACTTGCCCAGGGTCACACAGCTATCAAGTGTCTGAGGCCAGATTTGAACTCAGGAAGATGAGTCTTCCTGACTCTAAGTCTGGTGCTGTGCACTATGGCGCCACCTAGCGCCCCACATAAAGACTACAACAATATAAATGTAAAGATCAACTACAAAATAATTTAAAATGAAAGCTGCACGATTATAAAAACAAAAATGGCCCCAAAAAACAGGTTTGAGAAAACACGCATTCCCCCCATATTCCTTTGTAGAGCTAGGGGGGTCCACTGCTGTGAAACACTGAGTATATTATCATATTTCTTTGATGTATTGATTGGTTTTGCTGATTTTTTTCTTTATTCTATTTTTCTTTACTTTTTCTTGATAATTAATTAATTTTTAGTTTTTAACATTCACTTCCATAAGATTTCAAGTTTTAAATTTTCTCCCCCTCCTACTCCTCTTCCCCTCTCCCCAGAAAACATGCAATCTGATAGAGGCTCTACTTACATGCTCATATTAAGCATATTTTCCCGTTAGTCATGATGTAAAGAACAATTAGAACTTTTGGGAGGAACCACAGAAATGAAGTAATAAAACAAAACAACAAAGGAAAAGGAGAGCAAATAGTATGCTTTCATTTGCATTCAGACTCCATAGTTTTTTCTCTGGACATGGATAACAGTTTCCATCATGAGTCTTTTGGAGTTGTCTTAGATTCTTGCATTGCTGTGAAGAGCCACGTCTATCAAAGTCAGTCATCGCAAAATATGGTTGTTACAGTGTATACTATTCTCCTGGTTCTGCTCATTTCACTCTGCATCAGTTCATGTAAGCCTTCTGTGGATTTTTTGAAGTCTGCCTGCTCATCACTTCTTATAGCACAATAGTATTCCATTACATTCATATACTACAACTTGTTCAGTCATTCCCCAATCAATGGGCATCCCCTCAATTTTCAATTCTTTGCCCCCACATGCAGAGCTGTTATAAATATTTTTGCACATGTGGGTCCTTTTCCCATTTTTATGATCTCTTTGGGATAGAGACCTAGAAATGGTATTGCTGGGTCAAAGGGTATGCACAATTTTATATCCCTTTAGTTCCAAATTGCTCTCCAAAATGGCTGGATCATTTCACAACTCCACCAACCAATGCATTAGCATTCCAATTTTCCCACATCTTCTCCAACATTTATCATTGATTCTTTTTCTTAAAAAAAAAAAACAAACTATAGGACAAACATGATTCTCTGGGGAGATGCACAGGGTGGGAAAGAGGAAGAAATCTGGGTGGTATAAAAACAAAAGATATCAATAAATATTTATTTAAAAAGAAAAACAGTAGCTATTCTGAAGGAGATTGAATGAGATGTGTAATGAGGGCTTGACTAAAGCTAGTGGTGATATAAGTGGAGGAAACGGGTCAGATGCAAGAGATGTTCTGAAGACAGGATTGACAAGATCTAGTAACCAATTGTATGTGAGGACAAGGGATGGGACAAGAATAATTTTGATGCCATGTTTCAGAGTGACTAGAAAGACGGTGATACCCACAACAGGAACAGGCATGTTTGGAGGAAGAACAGGTCTGGGGGTAAGATACTGAGGTTTTTGTTGGTCATAATGAATCTGAAATGTATGTGGGCCATTGAGGGTCACAAGTATTTGATGATTCAGGACTAGACTTCAGGAGATAAATTAGGTTGGTAGTCATGAGCATCAAGATAAACGAACCCATAGTAGTTGATGAGCTCTTGAAAAGGGAGGCTTTGGAGAGCAGAGAAGAGGGCCAAGGACAAAATCTTGGAAGACATTCATATGGCAACCTACCCACAATTTCTTATGCTGTTCCCATAGAGAAATATAATTAATATGTTTAATTATATTAATATAATATATAATTATATATAATAAATATATAATATATAATTATATTAATATATAATATAATTATCTCATCCTCATCAAATTTCTCACACTATTTCACCTGAACCTCTACTTTGAATTTATCTCATTCTGCCTTAGATATTTTCCTCTTTCCATGCCCATTCCTACCTTAAAGAGCACAGTCTATGTCATATCGGTCTTTGTAATCCTTGTGTTTGGCAGAGTGCCTTGAATGTAGTACACACTTAATATAATAGATTTAGAACTTCAAAGGACTTTAGAGATCATCTAATCCAATCTCTTCATTTTATAGGTTGATAAAAGTGAGGCCCAGAGAAGTTAGATGATTTATCTAAGCTGGTAGAAGGCAAGTTTAAGGACAGGGAATGATTTTCCTTTTCTCTTCTATAGCCCCATTACTTACTACAGTGCAATGCACAGATTAGGGTTTTAATAAATGCTCTCTGGATTGGATTAGGCACAGTAAAGTTGCAGAGCAAAGCCAGGATTTGAACCCTGAGCCTGTGAATCCAACTCCAGAGCAATAAAAGCTGGTTGAAATAAAATGAATGGTTACTCCATATAACTGACTTACAAAGTTATGGAATGTGTCCTGTGAGTTGAAGATTAGAGCCCCATGTTATGCCCAGCACTAGCACATTTTTAGAAACCCAACTGTGTTCTTTCTATATTTAAAGACCTTCTGTTTGACACTGTTAATTGCCGTCATGGTTAGCATCCCTTACTGTAACTCAAACACTGTGTGGGAGAACAGCTCTAGACAGACATGCAGAAGATCCCTAAGAAATGTTTGGTACAACAAATTACAGTCGTGGTTTTACCTTTGTCTTTTCTTGTCGTCTTACAGTCAAAAGTGCCTTCAACTGTGTTTTATTCTAGAAAAATGAAATAAAAATGGGGAAAAAAGATTTATGAATATTTTGGTACATGAGATCTTGGACAGATAATAACAGGATGTTAGATCAGGAAGGGAATTTAGACCATAAAACATGGGATGTCAGAGACAGTAGGTACCTAACGTAAATAGTGTGGAGATATGGTTGCTTTTAGAATCATAGGACCTGCATTCAAATTTGAGCTTTGACACTTACCTATGTGATCTTAGGCTAGCTCTCAATTAGTTTTCTTATTGGTAAAATGATGTGGCTGGGGCAGATCACATGATAATTGATTTAGAGGTATAAGGGAACTTTGAGTCCATTTAGTCTAATCTTCTCATGTAACAGATGAAAAACTGAAGCAGAGAGAGGTTAAGTAACTTGCCCAGGATCACGTAGGTTGTAAGTACCAAAGTCTGAATTCGAACTCAGCTTTTCTGACTCAAGTTCAGCACTATGCCTACTATGCCAAGATTTCTTCTAATAGCTTTAGAACATAGGTTCCCAAAGTGGGCAATACCACCACCTGGGGGGTTCTGGAATGATCCAAGGGGACAGTAGTAGCCTTGGGTACAATGGAAGGCATTGTATAAAAATAAAAGGGCAATGGAAGCATAAGGAAAGAAGAGAAGTTAAGAAAATTTTGAAAAACTATTTATACATGTTTCATCTGTTGTGTAACAGAGTTAAAGTTGTAGTGATTACATTATTTTCCAAATATACATACAAAACGCAAGTTATAACTGATCAGTGGTCAAGTCTGCTGACAGGTCTTAACAAGCAAGTGTTGGCAAGGGAACATGTTATGCATTGTCGGGAAGTCCAGCATGCATCGGCAGGAATATGTACATGTCATAACTTGTTTACAATATGATAATATGTATCATCAAAATTTCAATGCAGGAAAAACCTACAAATTTACAATAAATTATTAAATTCAAGATGCATGATTTAAAAATGTTTTTTACATTTTTTTTGAAATGAATCAAATTTCAAAAAAAGAAGCTTCTAAAGGGTTAAAGAAAGTCAATTTCCAGGGGGCCGCTGAGTAATTTTTTGTCTTGAAAAGGGGGCAGTAGGCCAAATAAGTTTGAGAACCTCTGCTCCAGATTGATGACCTTATAAACAAAGAATACAAAATTCAAAGCTTACTATAGAAGGAAACTCAAAACATAAAATGTCAGAACTGGAAGGTCCCTTGGAATCAAGAATTTCAATTACGGCAGGGACCTTACTCATCATCCATTCTAACTTCTTCATCTAGGAGACATAGTGGATATACACTTCTGGGCCTGGAGTTGGGAAGATCTGAGCTCAAAACTGGCCTCAAATACTTACTAGCTGTGTGTCCCTGGGCAAGTCACTTAACCTCTGTTTACCTCAACTACAAAAGTTTGCCTCAACTACAAAATGAGAATAATAATAGAACCTACCTCCCAACCATTTTTGAGATGAAATGAGATATTTGTAAAGTATTTAGTACAGTACTTGGCACACAATAGGTGCTTTGTAAAAATGCTAGCCGCTTTTATCATTATTATATAGAAAAAGAATCCAAGTTCCCTTCAGTGCATCCCAGCCCAAAAGCATTCTGAATCTATTACACAAAATGAGGCAACAAATGAATGGCAAAAGGTCAGCATTCAACCTGCATGCTGATAGGATTAATTATTACTTTTACCAACTACATTTTTTTGTCTGCTCACTAAATTCCATTCTGACTTTTAAAAAATTCTAACTCAAGGCAAAATGCCAGAAATTTCCAGATGACAGCATCTTTCCTCCTACGTACAAAAGCCCACAGGGTGTGCAAGATCATCCCTACATTAATAGGTACAACAACCACAACTAATGATGGCCTGCAATTAAATCTTGGCATTTTTAGCTTTAAGTAAAATCCTTGGATTTGGGCTCTGATGCCTTGGGGGACCAAATGCTGAAAAGCAGCTTAATTTTGCTTCTTTGTTTCAAATAATTGATTCTGCAATTGCATAAAACAAAAGATGATAAAAAAGACAGAGAAATCCGGAGCTTCTGGGCAGCATTATAGAGAAAATGACAATATACTTGGAGCCAAAGGACCTCAATTTAAATGCTAACTCTTACTACCCTTGTGAACTCAAACAAGTTCCTTTAAGCTCTTCTCTAAAATGAGGGGAGAGAGTGAGAATTTGATAATCTTTCTGGTTCCTTCCAACTCTAAGTCATAGCTTCCTATAAATGGGGAATCATTTTGATACCCAATTCAAGAGGACAACCAAACTTATTTAATCAATGAGTATATTTGGCAGAAGGTTATCTCATGCCCACCCCTGTAATACCTAAGAAGCAGTGAATGCCAGAGCCTGAATGGACCTTCGAGAGAGGGATCAATCCATGAGAATCCAAGAGGAACTTGTCTATGATTACAAAGCTGGTTGGGAGTCAGAACCTCAGACTCCAAATCTAGGTCTATTTCTGACACTCTGTGACAGAAATGCCAATAGTATGCATTCATAGAAATTGAACATTGCCTCAAGGCACCCTATGATGGAGAAAGCCCTGGATCAAATTAAAAGTTGTGGGTTCTAGTCCCAGCTCCAATTGGGCAAGATGGCATATGGAAGGGCAGGACTTTGGACATGCAACAAGAAAAAAAAAAAGCAGCCATTTATTAGCTTTTATGGATGCCCATAAGTCATATAACCTTCTCGATTTTTCTTCTAACCTGTAAAATCAGGATGATATTGAGTACACTAGCTATCTCACAGAGTAGGCTGCTATATGGAAAACCAAGTGAAAAAATATTCAAAGAACATGCTGAAGAATATGAAGAGTTATACCAACATCAAGAACCATTGTTTTCATCATACCTCTCTATAGGCACTTTAAAACCACCCAAATCTATTCAATCCAATTGAACAAGCATCTATTAATGCCTACTGTTTGTAAGGCACAAGATACCATTGGTCCTCTTCAAAAACGAAGGACAACAAAGATCTAAGACATCTCCAAAGGCCTTATGATGGAAAATGCTATCCACATCCAAAGAAAGAAGTATGGAGTTTGAATGTAGATTGAAGTATACTATTTGCTATTTTTTTTCTTCTGTTGTGTTTTGTTTCCTCTTTCCAGTGGTTCCTCCTATTGGTTCTAATTCTTCCTTACAACATCACTAATGTAAACATGTTTAATAGGAATGTATATGTACAGCCTATATCAGATTGTGTGCCATCTTGGGGAGGGAGGTGGGGAGGGAAGGGGTGAAAAACTTAAAACTCAAAAGCTTATGGAAGTAAGTGATTATTGATAAATCAAAATACATTAATTAAAAAAATGAAGGACAAACAACAACAACAATCATAAGACAAAAGGACAAATTCCAAAAGGAAATACCAGTGATAGACTCTGAAAGGTTAGCTGGGCAGGGAGACTCAGAATCTTGCTGTCTCTAGCTTCTTCGGCCTTCAGCAGGGCACGATAACTTATGGAGTAAAAATCACCAGCTGTTCAAACAAAGAGTCCAGAAGAAAGACCATTAGAATCACTGGACACATAATGAGCTGTCCATTTCCCACCAGCACCCTTTAACCCAAGGGTCGAGGTTCATAATAATGCAACTATCTCATCCAGTCTTGGCAACCAAAAGAAAAAAAAAGAAAAAGCCTTTTAAATCTGATTGACAGCCTACTCCTCACTCCCAAGGAAGGAAAACATCAAGTCATGTTCTGCTCTCCATCAGCAGACACAATGCTTGTGGTGCCTAGAGAAATCTGTGTGACACTTAATAAATAATGTAAATTAAAACTATGAGTGGGGATTTGGAGAGGCTCAGCTTTTAAAGAAGCAGCCCAGTTAGTGGAACGAGCTTTGCAGTCGGAGGCAGAAGACAAGTATGGGGGTCCTGGGGCTGCCCTTTATAAGCTGAGACCTTCTATGTGTCACTACAGCTCTAGAAGACTTCATTTCCTCATCAATAAATGAATGGACTGAACTAGATACTCTTTAAGGTCCTTTCCATCTCTGTTTTACCATTCTATGATTATGTGATTCAAAGGCTGGATGACCACGTGTCAGAGATACCAGAGAAACAATTCCTGCATGAGGCGGGATGCTTCATCAGATAACCTCTGAGGTTATCAACTATAAGGTTCCTAGTATTTGTAATTTGGCATTAGAAGAACAGAATCCTGGTCACACTCATTTGTTTATCACCTTGAACAAATAACTTAAGCCCTAAGAGACTCAGTTTTCTCATCTGTAAAATGAAGATAATACTTGAAATTCCTCAAAACCATCCTGTGAGTACTATATAAACAAAAATTCACAATAATTTGGATGAAAATCTGGATTGATTTATAGAATTACATAAATTGATAGGCAATATACTAATAATAGAAGAGTATTGGACTAGTAACCAGAAGACTTGTGTTTTATTCCCAGCTCTATTGCCCCCTATGTGAGAATGGGTAAGTCACAACCTTTTTGAATTGCCTCATCCCTATAAAGGGCACGATGTTCTAACCCTGTTCTATCCCTCTCCTTCTATATCATACATCATGAATTCAAATAATCACAGAGGGATTATGTAGAGAAAAACTTTGGAATCTGGGAAGAATTATATAAATAATATCTCAAATTTGCATAGGGGTCTAAGACTTACAAACTGATTTTCCCCAACAATAATATGCTATGAGAAAGGCAATGTAAGTATAATGTATAATGTATAATGTGAGTACAATGTAAGTATAATTTCCTCTGTTTTCCAGATGAAGAAATGATGACTCAGAGAGTTTACCAAAAGTCACAAATGATTCATAGCTAGAATTTTATTCCAGGCCTCTTGATGTAGTATCCAGGAACCCTGGATGTGGAATCAGAGGACATGGGTTTGGATACTATCTCTACCTTTGTGACCTGGAAAAGTTCACTTAACTTGTTTGGTCTTCAGTTTCCTCATCTGTAAATTCAGCAAGTTAGAGAGGCATTAATGTTATAGTGTAAGGCAGGGGTGAGGAACCTGTGGCCTTGAGGCCACATGTGGTATTCCAGATCCTCAAGAGCAGTCCTTTGACTGAATCCAAACTTCACAGACTTATCACTTGAGTTCATTTTTTTAAAGAACCTCCATGTTATGCTGTAGGCTGAGTTCCAACTCTTCTTTGCCAAAGATTTCAATCCCTAGCCTGAAAACCAATAAAGACTCCTTTACCCCCAGACTCTAGTCTATGACCCAGAATGCTGCTTATGATCTGCATGACTTTGGACAAACCACTTAACCATTCTGAGGCTCACTTTCCTCAACTGTAAAATGTTGACAATACAATCTGTTCTTTAATTCACACAGTAGTTATGAAAAATCAAAAGACATAATGTACATAAAGTGCTTTATACACTAGAATGTTGACATGTGATTGTCAACTTTTAAAAAGTATTATTACCAACAAATGAGGCATTTGTGAGTGCATGTGAAAGTACTTTATAAATTTTTTTAAGTAGGTAAAAAAAGTTTTGATATTATCATGACATTTAGGGATGAGTTTTCTTAAGTTTTGATAAATAAACTTAAAGCTATTTTTATTCACCTTCTCTCCTCTGGTTTGTTATAAAAACTGCCACAATTTGCAGCAAATGGGCCACTTTAAAAAGATTTTTCCAAAAATGGAAACTAAAGAAAATAAGAAGACTGTGTTAAACTATTTTACCAGTATAATTAGTAAACACTAAAATTTATTCAGCTTTTCTGAGTAAGAAATGAATTCCTTTTTTTTATCTGTCCCCATAGTCAACAGAACTTCTAACCAGATTGTAAAGTATTTTCCGGGAGGATAAATTGGACCACTTGTGCACATACAGTTGGTACACACAGAATTTAGAGCTGGATGCAGCCTTAAGGATGGATAATCCAACTTCCTCAGTTTGCACATGAGAACATTGACATGATGAGGAAAGTCACACAGGTAGCATCAAAGTCATCATCTGAATCTTGGTTTTTGACACCAAATCCAATCTTCATTCTATTATACTACATGGATTTAGCTCAGAGAGAATAAGCTTCAAATAAATGGAATAGAAAATGACATGATTAGCAACTATAAAAGGGAAAATGCTTACTGTTGAAATATACAGATGTCACAAAGCTAGAAGAGATAGCTAATACATCTGGTGACAGACACAGAACCCAAGAACAATCTCAATAATCCAGATTGTTGGGTCAAATCCAATATGAGGCCATTTAACAATGAAAAATGTCAAGTCTTATACTGAGGTTCAAAAAAATCAACTTCACAAATACCATACAAGAGAGATATGGGTAAACGGCAGTTCACCAAAATAAAAATAAAAATGGAAGGTTTTAATGAACTTCAAACTCAAATTTAATCAATAATGTGACACCGTAGCCAGGAAAGCTTATGCAAATTTAGGCTGCATTAAGGGAAAAAAAATCAGTATCCATAATAAAGAAGTAACAGTTCTTCTGTACTTTGTCGTAGACAAACCATTTCTTTTAATCCAACTGTTATTTTATTGTTATAGAGAGACAGAATTCCCTCTATCAGTGTTGATCAGTGCTTAGCACACTGTCTGGCACATTTGTTGTGCAGTGATTTCAGTCATGTCTGAGTCTTTGTGACTCAATTTGTAGTTTTCTTGGCAAAGATACTGGAGTGGTTTGCCATCTCCTTCTTTAGCTCCTTTTAGAGATGAGGAAACTGAGGCAAACAAGATAAAATGACTTGCCCATGGTCGCATACCTAGTAAGTGTCTGAAGCCAGATTTGAACTAAAAAAGATGAATCTTTCTGCCTTCAGGCCTGGCAGTCTAGCCAATGCAGCACCTGGATGGCACGTAGCAGATGCTTAGTAAATGTTTACTGATTGATTGATTGATCGATTGGTTAGAATCAGCTTGGAAAACAAGAGTCTTAGAAAGTGTCCTAGGGAACTAAGAGGTTGGGACTTTTCCCAGGCTCACCCAACCAGTAGGTATCAGAAGCAGAACTTGAACCCAACTTGAACAGGTCTTCCTATCCAAGGTCAGTTCTTTATCCACTTAACCATGTTGCTTCTCAGTTAAACTCTAAAGTACCTTGTTTAGTGCTAGATATTGTGCTTTTGGAAGGACAGTGGATGATAGCATTAGAGATCTGGAATTTGAAAGTATTACTAGAGGCTTTGGAATCTAACACCCTCATTTTAATAGATGAGCAAACCCAGAGAGGTTAAGTGAATCCTCCAAGGTTGCATAGGTAATAAGTAGTAGAGTCAGGTCTTGTCGCTACAACGACAATATCAATTCACCAATCCTGATGACATAATGGGAAGGAGAAACAGGCAGCAAATATATAGTTCTTTAAAGTTTGCAAAGTATAAAATATATTATCTAATATATGAGTATATATTACATATACAATATTATATTATATATATTACATATTATATATAATATATAAAATAGAGGATAGTGAACATCTACAAGATCATTGGATCATAAATTGGATTGTTGTTTTACCCAAATGGTGATTTTTAATTTAGAGAAGACAAAAGTCAGAGTTCTCTTCAAATATCTGAAGGATTGTCTTGGGGGAAAGGGATTATCGGACTTGCTCTGCTTAGCCCTAGAAGACAAGATTAGGCAAGGGAGAAAAGGTACAGAGAGGCAGTTTTAGTCTTAGTTCAATCAATCAAGCATTTTTATCAAGGACCTACTTCCTGACAGTTTTCTCTCTGCCACAGTGGAATGGGCTGTCTGGAGAAGCAGTGGGTGTCCCCTTCTTGGGGGTCTTCAAGCAAAGGCCCAAGTATCATTGAGGGTTCTGTAGGAGGCATTCTGGTTCAGGTATTGCCTTGGACCGGATGGCCTCCGAGAAGATCTTGTGATAGAGGTATTTTAATAAACTGAATTTCATGGCTAATTCTGGGTTAACCTGATATTCTTCTGCAGGAACTCAGCATCAGTTGAGATGCTCAACATCTGATAATGCCTCAGGGTCATAATTATGAACTTTGAGCAAAAGCTGGATAACCATTTGCCAGGGATGCTATAGAGGAAATGTATGCTTCAGGCATAAACTAGATCAGATGAGTTTAGAATTCCTTTCATTCCTGGGAAGGAATCATTTTTATCACTTAGTATTAACAATTTACATTGTCTATATATATGGGGGTAGGAGAGGATAGAGATGGTGAGTTGAATGTTGATATTTTTCTAAAGAAAATTTCCTTTAGTTAAACCCCTAATGTGTTTCATTCCCAACCTACTTTTCTGGCTCTGACTCATAAAACTAATCCTTACACACTTCAAATTTGAGCCAAAATAGCCTACTCACTGTTTTCCAGACATATTTTTTAAAGATTTTTTTGCTTCTGTTTTTGAATTTTATTTAACTCTGAACTTAACACCAAATAAAATGAGCATTTTCATGTGCATGGTAGAACTGAAGTAGGGTTCTAAATGAAAATATGAATCTCCATTTTGTACAGTTTGCTTTTCTTTTCAGGTATATAATTAAATATGTTACTTCTAAAGCTGTCCCACTTGTCTGTGATTCTTTCTGGTCTTTTTATGAGCATTTCTTAAAAATTTTTCAATGACCCTCTTTTCTTCAATCTCTCTCTCTCTCTCTCTCTCGATCTCTCTCCCTCTCCCTTTCTATCCCTAGCCTTCCTTTCCTTCTCATTTCTTCCTCAAGGGGAAAAAAAAAACTTGAAAGAAATATGTATAGTCAAACAAAACAAATTCCTACTTTGGCACACCTAATTTTGCACCTTGAATCTATCCCCTTTTTAGCAGGAGGTGTGGCATACTGGATCATCAGTCTTTTGGAATCATGTATTGGTCAGAGTTTTTAAGTCCTTCCCATCTCTCAGATGCATCATTGATGCACCTTCCCTGCCTCCCTCCATTGTTACTATGTCTAGAATGACCTTTCTCCCCATCTCTTTGCTTGTTTACTCCATATGTGCACAAACGACTATCAAGACCTTGCTCAAAATGACAGCTCTTACATATAGCCTAGAAGGGATCTCTCCATCATTTGATTTCCCACAGGGTTTTCTCTTCATTTTAGGAACTTCTATTCCAACCTAATTATCTACGAATATGTCTTATCTCTTCTATCAGACTGAAAGTTTCTTGAAGTCAGAAATTTTGTTTTCTTTCCAGTGCCTAATGTCCATATAATCAGTATGGTAACATATATACATACCACTATATAATAACCAAAGGGCAGCTAGGTGGCACCATAGTGCACAGAGTGCCTGGCCCGAAGACAGGAAGATTTCATCTTCCTGAGTTCAGATCTGGTCTCAGACACTTACTAGCTGTGTGAACCTGGGCAAGTCACTTAACCTTGTTTGCTTCAGTTTCCTCATCTGTAAAATTTGCTAGAGAAAGAAATGGCAAAACACACCAATATCTCTGCCAAGAAAACCCCAAATTGGGTCATGAAGAGTCAGACACGACTGAATCACCTCAACAACAATTAGATACACAAACACACACACACACACACACACACACTCTAAAGTCTTAGAAAGTGTGTATATATAATATATAATATAATCTAATATATAGTGTATATATAATAGTCATATTTTATATTATACATAATATATATTATATATGTATATATACAATATACTATAGTCTTAGAGACTATGTATAAATATAATACAATATAATATAATGTGATATATTTATATATACATATATATATATATATAAGACTATTACATACACACACAGACACACACACACATACAGACATATACATACACTCTGTAGTCTTATAGAGTTGTCTCAGGGCACTGAGAGGTTTATTGACTTACCCATGGTCACACAGCCAGTAATGGTCTGAGACAGGGCTTGAACCTAGGTATATCTTACTTCAGTACTGGCTCTCTGTACTGCACTTCAATATTATGATTATAAAGATACTACACTAAATGAATGAATAGATTTTGATTAGTTTCCACTTTCTTATAAAAATTAAAGGGGGAAGAGGAGTGGTAGAGGACTCTCTACACAGTACACTCATGGGAGTATATGTTACAGAATCGGAGACACAGAGCTAGAAAGGGCTTCAGAGGTCATCTAGTTCAACTCCCTCAGTCAAAAGCAAGAAGAAGAAGAACGAAGAAGAAGAAGAAAAGGAAGAAGAGGAAGAAGAAGAAGAAGGAGAAGAAAAGGAAGAAGAGGAAGAAGGAGAAGGAGGAGAAGGAGGAGGAGGAGGAGGAAAGGAAGAAGAGGAAGAAGAAGAAGAAGAGGAAGAAGAAGAAGAAGAAAAGGAAGAAGAGGAAAAAGAAGAAGGAGAAGGAGAAGAAGAAGAAAAGGAAGAAGAGGAAGAAGAAGGAGGAGGAGGAGAAAAGGAAGAAGAGGAAGAAGAAGAAGGAGAAGGAGAAGAAGAAAGAGGAAGAAGAAGAAGGAGGAGAAGAAGAAGAAGAAGGAGGAGGAGGAGGAACAGAAGGAGGAAAGGAAGAAGAGGAAGAGAAAGAAGAAGAAGAAGTAAAGAAGAAGAGGTAGAGGAAGAAGAAGAAGGAGAAGAAGGAGGAGAAGGAGGAAAGGAAGAAGAGGCAGAAGAAGAAGGAGAAGGAGGAGGAGGAGGAGGAAAGGAAGAAGAGGAAGAAGGAGAAGAAGAAAAAGAAAAGGAAGAAGAGGAAAAAGAAGAAGGAGAAGGAAAAGAAGAAGAAAGAGGAAGAAGAAGAAGAAGGAGGAGGAGGAGGAGGAAGAAAGGAAGAAGAGGAAGAAGAAGAAGAAGAAAAGGAAGAAGAGGAAGAAGAAGGAGGAGAAGAAAAGGAAGAAGAGGAAGAAAAGGAAGAAGAGGAAGAAGAAGAAGGAGAAGGAGAAGAAGAAAGAGGAAGAAGAAGGAGAAGAAGAAGAAGAAGGAGGAGGAGGAGCAGAAGGAGGAGGAAAGGAAGAAGAGGAAGAGAAAGAAGAAGAAGAAGAAGTAAAGAAGAAGAGGTAGAGGAAGAAGAAGAAGGAGAAGGAGGAGGAGGAGGAGGAAAGGAAGAAGAGGAAAAAGAAGAAGGAGAAGAAGAAAGAGGAGAAGAAGAAGAAGAAGGACGAGGAGGAGGAGGAGAAGGAGGAGGAAGAGGAGGAGGAAAAGGAAAAGGTGAAGGAGAAGAAATAGCAGCACTAGAAAATAAATGAGTTCCTAAAGTCACGCTGGAAGTAAGCATCAGAGGCAGCGTTTGAACCCAAGTCCTCTAACTCCAAAGCCAATTAGTTCCTTTTCCTCTGTACCACACTGTCTCCCTCTTTAATTAATAGAGTCTAGTCAGTTAGGGCTTCACTGTATCAGTTAAGCACACCTGAGAATTACCTTGGAGAAATTTCTTTGTGAACACCTGAAACCCTTCTGAAGTCTTATTTCCAGAGGATTCCAGAACAATGAGGCCTGTGATATTGTCCAGCAAGACAAGATCAGAGAGATTGGCTGCAGATGGTCTCTTGGTATTGTTAATGAGAAGTCTCACAGAGGCAGTCTCAGCCTCTCTCTGCTGGGACACCTATGGCAAAGAGGAGGAGAAATCAATGTAGTGTTTCCCACCAAGAGGCATGCTTGGTAAAACGTGCCAAGATTTACGTGTGGAAGTGAAATCTTCAGGAAGGAGGGTGCTGCGGCATTTTCAGCGTTCTGATGATTTGTCAGGCTCTGTTTGATTTTAGACTCCCAAGGAGATTCAGAACCCATGCATGTCAAGCTGTTGCCTGGTGACACTGTGATCGAAAACCTCTATTTTGAAATAGAGTACAACAGTTTTTGCAGAGAAATGTTAGGTGTGGGTGCAATTAGGAATCCGTGAACCTGAGCTACAGCCTGGTAGAGAAACCCAAACTGTAATATTGTAATCAGAGTCTGGCAGACTGAAAATCAGCATTAGTACAAGGAGCACTCTATTAAGACGAGATTTTTTCATAAATTATGAATGAAGTTATGTTACCATTTCATTTGTCATTTGAAGACCTTCACAAACGCACATTTCACAGCCTTTTCTCTCTATTATATTCAAATAAGAAGAATGACATCTCAGCATAATGGAAAGAGGCCTGGACATAGACAAGTTGTTGCTGTTCAGTCGTGTCCAACTGTTTGTGAACCCATTTTGGGCTTCCTTGGCAAAGATGCTGGAGTGGTTTGTTAATTCTTTCTCCAGCTCATTTTACAGATTAGGAAATGGAGGCAAACAGGGTTAAGTGACTTGCCCAAGGTCACACAGCTAGGAAGTATCTGAGGTCAGATTTGAACTCAGGAAGATGAGTCTTCCTGTCTTCAGGCCCAGCACTCTCTCCATTGTGCCACCTACTTGGGCAAGAGAGACAAGATCTGAGTTCGAATCCTGGTTCACATACTATCAGAGTACCTGTGAACAAATTATCACCTTTGTAAGCCTTAGTTTCTACCTCTGTAATAAAGGGATTATACTTGAACTACCTACCTCACAGGATAATTATGAGGAAAGCACTTTGTACATTGCCAAATACTACAGAGATAATTATAATTAGATAGATCACCCAAAATATCACAGACTTAGAGCTCAAAGAGAACTCAGAATCCTACCTTAGACACTAATTCTGAGCAAGTCACTAAAATGCTGAACCTCAGTTTCCTCATCTAGAGGACACTCATTCTACAGAGGAGGTCCACATAGGTTGTGACTTGCCCAAGGTCACACACATAGTAAGCAACAGAACTAGACTTACAACATAAACTCCTTCACTTTAAATTTAGCACCAGCATTCAAAGCCAGGGTCCCCAACGTGGAAACTCCCCTCCAACAATACTGATTTACAACTCAATGATTAATTCAAATGAGATAATAGTATAAAGTACTTAGCATAATACCTAGTATGTGCTTAATAAATGTTTGTTTCAGTTCCTCTGGGAGCCAAGATAGTTGAGTAAGAAGTAAGTCCCTCTCACCCTCCCTCATTAACCTCCGAAAACCCAGAAAATATCACCCCAGCAAAAACCCTGGAACAGCTGAAAAAGCAGACAGACAGGGTGCAGCAGTCTGCTAGCTCAGGAAGCTCGAGGGATTAACAGGAAAGGCCCCTTTCACACTGGGAGGGAAGGGGAGCAGTACAGAACAGGAGGCGTCTCAGTAAGCTAGCAGAAAGACCCACCTCAGCATCCCAAGGGGAGATCCTGAACCCCACAGTGGTGGAGCAGGCAAGCACCAACACCAGGACCCCTGAGTGCCTCAGTATGGGCAGGGAAACCAGTGGAAACTGGCTTGGAAAACCACCACATGCCACAGCGTTCTCTGGCAACCAAGTCTCCCGGTGCCTCAGTAAAACTCTGGGAAGCACAACTCCAAGAGGAAAAGCTCCAGGCAGAGAAACATCCTGCAGCAGCGAAACATCCCTCTGCAAGGCCCAGGTGTGCAGGAGCCAAAGAAAGAAGCCAAAGTCCTGGGTGAGCAGGCATCCTCCAGGGGCCAGCCTCCCCACCCCCACCACTAGAGCTCCAGCGTTGCTGATTCCAGCCCAACACCAGGTAAGCTGCAAGAACCTTACAGCCTCCAACTGCCAGCATCTGAGGCCCCAGCACACAAAGCCAGTGACCAGGTCCTGGGCTCCTAGCACAAGAAGGCTGGGTCAGTGCCCCCTGCTCCCCAGCAGAGCTCATTTTTTTAAAGGTCAGGAAATAAGCAAACATCATAAGCAAAAAGAAACATACAATGACCATAGATGCTTATTATGGGGACAGGGAAGATCAAGGCAGAAATTCAGAACAGGACAACATTGTCAACAAACCCAAATCTGGAACCTCAAAAGGGAATATGAACTGGCCTGAAGCCCAAAAAACCTTCTTGGAAGAGCTCAAGAAGGATTTTAAAAGTCAAATAAGAGAGGTAGAAGAAAAATTGGGAAAAGATATGAGAGGTATGCAAGAGAGTCAATAGCTTAGAAAAGGAAAGACAAACATTAACTGTAGAAAACAAGTCCTTTAAAAATACAATTGGCCAAATGGAAAAAAAAAAGTACACTGAAGAAAACAAGTCCCTAAAAAATAGAATTGGCCAAGTGGAAAAAAAGTACACTGAAGAAAACAACTCCTTAAAAAGCAGAATTGGCCAAATGAAAAAGGAGGCATAAAAACTGAGAAGAAAAACTCCTTAAAAAGTAAAATGGGTCAAATGGAAAAGGAGATACAAAATCTAATACAAGAAAACAATTCGTTAAAAATTAGAATTAGGCAGGTGGAAACTAATGACTCTATGAGAGAGCGAGAATCAGTCAAACAGAAACAGAAGAATGAAAAAATTAGATGAAAACTTATATAAAATACCTCATTGCTAAAACAACTGACCTGGAAAATAAATCCAGGAGAGACAATTTCAAAATCATTGATCCACCTGAAAACCATGATAAAAAAAGAACCTGGACAGCATCTTTCAGGAAATCATCAAGGAAAACTGCCCTAAGGTCCTAGAACCAGAAGATAAAATAGTCATAGAAAGAATCCACCAATCACCTCCTAAAAGAAATTCCAAATTGAAAATGCCAAGGAATATAGTAGCCAAATTCCAAAATTACCAGGTCAAAGAGAAAATACTTCAAGCAGACAGAAAGAAACAATTTAAACATCATGGAACCACAGTCAGGATTATGCAGGACCTTGCAGCTTCTACACTAAAAGATCATAGGGTGTGGAATATGATATTCCGTAAGGCAAAGAAGCTTGAATTACAACCAAGGATCAACTACCCAGCAAAAATGAGCATAATCTTCCAGGGGAGGAGATGGACATTCAATGAAATGGGGGACTTCCAAACCTTCCTGATAAAAAGACCAGTGCTCAAAAGAAAGTTTGATCTTCAAATACCAGACTCAAGAGAGACATAAAAAGGTAAACAGGACAGAAAAAAAAATAACATGTTATTAATAAAGAGCAAACTGTTTACATCCCTACAAGGGAAGATGATACTTGTAACTTTTGAGAACTATATTCTTATTACACCATTTTAAAGAAGTATACATAGACAGAGGGGGTGGGTATAAGTTGACTTTGATGTAATGATAAAAAATCTAATTAAGTGGGTTAAATGGATCTAAGTGAGTGGATTAATCAGATCTAATTAAGAGATTATACTAGGAGACAAGGAAAGGAGAAGGCAGACAAGGGTAATTTACATTACAGGAAAAGGCACAAAAACCTATTACAGTAGAGGGAAAGAAAGGAGGGAGATGAGCATTGTTTGAAGTTTACTCTCATCAGATTTGGCTCAAGGAGGGAATAACATAATCAGGTATATTTAGGTATAAAAATCTAGCTTGCCCTATAAGCAGTAGGAGGGAAAAGGGAGGGGAGATAGAAGGAAGAGAAGAAGTAGTAAGGGTAAAGGGGAAGAAAAGGGAGGGAGGACTGAGGGAGGCAGTGGTCAAAAGCAAAACACTAGTGAGGAGGGAAAGGGAGAAAGAAGAAAGAAGAGCATGGGGGGGATAGGTTTTTCTTTCCTTTTGCTTTGTGTCCTCTTTCTTGTGGTTCTTCCTATTGGTTCCAATTCTTCCTTACAACGTGACTAATGTGAAAATGTTTAATAGGAATGTATATGTAGAGCCTATATCAGACTGCACGCCATCTCCCAGGAGCAAAGTAGGGAGGGAGGGGGAGAAAAATTTAAAACTCAAAAGCGTTACGGAAGTGATTGTTGAAAACTAAAAATAAATTAATGAAAAAAAGGAGAAAAAAAATAAATGATAAGTAGGTGAACTTCAAAAAAACCTAGAATGATTTGTATGGACTGATGCTGAGTGAAGTGAGCAGAACTAGGAGAACGTTGTACATAGTAACAGCCACCTTATGCAATGACTAACTTTGACAGACTTAGCTCTTCTCAGCAATACAAGGATCTAAGACAGCTCCATCGTTTCATGATGGAAAATACTATCCCCATCCAGAGAAAGAACTATAGAGTTTGAACACATATTGAAGTGTACTATTTGCTCTTTTTTTTTTCTTCTATTTTGTTTTGTTTCCTCTTTCTAGTGGTTCCTCCTATTGGTTCTAATTCTTCTTTACAACACGACTAGTGTGAAAATATGTTTAATAGGAATGTATATGTAGAGCCTATATCAGATTGCAAGTGGTCCTGGGGAAGGAGGTAGGGAGGGAGAGAAAGAAAAATTTAAAACTCAAAAAGGTAATGAAGTGATTTTCGAAAAATAAAAATAAATTAAAAAATAAATAAAAAATAAATGTTTCTTCCACCAAGTTATACTGTTAGAGAGTCACCTGGGTCATTGAGAGACAAAACAACTGGTGGTCATAGGACCATAGATTTTGAGATGTCCACATAAGACAGATCTATATCCATTGCTGGGCCCATACTCAGAGCCTTTTCAGTTTGGTAGGACATGCTAGAACTTATACATTGACAGAAGAGGCTTTCAGAAATTGTGGTCAACACCTAGTGAAATTATACATTAGAAATTCAGTAAAGGTTACACATAGACTAAAATTTTCGTGAAGATGATGGTGTGGCAACTAATCAAGATATATTTAAATTAGCTTTATGAATGATGACTATAGGTGGTTGGACTACGTGACCTCAAAGGCCCATTCCAGCAGTAAAACTTTGGTTTTACTGATCATCTGATGTGGTAATTGAAAAATAAATTCAAATTTCATATAATGAGGGCAATCTATTGTGGAAAAAGAGCTTTGGAGAAGATCCTAATGTTTTTATTATTTTTTAATATTGAAATCTCATTACCTTCTAGCTATTTTGAAGGGAGTACTAGCTCAAGCCAGAATAATAGTGATTAGAAAAGGTGACAGGGAATTGGTTTAGTGCCAATGGAGTCCCATGTGATGAGACTGGGGAGGTAGCTTTTTTTGTTGTTTTTTTAATAGACATGTTCCTTCTCAGTCCAAGATTGACTTGCTGCTAAAAAAAAGGGGGGGGGGTGCATCACCCCTACTGACCTTCAAATCTAGCACAAAACTAAGAATACTGAAGGGAAAATTTCTGCCTCTAACCCTCAAAAGAAGCCGAGAATCAAACTGTAGGAGTTCTAACAAAGGAAAAGGTAATTACATCTGCCCTTACTAGACCAAAAGGCTTCACTGGCCTCTTGATAATGACCTATGATAGTGGCAAGGGAGAAATCAAATGAGCCTCCAAATCCCTTCCAAAAGAAAATTTCATTAACAGAACTTTGCAAATACCTCTTTAAAGAAAACATATATTTGAGGTGTAATAGCAATGATTCCCTCACCTATTCAGAAATCAATAAAAATGAGTGTTTTCCAGGAAGATGAATGATTAAAAACTTCAAGGTTGTTTTCCAGCCAAGTAACAAGAAAATGCCCATATGGCTAACTTGTCTGCTGCTAACAAAGCATGTGTTCAACTATATTTAAAAAATTTTAAAAGGCAGGCAAGATAAAACATAAAATAAAATATGAATTAGATTTCAAAATGGAAGCTCTCTTTTTTTTAAAGTACCTAACTGCAACTAATTTACACTTATTACTACCCTCAGATTCTATTCTGATAATTCTGGAATTTTGAGGGAAGTTTTAATTTATCCTAAAACAAAAGGATCTCATAATAACAATCTTACTTAAAAAGCATGATGGAAAGCATCTGGGTGAACATTAACAGAAGCAGAAAAAGAAGTGGCGTTATAATGCAAATATATTATGGACTGACTGCTTCAGAGGAGGAGATAGATGAGAAGGGTTTAAAAACAGCTGCAATTTGTTTTGTTTTCATTTATCTTTAAGAGCTTATTGCAATCAAAGTATTAGGAGCATTATTCATGTAGGAAATCTAGCAATTTTTCTTCAACTTTATATGTCTTCATCTATTAGAATATAACCTCCCAAAGGGCAGGGACTGTTGCTTCTCCAGTGCTTAGCACAGTGCCTGGCAGGTAGTAAAGACTTTTGTTGTTGTTGTTATTCGTTATTTCCTATATATGAAGTCATATTTGGTCATATTTTAGTCAGTATATTTCAGCATAACGTTTTATAGAATTCTAGATTTGGAAAGCACCTTCGAGATAATCATATTTAACCTCTGAACCAATTCAGCAATCCCTTCTATAATAAATCTGACATGTTCATCCAGTCACTGCTGCAACTTTTCAAAGTTTTTGATATAATTAAGACTTGGAATAGGTTAGGTACACAAGACACAGTAGTCAATGACTATAGTAATCTACTGTTTGATAAACCCAAAGATCCCAGCTTCTGGGATAAGAACTCATTATTTGACAAAAACTTGAAAAGAGTATGGCAGAAACTAGGCATAGACCAAAATCTTACACCATATGCCAAAATAAAGTCAAAATGGGTACTCTATTTAGATATAAAGGCTGATACTATAAGCAAACTGAGAGAGCAAGGAAGAGTTTACCTGTCAGATTTATGGAGAACAGAAGAATTTATGACCAAACAAGAAATAGAGAACATTATGAAATGCAAAATGGATAATTCTGATTATATTAAATTAAAAAAGGTTTTGCACAAACCAAGTCAACACAACCAAGATTAGGAGAGAAACAGAAAACTTGGAGAGAATTTTACAACCAAGGTCTCTGATAAGGACCTCATTTCTAACATACATAGAGAATTGAGTCACATTTATAAGAATATAAGTCATTCCCCAGTTGATAAATGGTCAAAGGATATGAACAGCCAGGAGATGAAGAAATTAAAGCTATCTATAGTGTGAAAAAATGTTCTAAATCACTATTGATTAGAGAAATACAAATCAATACAACCTCACACCTATCAGATTGGCTAACATGACAAAACAGTAAAATGATAAATGTTGGAGAAGATGGGGAAAATTGGAACATTAATGCATTGTTGGTGGAGCTGGGAAATGATCCAACCATTTTGGAGAGCAATTTGGAACTATGTCCAAAGGGTATAAAAATGTGCATTATAATCTTTGACCCAACAATAGCACTTCTAGGGCTGTAACCCAAAGAGATCATAAAAAGTGGAAAAGGACCCACATGTATAAAAATATTTATAGCAGCTCTTTCTGTGGCGGCAAAGAATTGGGAATTGAGGGAATGCCCATCAATTTGGGAATGGCTGAACAAGTTGTGGTATATGAATGTAATGGAATACTATTGTGCTATAAGAAATGATGAGCAAGGAGACTTCAGAAAAACCTGGAAAGGCTTACATGAACTAATGCTTATTTAAGTGAGCAGAACCAGGAGAACATTGTACACATAGTAGCCATGTTGTGCAATGATTAACTTTAATAGACTTAGCTCTTCTCAGCAATGCAAGGATCTAAGACATCTCTAGACGTCTCATGATGGAAAATACTATCCACATCCAGAGAAAGAACTATGGAGTTGGAATGCAGATCAAAGCATACTACTTGCTCTTTTTTTTTCTCTTCTGTTTTATTTTGTTTCTTCTTTCTTGTGGTTCCTCCTATTGATTCTAATTCTTCTTTACAAAATGACTAATGTGAAAATATGTTTAATAGGAATGTATATGTGGAGCCCACATCAAATTGCACTCCATCTTGGGGATAGAGGCGGGGAGGAAGGGGGAGAAAATTTAAAACTCAAAAGCTTATGGAAGTGAATATTGAAAACTAAAAATAAATTAATTTTAAAAAAGACTTGGTAGGATGTGAGTTATGACTGGAATATGGCAGTATAAAGGAACAATTTATTCAAAAGGAATATTTGGTGGAGGATGACTGGAGGGAGGAACTAAGCAATATTGTCTTAGATGTACAATACAGACTACTGAGGCAGGAAAAGGAAAAAGAGATTTAGTTTAGGAAATAGATCACAAACATTGAAGGGTGATCTAGTGATGATGGGGAACCTCAAACATCTGTTAGACTTCCCTCACTTCCAGAAACAGAGATGATAAAATCCATGACTTGCCTGAATGGTGATTTCATTCTCCAATAGGTAAAAGAAGCAACGGCAGTAATTTATGGTTTTTAGTTGGAATTCATCAACCAATGAAAAATTTGAAAAGATTATGAGATGATGGAAACAAAGGCTGCCTGCAAAAGAGTGATGTGTACCTTTACAAAAAGTGTTGGTTACCTTGAAGGGCAGAATGAGCTGAGGCCAGGCATAAATGCTAAGGACAGGCCAAGAGGCCTGATTTGCTAAAGTGGAAGATGAGAAGATCAAAGTACTGAGAGCATGCTTTTCATGGAAGATGGGATGATAACAGGTGATAAAAGAAAGGAATCAACTGTTAGTTCATGAGTTCACCACCAAGGAGACTAATCTTTGGATGAGGAAAGAGAAATTACATATGGTTAATGTGAAGTGAAATGAACTACTGAGAAGACAGTAAGAGTAGCTAGCTACCTTCAGTAAGTACAAGTCACGAGGCTGAGACAAACTCTATGGTAAAAGCACTGAGAAATCATCATTTCATGGAGAAGAAATGTCATAAGACTAGAGAAAAGGAAATTTCTTCCTTTTTAAGAAGGAGAAATATGACTTTCCAAACTATAACCTGATTAGTTTCTCTCTGATTCCTGGGGAAATTCTAGAATGAATAATTAAAGAGATCTAAAAGAAATACCTTAAAGAAACTACCAGTGATCATTAAGAGCCAGAATGACTTCCTCAAGAACAAATTATGCCAAACTAGCCTCATTTTCTTTCTTTTTTTGATAGGATTACAAGACTGGTAGACCTGAAGCCTTGGGGTGGGGGTGGGGGGGAGTATACCTGCATTTGAGCAAAGAATCTGACAAAGTCACTCATGATATCTTTACAGAAAAGATGGAGAAACGTGGGTGGGATGATAGTACAGTATCTAAAGCATCACTGAAGCCTTGGTCTTCCCTGACCCCAAGTCCAGAATGCTTTCTGCTTTACTACATCGTCATCACTGCCAAACTGACAAGGCTTGGTACCATTCTTTGAAGCTTAGAAAGGCAATGGCCTGAAGCATGACCAACACGTGATAAATTTTCCAGTCACAGCAACTCATGAATGTTGTCTACAGAGTCAGAGAGAAGCTAAGCTTTAAGCTTTTTCAGTTATGGAAGGAATACCTATACCAATGTAATTGTGAATGCTCCAAGTACTGACTATAAAAGAATATTAAATCATTCACTGCTCCTATGTTTGACTACATGTAGGTAACTAGTATGGTCCATCTTTAGTATACAAAATCAACATCATTTATTGGAATGAAATGCAACTTTCTTTACAAATGCAACCCACATGTGAAAACTTACCATTGCACATTTCTGGAAAACTATCCCATACTCGGAAGACACAGAAATACTGGAAATATCTTCATACTGAAAAAAAAAAGTTACTCAGTGAAAGAAATCCATTCCAACCCAATGCCCTTTATAAAAGAGTGCTATAGCATACTTAGATGAAAATGAAAAGCAGTGAGATGAAGACAAATTAACTATGAAAACAGAATGCCTGCTTTTTTCTGATGACTTTGCCACTTTGGCTGACTAGGAAAGGACCTCAAAGATCATCTTACTCAAACATTTAATTTTACGAATGAGGAAACTGAGGCCCAGAGATATGAAATAACAGGATCAATGTCATTCACACAGTAAGTGGCAAAGTCATGATTTGAACTCACGTATCCTGAGAATGTCGTATACTAGACAGTGAGCAAGTCTCAAGGTCAAGACGAGTTGGAATCAAGTCCTACCACTGACACATACTGGCTGTGTGATTTTGGGCAAGTCATTTAACCTCTTATTGCTCTATCCAACTCTGTAAACAGTAAGTTACAGAGAAATGCCAACATGCATTGGTAGAGGGTGTTTCCTCACCTAGCACTTCTCAACGCCAATGAATCACAGTTCCAATGCTTAGCCATATTCTGACTCTAAATCCAAAACTTTTTGCCACCATACCAGGATACTCTTAATATTTCCCCTGCATTTCAGATGTATAAAATGTGGATAGTAATACCCAAGCTCTCCAAATCACAGCATTGTTCTGCTGATAGAAATAGATAATGTCTAGCTAGACACTTTGTGTATTCTAAAATACTATATAATAAGAAGATAAAGGCAGAATGCAGACATAGACGGCTTTATTCAATGATAAAAACTTTTGGGAAGCATTTTGTCAACCTTAAAGCACTACCTAAATGAGAGCTATTATTATTACCACGATCTCTATAAGAAAAATATTTACATAGTTATGAGGCATATATAATATGCAAGCCTAGAAAAATTGATCTATAAGAAATAGTTCAATGGTTCTTTGCTTTTGTTCATGTGTGAGTATAGAGACCAAGTGTTTCTAAGAGGTAAATAATATGGAGAGAAAGGCATAGCTAGCTATTTTATATTTTCTAGATATATTACCCTGGGTAACTCACTTCCTCTGCATAAGAATCAGTTTGCCCACCTATAAAATGGGGCTAATAATATTTTCTACTACCAACTTCTCAAGATTGTTGTGATGAAAGTGTTTTATAAATATTAACGTGGTAGATTGTTATCATTATTGCTGTTATCATAATTGATGTTGTTGCATTCATTATCTTTATGCCCGTTGTCTGAGTGCCCAGCAATTGAGATGCATTGTCCACAAATGCCAACTCAGACTTCCTCTGGTTCCAACTAAGCTTCTATCATTTTTCCCTAACGTGGGTCTTTCCCTACGGGCAAGTGTGTCCATATACAATGACTTAGAAAATGCTCACAAGGCTTTGCACCTCACTGCCTGAATGTATTCCCCGCTCTTTTCAATTTGGTACGACGGGCGAAAACAATGGATTTGGGGTTAAAAAACCTGGCTTCAAGTTATGTTCATTCAACATACTACCTGCATTACCTTGGGCAACTCATTTAATGGTGCTGGGCCTCAGTTTCATTATGTGTACAATAAAGGGATAAATGGGAGCATATCAATTGGGGAATCACTGAGAAAATGATGGTATGTGAATATGTCATGTTATCGTGCAGTAAGAAATTACGAAAGAGAGAGATAAGAAGAAACTTGGGAAGACCTGTATGAACAGATACAAAATGAAATAAGCAGCAACAAGAGAACAATTTATGTAATAATTACAACATTTTAAAGAAAAACAACTTTAAAAGACATTAGGAATTTTGATCAATGCAATGGCCAACTCCAGAGGATTAATATGAAACATACTTCACACCTCTTGAAAGAGTGGCAAGGGACTAGAGGTGCAGAAGAAGATATACTTTTTCTAGTGCATAGTCAATTTGGATATTTGCTTTACATGGCTCTCCTAACTTGTTATAAGGGAGGTATTTTTTTTTTAATTGGGGGAAAAGAATTGGGAAGGAGAAGAGAACTAATGATAATGATGGAAGGAGTATTAATGTAGCATTTTTAATGAACAGAAGAGAACAGAAAGAAGATCAGAGGGAAATACAGACAAGCAGGAGAGTTTTGGGTAATGATGTGTCAAAGTCAGCGTATATTTTAAAAGAAACAAAACATACTTTATGTAATAAAATTTGAAGCTTTATATACTATGTTGTTGTTCAGTCATTTCAGACTCTCTGTGTTCCCATTTGGTGTTTTTTTGGCAAAGATATTGGAGTGGTTTGCCATTTCCCTCTCCAGCTTGTTTTACAGATAAGGAAACTGAGGCAAACAGGATTAAGTGACTTGCCAGGGTCACACAGCTAGTAAATGTCTGAGGTTAGATTTGAATTCAGGTCTTCCTGACTCCAGGCCTGGCATTCTATCCATCGTGCCACCTAGGTGATCCCTTCATATACAGTAACTTTTTTCTATTCTATAAATATGGGAATATCCATGTTTGTTGGTATTTGATAAGTTCAGAACAACAAACAAAAATAGGAAAATATTTTTAAATGGGAGAGGAGGACAAATTGGGTGGTCTCAAAGGTACATTCCAGCTTTAACTCTATGAGTCTGAGTCTTATGATATCATAGACATCAGCTTTCTCAGGTTCTCCCTCCAAAATTAACTACACAAGGTAATGTTTCTTGCGTAACTGTCCCTTCCTATACTGGGTCATCATTTTACTCAAAATCTTCTCAACATTAAGGGAATATACCCATTGTAGCCTACTAAGCATCCTTGATTCCCAGACATACAGCTAGTCTTAATTGGCAGGGACCCTAAAAATCATCAATTTTAACACCCTGATTATTGTTGTTTCAGTCAGGTCTGATTCTATGACCCTTTTAGGGTTTTCTTGGCAAAGATACTGGAGTGGTTTGTCATTTCTTTCTTCATTTCATTTACAGATGAGGAAACTGAGGCAAACTAGGTTAAGTGACTTGCCCAGCGTCACACATTCAGTGTCTGAGGCCAGATTTGAACTCAGTTCTTCCCAACTCAGGTTCAGTGCTCTACCCACAATACTACCCAGCTACCCTCATTTTACAGAAAAAGAAACTGAGGTTCAGAGAGCAGAAGTGAGTTGCCTGAAGTCACACATTTATTAATGGCAGAGTTAGGACTAGCCCTGAGATCTGCTGACTTCCTCTGCAGTACTTCAAGAGCTCCAGGAAGAGGAAACCCATGAGGCATCTCATGCTAGTATCAGAGTGCTCTAATTGTCAGGTAGTATCTTCTTTACTGAGCTAAATCTGTCTTCCTGTAATGCCACAAGACCCTTTGATGTGTAAATGTGCATCAAGTATTACTAGAGGTTTGCCATAGATTAGTTTTTTTGTAGTACATTTTTGTACTACGTGAAAGTATCAGTGAAGTAATAACATCTATTTTTAATATGTCAAATGACTCACTGACCAAGTGGTGCATGATGGAAGAATCTCTTTTGAATAAAGTCTTCTTGGTCCATGAGCTTATTACAGAAAACAGTGAATGACTCCAAGGTTCATTGGAGGCTGCTGATGTCAAGAGCAGGTCAAAATCTTCAGTTCTTCTGTCATTTTCCATTCCAAGTGGCGCTTCAGCTAAAATTTCAACCACACCTGAGTCATCGCATGAATTAGGGATGTCATGATAAACTCTGCAGTCAAGTACTACATTAGCCAGAACTGTCGATATCAACAATGATTCATTTTCCCAGAGGGCTTCAAGTTTTTACAAAGTGCTTTTCCCACAACAACCCTTAAAGGTAAGGAATTTAAGTGTTATTATCTCCATTTTTCTGAAGATGATATAGAGAACTCAGTGATAGACATGCTTGGTCTTGTGGGTTGTAAATGGCAAAGCCATTCTAAGTAAGTCAATAAAATGGTGACTGGTCTTAGATTAAAGCCAGGCTGATTAGGCCCCCTTGACTAGCGGAAGGAAAGAAAACATACAGACAGAAACTGATTGCCTGTCCTTGTATTTGGCATTAATGCACCTATCCGTGACTGGTGTACTCAGAGACACGTGGGACTGACTTACCCTACACTGGTTCACTCAATTCCCCTTCTATGCCTCATTCATTAATATTGAAGCAACATCCATAACTGCTCAGTGACCTCAGATAATTAAGTTGTCTGGGTTGTGGCTACATGTGCAACTTAATTTCCTCAAAAAAGGTCAAAGTCGGGACCATGAAAAGCAATAGAATACAGCTTGCACATCTCCTAACCTGCTTGTTTAAACTGATCTATATAGCACGCTCAATTATGGTGGGAAGGGGACATACCTCAAGGGTTTGGTTAAAAGTCAACCAGGCAGAATTCTAGGTTACACGGTCAGTAAGATAGAGACCTAGACATTTTATCCAATCCTCAGTAACTCTCAAAATCTTCCCAAAACCAGAATTATGTGCCAGAGGTGAAGCAATTATAACTGTCTCCACAAGCACAGAGGTGGGAAAGCTGCAGCCTCAGAGCCTGGCACATGTGGCCTGCTAGGTCATCAAGTGTGGCCCTTTGAGTGAGTCCAAGTTTTATAGAACAAATGCTTTTATTAAGGGTACTTGCTCTGTGAAATTTGGATTCAGTCAAAGGTCCACACTTGAGGACCTAGAGGGCCACATGTGGCCTCAAGGCTACAGATTCCCCACCCCTAGGCTAAGATATCAAGAAGTGAAGGTTTCTTATGAATTAACTGCAGAGAATGTTATGCTTACTCATGCAGACCCCCTCTACCAGCAGCCATAATGTGACAGAATACACAACCTGACCCAAGACATTGTACTCCGGGAGCCACTCAATCATTTTCTTCCTGTGGTTGCAGTATCTTTCAACAGCCCCGCCCTAAGCCTCACACCCCATTATTCTGCGGCAAAAACAAGCAGATCTCAACTATGCCCACTCATCGGCCAAGGAAGAGGAGATACAGGATGGCAGAATCATACTATACTCGGGGCAGACAACTAAAGAAGGAGGGAAAGTTGGGGGGGGGGATGTGAGTTTAGTTTTGTACATATCTCTGAGACATCCAGTTTGTAATATCTAACAGGCAAGCAGAGAGGCAGGACTGAAGCTTGGGGGAGACGCCACTGCTAGATATACAAATCTGTGCTTCATCTACATAGAGATGGTGGTTAAATGTGTGAGAGCTGATGAGGCTGCCAAGAGCATGTAGAGAGGAAAAAGAAGAGGGCCTAGTACGGAACCTTGGCGAGCATCCGTAATCAGGGGGATGATATGCAAAATGAGCCAGAAAAGGAGATGGAGAAAGAGCAACCGAACAGGAGGAGAATAAGGAGAGTGAGGCCATGAAAGCCCAGAGAGGAGAGAGTAAACCGGAGAGGATGGTCATGGGTATGAAATGCAGAAGGGAGGTTGGGGATGATGCGTACTGAGAAAAGAGCATCAGGTCACCAGTAAATTCAGAAAGAACCATTTCAGTGGAGCCATGAGGTCAGAAGCCTGATTGCAATGTACTGTGGAACAAATCAGCGGAGAAGAAGTATAGGCAATAAGTATACATAGGAAATTTGACTGATAAATGTAGGAAAAATATAGGATGATAACTTGAGGTAACGGTGGGGCCTAGTGAAAGTATTTACGAATGGAAGAGACTTGGGCATATTGAAGGCAGTAGAGAAGGAACCTGCCCACAGGGAAAGGTTGAGTTGTTGAAAAACAAGGGTTATAACTAAGGTATGAAACACAGAAACACTACCACATTATCAGAGACTGACAGAGGCAATACAGGTGGGGAGGGAGGGGGTTTGGAGGTAATGCTAAGGAACTTTGAAATGAAGAAAACAGGAAAAGAGGTTAGTACCTAACCAGAATGGCTTCAGCTTTCTCAGTAAGGAAAAAGATGAGACCTTCAGCTAAGAGAAAGAGGAAAGGGAGAAGTGTAAGAGCTTTGAGGAAGGAAGAGAAGGTTTGGAATAGTTGTAGATGGAGAGAAAAGAACACCAGCTGTGGAATAAGATGCCTTAGGATCAAATTCTGGCACCACCGCTTAGCAGCTGAGTGAACTTGGAAATGTTTCTTTGAACTACAGATCTAAATGAGCCTTCATTTCATCATCTATAGCATAGCATAACAATTATTGACATGGGGTTAGGGCAATGGGCTACACTAGATATACAATGTAAAGCATTAAATACTTATAATAAGTAAGTGTTATACACTAATTGACTGAAAACTGTAACCTTTGGGGGATAAAAAAAAAAAAACTAGTCTAACTCCTTTATTTTGCATATGAAGAGATAGACACTCAGAGATAGGAGTGACTTAGCCAGTCCTTCATCCAGTTAGAAGAGAGAGGAGCAAAAGACAGGCTTCCTAATTTCCTAACCCTGTGTTCTCTTCTCTGATGGTTGTAGTCCTACACAACCTTTTGAATGGTAGGCTGTCTCTCAAGCTAAATATAATCTCAGATATGCCTAATGAGAAAATAAAGTCTATTAAGTAAATCTATTCTCTACAAATCATTAATATTATATGTATATTTATAATGCATTAGAGGAATTCAATATTAAGGTCCTCCGAGAGAGACTTTACGTGGCCAGGATTTTCACTAGGACACAAGGATAAGCAAAGGATGAGAGAGAATCTGAAACTGCTTGTTGCTGATACAAAATCAGCTGAGCTGAAACAGGACTCGGCATAATGACCTAGTTGATGCCTAGGGGATGGTGGAGCGGGTGGGAAGGATGCACATTTAGAGCAAGAATAACTCAGACAAGTCAGTCCGAGTTCCCAGGGCTACATCTATACAGGAGGACTTTAAAGCTAACAACAGCACGCTTCCTACCTTACAGGACTGTTGTAAAATAAGCTACCATTAATCTTCTTATGTGATAGTATGACAAATGACACACTCAGAAGGTCTGGGTGGCAGATATTACAGAGGCAGTTTATCACGTGAAGAGATACAGGGTCTTGGTTTCAGAGAATCAGTAAAGAAACAAATTTTTCTCTGCTCATTAGAGAAGTGGGGGGGGCAATGGAAAGGAATGATGCATATACTGCCAGATGCAGTCACTTAATCACTTTTGCTTAACTGCTCACACAAAGGAAGTTTCAATAGGGTAGGTCCAAGAATGACAGTGATGTACAGCACAAAAAGTGCTGTACATCACTGATAAAAAAAAGGTGTTATCTAAGTCACATAGCAAAGATGGCAGAAAGAAGGCAAACTATTTGATTTACAGATTGGGTCAAATGGTAGTATAAACAAACAGTAAGCCAAAGTTCAGTGAGATAATCTCATGGCTCAATTGTTTGCACAAAAATGGGGAGAATTCCAGAATTATTTGTGATCTGAGGAGAGAACTATATTGTCATTGTGTTTAGCATAGGATCCAAATAGAAAAGCCAACACTGAGTTGAAGGGTATGAAGGGGGCAGGGAGTTGAATGGTCTCAACTGATGGATGGTCTTCAACATTTATCAGTTTTAATGAAAACAATGGTACTATTGAGAATATGCTGCTCTCTGGGGCTTTTCTGAAGAGCAAACCTTCCATTTGGAGCATAGCTAATGGCATAAATAAATGAGAAGGGAAAATCGTTGTTCACTTAGGAGAGGAAAAAAAAACAAAAAACTAAAAACACCTGTCAATTGATAAAATAGCTCAGAGCAAAAGAGTGAGTTAGCATTCCCAGCTTTGGTTTTAAGCTTCTCTCCCTCTTTTTTTCACCATTCCTTGTGTATTTTCTGTCTGCTTTGTAATGCCGTTATATCTAAACTGGCCTCCTTCCTCTTCACCTCTCTAAATTCCTACCAGTCCTTTAAACTCCAACTTAAATGCCACCTCCTCCAGGAAGCCTTTCCTGATTCTTGGGTTCAGGACAATCTTCCCTCAGAGAAAGACACAGTTCTTAGTTTGTATTTCTTTAATGCCATTACCATAAATATTAAATATTATACTTAGTTCTATTGCTAAATTATCTCACTCTGGTAGATTGGTGGCTCAGTGGATAGAGTGCCAGGCTTGGAGTTACCAAATCTGGCCTCAGACACTTATTAGCTGTGTAACCCTGGGCAAGTCACTTAACTGTTTGCCTCAGTTTCCTCATCTGTAAAATGAACCAGAGAAGAAAATGGCAAACCACTCCAGTATCTTTGCCAAGAAATCCCAAATGGGGTCACAAAGATTCGGACATGACTGAAAAATAACTAAACATTATCTCCCTTTGCACTCTTTGAGGACAGTACTCTTATTCCAACATCGCATCTCCCTTAAGAGATATGCTGTAATTCAGGGTTTTTAATGGTTTTTTGGGGTGTTAGGTCCAGTCTTCTCTGCCCAGATGATTATTAACCATACTATGACGACCTGAAGGAGGACAGGGACCAAGAGTCATTCCTCTCAGGCCGGGGTTATTGCCATAGCCTGCTGATTGGTCTCCCTGCCTCTCATCTCTCCTCACTGAACTCCATGCTCCTCTCAGCCAGCAGATTGATCTCCCTAAAGCACAAATCCAACCACATCATCCCCCATTCTAAGCATTCCAATGGCTCCCTGTCATCTCCAGGATCAAACAGAAAAATCTGCTGCTGGGCTTTCAAAGGCCTTCATGACCTGGTCCCTTCCCAGTCTTCTCACCTTCTTCCCCTTCACGTTCCCCGAGTCCAGTAACACTAGCCTCCTTATTCTTCTCCACAAGCTCTTCCTCCATCTTCTGGGTCTGAGGTGCTCCTACGCCTAGAATGCTCTCTCTGCTCATCTTGACCTTTAAGCTTCCCTGGCTTCCGTCAAGTTTCAGTGGAGCAAGATGCCTTTCCCAGTCCTTCATAGTCTTAGGGCCTTCCCTCTGAGACTGTTCCCATTTTTTTTCTGGCTATTGCTTATTTGCTTATTGGCGTGTTTCCTCCTGCTCTCGACTATAAGCTCCTTGAGAGAAGGGACTGTTTTTTGCCTTTCTTTTTATGTCTGACACTTAGCACTTTACCTGGCACATGTGTTGTTGTTGAGTCATTTTTCAGTCTTGTCCCACTCTTCGTGACCCCATTTGGGGATTTCTTAGGAAAGATACTGAAATGGTTTGTCATTTCCTTCTCCAGCTCATTTTGCAGATGAGGAAACTAAGGTAAACAGGGTGAAGTGACTTGCCCAGGGTCACACAGCCAGTGAGTGTCTGAAGTTGGATCTGAACTCAGGAAGATGAGTCTTCCTGACTCCAGACCCAGAACTGTATCCACTGCACTACCTAACTGACCCTCGGCACATAGTACACCCTTAATATATGCTAGTGGCTAGCTAACTGACTGACTAATTCTGAATTCCCCACAAGGTTTTCATCTGGTAGATGCCAAATATTTGTTAATTTGAAATGGACAGAGTATCCAAAGACACCTTTAAAATGCACATTCCACTGTTTATTTTTTATTAAATTAAATGCTGAATATAAAAGTCACAGCTAGGTAATATAACTCAATTGTGTTTGTCTTGTTTTTTAAAGAACTTAAAATATAGGTGAAATTATTGGGTGCTAAGGAAAAGTCAATATCTTTCTGCTTGAAAACAGAAGCATAGCACCATGAAACCAAGGATTTGAAAGGAGCAGTTCGTGATGAAAAGGGCAGCAAAAGTATTTTTGTGTTCAGAAAGAGACTGTCAAAGAATGTAAGATATGGCCACTGTTATGGAGGATCATTTTTATGTCTAATGCAAATAGAAGAAGAACTTCTTTTCTAAAATGAACTGCTAAAATATGCGTATTTTAAGAAACAAAAATTTCAGATGGGATTAGGACAGTGTAGGAGGAAAAAAAAATTCTTTGTAATGTAGATGTGAGGACCTGGCTTTCTTTGTTAATAATACGGAGTGAGGTTTCACTTGTGTGGGAACAGTTTAATGTTACAGAGGCAAAGAAAGGCCTTTTATTAAAAACTAGAGAAATATGACTATAAAAAAACACAGTTTTGCGGACACCAGAGAGACTGAATACCTTGTTTGAGACTTCAGAGCTAAGACAAGATAGGTACTTTCCCTAATTTGCATATACAAAGTTTTTTTGTTGGTTTGTTTTTTACCAAAGAGGGTAAAATCGAGAAAATGAAAACTTATATAATCATTTGGATGGGGCGGTTAGAAGCAGTCAGCTAACAGAAGGCTTCCATTGAATGATTCCTAATTGCCCAGAAAGAACTGATTCCATAGCCAAAAGTTCCAGTGATAGATATTGCATGTCACAGACTTCAATTAAGGTCAAGTTTTTACTAAGGTTTTGCTGCTCTCTGCTACCTTCTCTGGCTTGGGAAAGAAAAGTAGAGGATGGGGAAAGAGGGAATGAGTTGCAACTGCTTCGGTTTCCTGATGAGTTGGTTTAAAGAATAAAGCTGAGTTGTGTTGCTGTGAACTCCATTCTGATTGGACAGTGCAGCATCCAGGTGAGTGAATAACTAATGAGGGCTGGTCTACATAGCTCAGATATAGCCAGTTTGATGAGTTTTGCAATTCTCTGGCTTAAAGAGAACACATTAACATCTAACATTTTGTAAATGCCTTTTTAGGTGTGATGGTTAATTGAAAGAGTATATAAAGGCCATATAAGTAGAGAGATGAGGATTTCCTCAGCTAAAGAGTGATGGGCATGAACGCCAAATAGTGAACAGCTACACAGTTCTTTTTGATGTTGATATTCTTGAATGGACCAGTAACATTTAGACCCAAAGTCTAGAATTGTGAGTAGCCCTAAGCACATGAGTTTTCCTCTCTTATGTGCTTCCATACCAGGTGCCTATAAATCTGGCACTGTATCTAACTCTTTAGCCAACTTACTTGCACTGGCTACCTCATCTGAAGAGACTGTACTCATGCCTTACCTCTTCTTCAGAGAATATCTCCTTTTATTTTCAACTGCAATTCAAACAAGCCTTCCTGTCTGAAAACTTTCCTGTCCTGCCTTACTGGGAGTGAACTCCTTTCCAAATGATCTCGTATCTGACTGCTTTTTACATATGTTTATGTATTTTTATACTGCAGATAATACATGCACATATGAATATATCTATAATATATTAATGTAATCTATGTGTTTTGTATGCATATATATACACATATAAAATATACACAAATATGTACACATATTTGTTTTTCTTTATATTAGATCAGATATTGCATATAACAAGCTATATAATATAAATATAAAAAATAAGTAGGTATAATATAAATATAATAAAAATAATGTAATATAAAGACATACAAATATATAAAAAGTTTATAATAAGATAATAATCACATACTTGTTGTCTTCCCCATTAGAAGGTGAGCACCTTCTAACAAACAGGGATTGTTTCATTCTTTGTATTTATATCCTCAGGACCTGGCATAGTACCTGGCACATGTAGATGTTTAATGAATATTTTGATTGATTAACTAATTAATAGTTCCAGAGACCTAATTTGATAACCAGGTATTGACTTGGAATTGGACTTGCGGGTTTTTTTTTTTTGGTTTTTTTGGGAGGCAATTGGGGTTAAGTGACTTGCCCAGGGTCACAAAGGTATTAAGTGTCTGAGGCCAGATTTGAATTCGGGTCCTCCTGACTCCAGGGTTGATACTCTATCCACTGTACCACCTAGTTGCCCCCTGGACTTGCCTTTTACAGAAGTTATGTCAACATTCCTTTGAAAAGTTCTCTTGGGACTTCAGGTTTTGTTTTGTTTTGTTTTCCTGCTTCATCATGCATTTTTAATGATTTTATTCTGAACTTAAGAAATAAAACAAGCATTTCCATAACAAAGTTGAATAGGAAAAAGATGTACATGAAACAGTTTTAACACATGTTTTACCTCTAGATGCCCTGCCTGGTATTTGGGAAGGTCTAACTCTACTACTGTATGACAATATCTCTGGGTCTCTGTTCCCTCCTATACTGATGAGCTTGAGTAGAAGATGTGGTCTTTGTCAGCTCTGTTCCTATGGTATTCATTTTCCACCCCTCTCTGATTTATACCCTATGTTCAAAAGAAAAAGTGCATATATGCATTATTCCAGACATTCTTAAGTCACATTTACTACTGAGAAGTAAAATGGCAATTTCTGGTGTTGAAAAAAAAATTTTTAAAGAGGTTAGCTATTAAATAAAGGAGAAAAAAAAGAGGAAAAAAAATGCAAAACAGGTAGTTGAGAAAGTACATACTACATACGAATATGCTTGTTTTGTAGTTTCAAATGTATCTCATTATTTCACTGACACCTTCTGAGCATAATCAAGGCTCTTACAGAATTAGAAACATTTGCTTTAGGTATTTTATGTACTCAGAGATGAATGAATGAGAAAAAATAAGACAAAATTTCAATACTATGAGGAAATTGGTTGAAAACAGGACTACCATGTGGAAGACAGATGAAATTTATTCTCTTTAGCACCAGAGGGCAGAACAAGGAGCAATTAGTTGAGGTTGCAAAGAGGATTTTGGCTTAATATGAGAGCTTTCTATCAACTGGGGTTGTCCAAAAGTTTAATGAGCTGACTAAAAGTGACTGGTGAAAGCTAGAACACCATTTGTCAGGATATTGCCGGGGGAAGATTCCTGCTTCAGGTGTAGGTTGGACAACACTGTCTGAAATTACTGCCGGCTTTGAGGCTAAAGAAATCAGTGTTTACAGGTATGAGAATGAAGGAAGAATAGGAATGAAGAATAAATTAATTCATTACATTTCATTATAATTTCAACAACTCTGCCATCCTGACCCATTCCATTAGGTTCACAAGTGAGCACCCCCTATTTCCACAATTAGGCTTCTGTCTAATTGGTAAATAGACTTCAGTCACTTGAGGAAACCCACTGGACAATGAGAGAGACATCTTTCTTACACGGATTGCTTTGATGTGTTAAGCTAAAATTCCAAGGTGATATAGTTACGTGTCTCCTTTTGCTTACTGAAAAGTCTTTTCTGGTAATCCTTCCACTAAAATCTTACTCACTCTTGTAGATGGTATTCAATGCTATCAACTCTATGAAGTCTTCCTTTATGTCCCCTCTAAGAAATAAAACTTCTACTTCAGTAAACTAAGACTGAATCCCAGGCTCCTAACTCCCAATCTAGTGTTCCTTCAACTATTATAAGAATTGAAAAGGGACTAGTAATAAATGTATCTGTAACTAGTAATAAATGGGGAGGTCACAAGAAGAAAAGATGGTTAGCAATGTCATTTTTCTTTTAACGATTAAAACAACCAAAAGTACTATCAATATCAAAAGTTACCTGTTATGTTGTGATGATAGTTCTTTACATGAGGCAACGTCGTATAGGAGCAGTCCTAAAGTTTTCAAAAGATAAAAAATAATTAATTAAAATATATATTATACTGATGAAAAGTAATTATAAGATGCATTCTTAGATAAGCCATATTTCATTTTCTTTTTATGTTGCTGTTATTCAGTTATTTCAGTTGTGTCCGATTTTTTATGACTCCATTTGGGGTTTTCTTGGCAAAGATATTGGAGTGGTTTGCCATTTCCGTCTCCAGCTCACTTTACAGATGAGGAAACTGAGGCAAACAGGGTTAAGTGACCTGGGTCACCCAGCTAGTAAGTGTTTAAGGCTGGATTTTACGTCATGAAGATAAGTCTTCTTGACTCTAGGTCTGGCACTCTATCCAATGACCCACCTATCTGCCCATATTTCATTTAGCTTCACTATAATATAAAACTTAAATTTATATATATATATATATGTATGTATGTATGTATATATATGCACTTTAAGTATATATACTATATATATACACTATGCTATCTATCTCTGTATCCCTTAAGTATATATAGTATATATGTGTGCACTTCATAAATACACTATAGTATACCATATGCATATAGAGATGATTATTCCAGGGGTAGGGAACCTATGGCCTTGAGGCTACATATGGCCTTCTAGATCCTTAAGTGTGGCCTTCTACTGAATCCAAACAAAGCTGAAGGCTACACTTTAGGATCTAGAAGACCACATGTGGCCTCAAGCCTACAGGTTCCCCACTCTTGATTTACACCTTTATATATATACATATATGTATATATATGTGTATATTTTATATGTATATATGCATATATATGTATATATGTGTATATGTATATATATGTATATATTTATATGTATATATGTGTATATATATATATTTTTTCTTTTTAGTAATGCAGTGTCAAGTGTCTGATCTGAGACCAGATTTGAACTCAGATCCTCCTAACTCCAAGACCGGTGCTCTATTCGCTGCGCCATCTAGCTGCCCCTTACACCTTAATATTTTTACCAACCACTTTAGCACAAGATTAACAGACGTTATATGGGAAGTAAGCATCAGTTGAAATATGTGGAGATACAAAGGCTGGAAAGAAAAAAGATTTAGGAAGGACATTGCTTTCAAATGATCAAAAGGGCTTTCATGGGGAAAGTAGACGCTGGTTGTTCAGTTTGGAGTCAGAGGGAACTACTAAGAATAATGATTAGAAGTTACAGAGAGTCAGATTTCAGATCATTGTATGGAGGAAAGGGGAGGACAATTCTTTAAGAATTAAAGTGGTTGAAAAATGGAAGAGCCTGGTTCAATCTTCATCATTTGGGATGTTCCAGGTAAACCTCTATGACCATCAGTTATGGATGAGGTAGAGTATTGTCATGCTTCAAGTAACAGGAGGTCCCTTCTTCGCTAAAGAATAAGAATTATAGGAATCAAGCAAAGGCTTCTTCAGGCTAATCTTACAAAGGCCTACATGTCTTACGATATGTCAGTACTGCTTACTAGATAGCTAGGCTCTTCTCTAAAAGATAACAAAATAAAACCTATAACGAAGTGGTTGGACATAGTGAAAGGATGCTGGGATAAGGCCTCAGTATTCAATTAGTGTAATCAGTGTCAGTCAGCCATTCCTTTTGCAATACTCGTAGTGAGTGGTCATTCAGAAGAAAAACAGCAATGCCAGGGACTCCACTACCTCCCTAGCCCATTCAACTTCTGGATGGTTCTGATGATTCAGAGGACAGCTAAATGTCACAGTGGATAGAGTTCTGGGCCTGGACTCAGGAAGACTCATCTTACTGAGTTCAAATCTGGCCCCAGACACTTACTAGCCATGTGACCCTGGGCAAGTCACTAAACTCTCTTTGCTTCAAATTCCTCATTGGTAAAATGAGCTGGAGAAGGAAATGGCAAACCACTCCAGTATCTTTGCCAAGAAAACCCCAAATGGGTTCACAAAGAGTCGGACATGACTAAAAATGACATAAGAACAACAACAATGATTTGGAAGTTTTTCTTCTCACTGAACCAAAAATCCAATTCTAAAATTTACACTCATTGCTCCAAACTAATTCTATTCTCTGAGGTCGAGAACAAAATGAATCCTTCTTCCACATGGAATCTGTTCAAATACCTGAAAACAACTATAATGTGATTACTTCTGCCATGTCTTCAGAACAGATATCCCCAATCCTTTCACTCAACTGCCAGACCCTCATCTTCTTAATCTCCTTACTCTGGAAGAATGATCTTGAGGGCCTTCATTATTCTAGAGGCCCTCCTCTTGAAACACTCCAGTTTCTTCTATGCCTTTTCTCCAATATGGTGTCCAGAATGGAACACAATATCCCAAACATGGTCTGAGCAGAGCAGAGTACAGAACACCTCATTCCAGACTCCCTAGTCCCATTATCATAAAACCTCTGTTCTAGGCCCAGCTCTGATGCTAGTCATTTACTTTGTATGTGTACATATACTCACAAATGTACTTTGTATGTAATTACTCTATGTAGGTATTTGTATATGAATGAATAAAAACATATTTGCTATGTGCTATGTGCCAAGCATTGTGTTAAGCATTGGGAATATAAATCTAAAAGCCAGATGGCCCCTGTTCTCAAGACGCTCATATGCGAAGTACAGGATATAATGCATGTAGGAGGGTTCTGCTGTAAGACTGATGGACAGGACTGGGATGTCTTTAGGACATATCAGCCTAGTGTATGGCAAGGTCTATTCATTTTTAAGATATAGTTTCAGGGCAGATGGTAAGGCTAAGAGGTATGAAAAGTGTGCTGGCAGAAGAGATGAAATTTATATGGCAATGTAAGGTTTTCAAGGTGTTTTCTGCATAACAATCCCTTGAGGTAGAGTCTGCAAATAATAGCATTTCCATTTGACAGATAAGGAAACTGAGGCTTAAGGAGAGTGGCCTAATCAGTTATACAACTAGGATATCTCTGAGCTAGTACTCAAATCTAGCTCTTCTGATGGATTCAGTATGTTTCATACTAAGCCACGATGAAGACAGAGAGAAGAAGACAGGTAAGGTTCCAGAATGCAGCAAGTACAAGTACAGCCAGCATTTATAAAGTATTTTAAGGTTGTTTAAATGTTTTAGGAATATTCTATCCTTAAAACTTGGAGATAGGAGCTATTATCCCCATTGTACAGATGAGGGCACTGAGGTAGAGAGAAGTTTAGTAATTTGATGAGGGTCACAAAGCTAGAAAGTGTCTGAGGCTGAATTTGAATTCAAGTCTTCCTGACTGGAGGGCCAGTGCTATATCCACTGTAACACCTAGCTGTCACACTCCTCTTTTAAACCTTTCCACTATCCTTTGATACTCAAAGTTCCTATCAGGTAACCTTAGGTCACTTAATCTCAAATCAAATAGCCCAGAGTCATGTTAGCAGTAGCTACCTTCACTACAAGAGAGTTCACAAGAGAGTTTCTTTGTTGGGAAGAGAGACAGAGAGAAACTTTACTGGTAGTAAAGCCAGCATCCACAGGATGGAAGAGCAAAAAATGGATGTGACTTTTCACTAGTACTGTGAGTCATGCAGACTGTGTAGGTTGTGGGTCCATAGAGGCATAACCTCATGGCAATCCTTTAAGTCAAGGTTGACTATATAGGTCTCTAGGGAAGGGAGAGGTACAGTAAAGAAAGGTTACTTAACTCTATGGATCTTTAGCCACTCTAGGTAGTATTACAATCAGCAGAGTTATACAGGTCCCTATGGAAAAAATGTTGGGGCAGAAAGTTTTCTTCATAGTCTTTTTGGTGTTTTTTTCTGTATTTTTTTTTTTGCTAAATAAAATTTATTATATATTTCATAACTTATTACCTCAAGGGTTTTCAAAAGAAATTAGGGTCCTTTAGGGAGCAGTAAAATGAGCCATATGATGAAGTTCCCAGGGTTTTCCTGATTAGGTACAAAGTCATGAGCAATAAAGATTTTTTTTTGAGAGAGGCCCCACCCAAAATTGTGCTTGATCTTTATATACTAGGAGGGACCCTCTGATACCAAGAGTGCATGTTCAAGTGTAGCTTCCTAGCTCCAGGATTACAGTACCATAACTTAATACTTCAAGAATAGAAAAAAGTAATAGTATATTATATTTCTTAAATAACTAGACTCTATGCTCACTACAAAGAGCACAATTGAGGGAAGAATATTAATAATGTAACATTGATACTAATAGTGATTTATATTAATAATGCACTATTGATTATTACTGCTCTAATATTAATAATTCACAATTCTGTAGCACCATAGGATTAGAAAGCTCAATTTCCCCACCTAACAATCTACTGAATTAGACAAGAAAAGAAATATCCCCATTTTACAGAGGGGAAAACCAAATCTCATAGAATTTAAGCAAATTGCTTGTACTCACCCAGTTTACAAATGAGGGGGTTTGAGACTTGTATTTAAATGTTCTAGACAGAACATCTTTCTGTTACACCAAGCTGCCTGAGACCCTGGCTCAGATCATAAACAGGTTAGTCTCAAATATATTTGAGATGTTTACAGAATAATAATAACAAAAACATTAAATGTTTAATGCCTTAATCACTTAGTTTACAAAGCACCATCTCACATTGCTATGAATTGGGTATGACTAGTATGACTCTTCTTTCCATACCATGTTTCTTGTTCTAACAGCTAAGTTGCTCATGATGGGTGAGAGGGTGACATTATCTACACACGGCTTTGTGATCTATCCCTATAGATAGAATAATATCTATTCATATTAGTTTCATTTAGAAAAGGATATTTACACACATAGACACATAATGTTTTCACATGCAAAAGAATGGAAGAATCATAGAAAGACTTGTCAATCTCTGCAGGAAAAATAAACTATTAACTTAAATATTAATATTTATTTAATTTTGATTAAATTTAATTTTAATTAATTAATTAAAATATTTGAGACACCTTTCAAAGACAAAAATGACAAACAGTTTATAACTTTGATCAGGCTAGTGGTGATTTCTTCAAATGGGCATCAGTACCACCACCACCATCATCATTATAATAGCTGACATACATTGTTTTTAGGTATTCCATGCATTAGTATCTTGTCAACAGGTTGGGAGAGACGTGGAAAGAAGTAAAAATAGGAGTTTTACTTCAAGTGCTGTTCCGGCTATTTGACCTTGGTCAAATTATCTCACCTATTCAGTTGATTAAACTTCCTCATCTGTAAGATGTTTTTTAAGCTCCCTTCTAGCTCTCGCATACTGTGTTCTAAGGCCCTACCCACTCGGCTCTTAAAGTCAATGAACATTTGAGAAACACTTAACATAATCTTATACAAGGACATCAATTGGGGAAAACAAATATAATAAATAAACGGGTAAGGGGTTGATCGGGGAAGTTGTCTTTGTTCTCTTGACAAGGACTGAGGGGACATGTCTATCTTCTATTAAAAGAGGTGTTCTCCGTAAAGTCCCAGAGAAAAACTCATCACCCTGTACATTAATCAAGTTATTTGGCAAGCTTATAAACCAAGTATAAGATGGTTCCAAGTCTTTTTCCTGGAATTTCTAAAAGCACTTGTCCCTAAAGAAAATGAAAAGGTGCTTTCACATTTACAAAAAAGGCAAAAGACAATCTGCTGATCAGAGGCAATATATTATACAGGAAAGGTTATTGGAAATTGGGCTCAGAAAGACTGGATGTATGACCACAGGTGTCATCAATCTCTCAGAGCTTCAGTTTCTTCATATATAAAATGGGAATAATAATGCAAGTGCTACTTATGTCTTTTGAGTCACTATAAGGAAAGGATTTTGCAAATCTTGAAGTACAATGCCTGGCACATAGTAGGTTCTAAATAAATATTTATTGACTGACTACATGTAAATGAGAGTTATTATTACTATTCTCTGCATATCTTTCCTCTATGCCAGCCCCTAAAAACCATGATTATTCAGCACATTATTATTCAATTGTATTTAAGCAGTAACCTGCTTTCTCCTAGTACATCAACCACAAAATCTTCAGTTCAATGGATCTGGTACAGCTCAGGCATTGCCATGGAAACTAGTTGATGTCTAGCATGAGATTTTATATTCACTATGGGGGCAAAGAAACAGGAGCTAGGGTGAGGAAGAGAAGAAGCTTTCATATTATACAAAAGGGAGGAAAAAAGAGAACTCTGAATGATGCATACACACTGATTACAACTACGTACTGTGTGTAATCAAAAGGACCAGAAAATACACAGTTTATTATTTTTTGTTGGCAGCAGTCTTTATATTCATGTGTTTGGGGAATAGGCAGCCAGGAAGAGACACAGAGAAAGAGAGAGACAGAGAGACAGAGAGACAGAGAGACAGAGAGACAGAGGCAGAGACACAGAGAGAGACAGAGACAGAGACCGAGATTGGGATTTTGTTAGCAGTAGTCTTTGTATACATATGCTTAGGGAATAAGGAGCCAGGAAGAAAGAGACAGAGACAGAGAGACAGAGACAGGGAGATGGAGAGAAAAAGACAGACAGAGAGAAGCAGAGAGACAGAGACAGAAACAGAGAGGGACAGAGAGAGAGAGAGAGAGAGAGAGAGAGAGAGAGAGAGAGAGATTTTTGTCAGCAGTTGTCTTTGTATTTATGTTTAGGAAATAGAAAGACAGGAAGACAGACAGAGAGAGACAGAGACAGTCAGAGACAGAAACACAAAGAGAGATACAAACAGAGGAATTTCAATATAATACTTCAGAGCACAACAGACAGAAATCACGACTCAAGGCATTCTTACTCCATGAACTTGAGGAGGTCCCTTAAGCTCCTTGGGTCTCAGTTTCTTGATCTGCAACATGAGCGGGTTCTACTAGATAGCCTCTCAGGTTACTTCTAGCTCCAGTCCTATGACTTATGAGTCTTTGAAGTATAGTACTTCCTCTATTCATAACCAAATTAAAAGAACCTCTCTTGCTGCATTACTTAAAGGCTGAACTTCTTTTGTTTTATTTAGATATGCCTGTGAAATCTGTTTGGAGATAAATCAACAGTAAAAGGAAAAAGTATCTCAAAGTTCTAATGGTCAATTCTTTTCTATGTTCTAAGATTTTTTTTTTCATCTCAGCCATTCTATGTTATAGGCTCCCTTACAGTGCAAATATTCTTGGTTTTGTGTTCACAGCTCCCTCCATCTCTGACTTTCTAATCTCTAAGATCATGTTATTATGTGAAATGCCTTTCTCTAGTCCCAAATTTTGCTATTCTTATTGTCAAAAATAAGCAGATGTTGTAACAAGTCTGGAGTTCACAGCATTACTGGTGAGAAAATAGGAACATCACAAATGCCAAAAGAGAATTTGGAGGATTTCAGGAGGAAAGGGCTGAACAAAGTTACTGTTGCACTCAAAAGAACAAGTATGTCTAGGTAAAAGAACATGAAAGCACTAATAGCTACACCAAAAATTATATTATCTTAGTTTCCAAATGACTGAATGCCACTTTAAGTTTTCCAGACAAAAATGGCCTATTTATTCTTTGGTGACTACATCCCCATAATAGCAAACAATCTAATAATAACTGATATTTCTGTATTACTTTTCCTGTTACCTGATGAGTTAGGAGTATTATTATCCCCATTTCATAGATGAATAAACTGAGACTCAGGGATATGAAGTAAGTAGCCCTAGGACAGTAAATAGTAAAGCCAGGGTTTAACCACATCTTCTGACACAGCCTGTGTCAGAAGTTCAGAGCAGAGTTCAAATCTGGCCTCAGATGCCTATATCCTTTCACAGGCATAACTAAATAAAACAAAAGAAGTTCAGCCTTTTAATAATGCAGCAAGAGAGGTTCTTTTAATTTGGTTATGAATAGAGGAAGTACTATACTTCAAAGACGCATAAGTCATAGGACTGGAGCTAGAAGTAACCTGAGAGGCTATCTAGTAGAACCCGCTCATGTTGCAGGTCAAGAAACTGAGACCCAAGGAGCTTAAGGGACCTCCTCAAGTTCATGGAGTAAGAATGCCTTGAGTCGTGATTTTTGTCTGTTGTGCTCTGAAGTGTTATATTGAAATTCCTCTGTGTGTATCTCTCTTTGTGTTTCTGTTTCTGACTGTCTCTGTCTCTCTCTCTGTCTCTCTTCCTGTCAAAGTCTTTGGACTTTGCTGCCTGCAATAAAGGAGACCCTTTTTCTGTCATTATCCTTCTTGACATCTATGGCTTTTGACACTAACCATTCCTTTTGGACCGTAGAATCTTTCCTCTGAGTTTTTGTCACCCTGCCCTCGTGGTTCTCATCCTACCTGAATGATCCTTTTCAACCTTTTTTCTTGGTTCACCATCTATCCTATATCACCTAATACTGGGTGTCCCAGGTAAGGCTTTGTCCTACATCCTCTTCTCTGCCCTCTTTAAACCTTTAGATTTCAGGTCTCGAGGGAGCAATAATTATCCCTATGAAGATGACTTCCAAATCTCTGTATGCAGCCCTCATCTCTCTTCTGAGCTCCATTCCTCCATTATCAGCTGACTGCCAGACATCCCCCAAATATGAGAAAGGCATCTGACACTCAGTATGTTGAAAACTGGGCTTGCTATCTATAACCCATCTCACATACACACACACCTCCACCTCGCTTCTAACTTGTTTATTTCTGTCAAAAGCACCGCCAGGCTTCCAGACATCCACTGTCACCCTCACTATAGCAGACACCTAATAAATGCTTGTTAATGAATAAATGAATGACCGAATCACTCTTCATTCTCCCTCATTCCCAGTATCCAATCATTTGTCAAGCCTCCTGGGTTCCACCTCCCTGAAATCTCTTTTATCTGTCTCCCTCGACCTCCACCCACTTACAAAGCCATCACCCTAGCTGAGACCATCTTTCTTTCTTGCCTGGGCTATTGCAATCGCTCCTTAGTTGTTCTTTCTCTTACCATTTTTCCCCTCTGTAATCCATCCTTCACATAGCTGTCAAACTAAGTTGACTATGTCACCAGGTTTGACCACGTCATTCCATGCTCAAGAAGCTCTGGTTGCTTCCTATTGCCCTTTGGATAAAATACAAAGTCTTTTGTTTCCAGTCAGCTAGGTGGTTTATTGGCTAGATCACTGGGCCTGTAGTCAGGAAGAGCAGAGTTCAAATCTGGCCTCAGATGCCTATATCTAGGTGACCCTGGGCAAGTCACTTAATTTCTGTTTACCTCAGTTTCCTCATCTGTAAAATGAGGATAATAATAATAATAGCACCTAACTCCCAGGGTTGTTGTGAGGATCAGATGAGAAGATAATAGTAAAGCACTTAGCACAGTGCCTGGCACAAAGTAAACATTATATAAATGTTAGCTATTATTATTGTTTAGCACGTACTCACTCTCTGTCTCCAACCAATCTTTCTAGATTGATTTGATTTTATTTCCCTTCATGCCCTGTATGTTTCAGCCAGACTAGTCTACTTTCTGTGTCCTATATGTGACATCCCATGTCTGGGCCTTTGTCCAAGCTGTTTCCCAAGGCTGGAATGATCTCTCTTCTCACCTCTGCCTCTGAATCCCCTGGACCATTTCTTGGTGCTTTTTTTTAATATAATTTTCTACTCTTTATTTGCTTTTGTTTTGTTGTTTTTTTTGGTTGGGCAATGGGGTTTAAGTGACTTGCCTGGGGTCACACAGCTAGTAAGTGTTATATGTCTGAGGCTGGATTTGAACTCAGGTCCTCCTGAATCAGGGCTGGTGCTCTATCCACTGCACCACTGCACCACCTAGCTGCTCCCATTGGCTCTTCTTAAACTCTGAGTCTCGACCCCACATGCAGTCATGAAAAATGTTGCAATAGTAAAAGGTTTCTCAATGTGCGACGACCAAAAATTAATTCAAAATCAATCGCATGATGAATCCGAGGTGTCTCTGTCAGTGCTTGGCCATGGTGCACACAGCAACTTCACTGCAGCTTTGGTTCTGAACACAAAGCATGTACACTTTGTACCATGCGTACCCTCGGGCCACGTAATGCCAAAGCTGCCAAAACACAAGAAGGGGTTCTGAATGGAAAAAGTCTAAGAAGCCCTGGTTTAGATCAAGGACCAAGGTTTTTTTTTTTTCCTTAGTAATTAGTGCTCCCCCAAATTAATTTGTAATTACTTTGTATATATTCTGCATGTATTTATAGATGTACCTGATTGTTGAATGTAAATAGAATGTAAAGTCTTTGATGAAAGGAGTAGGGTTTTCTTGTTATTGTTTTCGTCTTTGTATCCTGATGAACAGTGCTTAACACACAATGGATGCTTACTAAATGCTTGTTAAACTGAACTGGTATCTACAGGCTCATATCTATTTGAAGATCCCTCAGTGCCTTGGCCCACTCTATACCCCTCAGCGAGAACATTCTCTCATCTTTCCCCCTAACCAAATAGGACTACCTCAGACCCACCTTTCAGATTTCTAAAGCTGGAAAAGCCCTTTGAAGCCAATCATCCCAACCTCTAACCTAATGAAAGAACATAAAATCATCCCTAACAGGTGATCAACTATCCTCTATTTAAACAATTCCAATAAGAGAGAGCTCACTACTTCATCAGGAATCTGATTACTCCACTTCTAGAGAGAGGCAGCTAGGTGGCACAGTGGGTACACTGCTGGACCTGGTGGTCAGGAAGGCCTGAATTCAAATCTTACCTCAGCTACTTACTAGATGTATGAGCCTGCGCAAGTTACTTAACCTCTTGTCTGCCTCAGTGTCCTCATCCGTAAAATGGGGATGATAATAGCATGTACCTCCCAGGGTTATTGTAAGGATCAAATGAAAAATATTTATAATAAACCTTAAAACACTATGTAAATGCTAGCTCCTGCTGCTGCTTTTACTGGCCAGTGGTCATTGTCACAAGGTTCTTCTTCCTTTTTTTTTTTTTAGGCTACTGGGGTTAAGTGACTTGCCCAAGGTCACACAGCTAGTAAGTGTCAAGTGTTTGGTCTGAGGACAGATTTGAACTCAGGTCCTCCTGACTTCAGGGCCGGTGCTCTATCCACTGTGCCACCTAGCTGCCCCCACAAGGTTCTTCTTTATCTTGAACTGAAATCTACACCAATTGCTCTAACTTTTGTCCTCAGGTTTCAATGGAAAAGGTGACTTCTTGGAGTAGCTATGATGGCAGTCACCATCCCTAGCTATGTCTTCTACTTGTGTTGCACAGCCCACCTCAGAGAACTTACTAGCTATGGGACCTGGAGTAATTCGAGCCTTTCTTAGCCTCAGTTCTTCATCTGACCAATGAGGGAGCTGGACTATAGCTGGCCTCTATGGCCCATTTCAGCTCTAAATCTAGGAATCTATGATCTCCTGTTGAGTCTTCCACGGTGACACGGGCCCATATCTCTCTACTGGGCCTTTATAGTCTGCACCACACAATCGAACACTCTTTTTCTTTCATTTCATGTGTATCTGTCATGAGTCTTAAATAAGTATAACATGTTTAAGTCAGAAGGAATTTTATTACCCACTTTTCAACTCTTTGGGCCTTGGATTTCTAATCCGTAAAATAAAGATGTTGGGCTGGATTACTTAGTCCGTTCTTTGATTCTATGAACATAGGCTGTCAGAGCTGATAGGCCCTTGGAATGCTACAATATAGCATACTGGGGACTGGGAAGAAATGTAAATGTAGAATGTTAGAACTAAAAGCAATCAAAGAAATTAAGTAATCTAGGTAGCACAGGGCAGCTAGGTGGTGCAGTGGACAGACTGCAAGGCCTAGAGTCAGGGGGATCTGAGCTCAAATCTGACCTTGGACACTTACTAGCTGTGTGACCCTGGGCAAGTCACTTAACCTTTTTTGCCTCCACTTCCTCATCTGTAAGGTGAGCTGGAGAAGGAAACGGCAAACCACTCTAGTATCTCTGCCAAGAAAACCCAAATGGGGTCACGAAGAGTTGGGAATGACTAATCAACTAAACACCAAAGATGATTCACTATTCGTGCAGAAAATGAACCTGAAAAATACTAAGACAAGTGACATCAAAAGTCTCAGCAAACTGGTGCCAGAGGCAGGACTAAGAGAAAACTGTCCTCACTCCCTGACAGCTAATTTTTCCTCTGTCATAAGACACTCTGCTGCAGTGTTGGTCAGTCATTTTTCAGTCATGTTCTACTCTTCATAACACCATTTGGGGTTTTCTTGGCAAAGAAACCAGAGTGGTTTCCCATCTCCTTCTCCAGCTCATTTTACAGATGAGGAAACTGAGGCAGTGTTAAGTGACTTGCCCAAGGTCACACAACTAGTACGTGTCTGAGGCCAGATTTGAACTCAAATCTTCTTGATTCCAGGCCCAGTGCTTTATCCACTGGGCCACCTAGTTGCCCCCTACACTGCAGCAGTTGAAATTTATATAGTCCTTTTGAGTTTGCAAAGCACTGTGCATCCATTATCTCACCGGATTTTCAAAAAAACCCTGTGAAATAGTAGTAACTATTTCACAGTAGATAAAGTGCTGGACCTGGAGTCAAGAAGACCTGAGTTCAAATCTGGCCTCAGACACTTATTAGCTGTGTGACCTCGGGGAAGTCACTTAACCTTGTTTGCCTCAGTTTCCTCATCTGTAAAATGAGCTGGGGAAGGAGATGGCAAACCACTCTGGTACCCTTGCCAAGAAAACCCCAAATGGGGTCACAAAGAAACATATTAATTATGTGACCTGAGCGAATCAACCTTTATCTACCTTGGTTTCCAGATCTGCAAAATGAAGATAAGAGCACTTACCTCTCACAGTTTTATGAATATGAAATTAGATAATATTTGTAAACCTCAAAACACTGCCTAAGTGCTAGTTATCATCATCATCATCATCATCAACATCATCATCCCCATTTAACAGATAAGAAAACCGAGGCTTAGAGAAGTTAAATGACTTGCTCCAAGTTGTACAGCTAGTAAGTATCTGAGGCAGGATTTGAATCCAGATCTTGCAGATTCCCAGTATGTCATTCCACTTATTATTCCATGCCTGGTTACTACAGTCAGGAAAACTGAAGTTTTGTCCTGGTTCCTACATTTAATATCAATGTGACAGCAGGAAAATGATTTAATCTCTTTGAAGCCCAATTTATTCATCTGTAAAGGGGAGAGAAATACTCTTATTGTATAGCCCATAAGGTTTTTGTGAGAAGAAAGTTCTATAAAACTTGTCCAAAGTAAGTCGTGAACACAGGTCTTTCTGATTCTGAGGCCAGCCACACCACTCTCATGGATACTCATACAGCGATTTTAGTAAACGCTCATTTAATTGTTTACATGTTAGAGACATGTGAGTTACTATAATTGATAATATTCCCACTCCATCACATACCTGTCAACTTCTTGAGAGTAGAAAATGTGTTTCCAGCTTTCCTTTTTCACAGTAGAGCATGTAATAGGCACTCAATGAATGTTCATGTTTGACTGCTGTGACGCCAGCCCATTCATCACTGATCAAAGATCAACTGAGAATAATCCAGACCTGGCCAAATACCTGGGCCTTCATCCTTATCCCACAGAGTCACTCACTAATTCAGTTACTCAATAACGCATGTTTTTCTCTGTCCACCAAGAATGAAACTTAGGCAATATTATATTGTGAGAATGTATATTTCATAATCTAACCATAAAATCTCAGTACTGGCAGGCACCTCATCGGCGATCTAGTCCAATCAATTCATAAGTGAGGATCTCCTCTGAAACAATGACAAGTAGTCACTCACCCTCCATTAGAACATCTATGGTGTCGTTCAGTTATTTGATCATGTCCAACTCTTCATGACCCCATGGACCATGGCATGCCCGGTCTTCCTATCCTCCGCTATTTTTTGAAATCTGTCCATATTCATGTTCATTGTTTCCATGACACTATCTATCCATCTCACCCTCTACCATCCCCTTTTCCTTTTGTCTTCAATCTTTCTCCGCATCGGGGTCTTTTTCAATGAGTCCCACCTTCTCAATATGGCCAAAGTACTTAAGCTTCAGCTTCAGTATTTCGCTTTCTAGTGAATAACTTAAGTTAATTTCTTTAAGTGTTGACTAATCTGATCTCCGTGCTGTCCAAGGGACTCTCAAAAGTCTTCTTTAGCAAAAAACAAAAAAAAAAAAAGGTCTTCTTTAGCACCACAATTCGAAAGTGTCATTTCAAGTATAGCAATAGGAAATTTACTACTTCCACAAAGTGTCTATTTCTCAAAATAGTTCTAAATTGCAAATACTACAAAAATATCCATCTTATATTTATGAAATAAAGCACCATAGTATAAGCTCTGGAACTGATTCTAAGAATTATTTTCAAGTTCTGACTCCAGTATCTCCTACCTGACAAGTTGGACAAATTACTTTACTACTATTAGCCTTAGTTTCTTTATCTGCAAAAAGGGCAGAATAATTGCACTACCTAAGTTACAGGGGTATTGTGAGAATGGAATGAGGTAAAGTTTGAAAAAAATACTTTGTGAACAATTAAATAAGCATTTACTAAAAGTACTGTATAAACAGCAAAGAGAGGCTGTCTGGTGTGAATGGCCTCAGAATTAGAAAGACCTGGGTTCAAGACTTGACTCCTACAAATAACTGGCTGCATGACCCTGGGGCAAATCACTTCTCCTTTCAATCTCTCAGTTACCTCCCTAGGAGTATAAGTTGAAGAGAAGGTGCTGACCCATATTGGTATGGGAAGTTTATCATTGTGAGCTGTGTACATCAGAGATGTCAAGCTCACTACCAACCACGGGCAAGTGGCCGGTAAAACTCCTGAGTACACCCAAAGCAGATTTAAATGTAGCTGGAAAACACTAAACAAAATGAGTAAAAATACAATACAACATAGATAATGTCAGTTTGTGATTTTCTAAGTCAATATGTGGTCTACAGGGATCTGTTTCTATCTGAGTTTTATAACACTGATTTATACTGATGAAATCACAAGTCAAAAAGAAAAAGAAAGAGAGAGAAGAAAAGAAAAGAAAGAAAGAGAAAAGAAGGAAGAAGGGAAGAAAAAAAGAAAGGAAGGAAAGAAGAAAGGAAGAAAGAAAGAGAAAGGAAGGAAGAAAGGAAAGAGGGAGAACAGACCAGGGGGCAGCATGATAGAGCCAGGAAGTCATGGGTTCAAGTCCTTCCTTTGAACATGCTAACTGTAGGACTCCAGGGAAAGTCACTCAACCACTCAGTCTCCCAGACAACTCTCTAAGACAATAAATTAGGTAAAAAGGTGCCAATCTGCATGTCTAGTGGATATTCCTTTACCAGGAATTCCCTGTCCTGATGAAATCATATTCCTAGACCAACACAAAATAAAAAGGATCAACTGGAAGATTAGATAGATAGATAGACAGATAAGTAGATATAAATATGCACACCTAAATCTAAACTGTTAGGATTATAGGTTTTAGAGATGGGAAAGAAAAAACCCTAAATAGCAACTAGCTCAGTCCCTCAGAGAAGCAAAATAATTTATCTCTAATCACAAAAGAAAAGTAACTCACATTTACACATATGTCTCTAAGGTTTCTAAAGTCCTTTCTTCATAGATCTTGAGAGTATTACTACTCACTTTTTGGAGTGATTTGTTCAAGTTATGCAAGTGCCAAGTGCTGAGATCTGAACACTCCCAAACTAGTGCACCTCCATCTATAACCATCTTCACTGAAAGTTAGCTCTGGAAGAGATCTTTGAAAATCTCTTCTAGTCTTTTCGTTTTTATACATAAGGATTTGTAAATGATACACTTACTATGTACAGCATGCATGATAAGCATCAGCCTCACAAACGGACGACCTGAGCACCGTTACAAGCTTGCCCCAGGTCATTCTTACAGAATACATTAAATCGGCGCATGAAATGGAAAAAAAAAAAAAAAAAAGTCGGACTTTTAAAGAAACTGAGGCAGAAGTCTCAATACCGTGGCTGCTTCCTCTAGGGTGCTGGAAGCCTTACCTGATCTTCCAAAGGAGCTCCTTCCAAGAGACCCTGGAAAAGAGCTGAGGGTTCTTCCAGGGGATGACATCCGTCTGCATGGTGAGAAGCCTTTGATGAGAGGAAAGGCGGGCTAAAGGATCCAAGGACCGACAGATTGCTGCCGAGCTCCCAGCCATCGCTTCTACAGAACAAACCTGAGTTTTCCAAAGGGGCTCCAATCCCGATTCTGGGCACAGCACTTTCCCGGAAGTGGCGGGGAGCCTGGGAGGCCCGCACAGGCAGCTGCAAAACTAAAGAAACAGCGACCAAGTTTGTAGCCCACGTCCAACTCCGGGTAGGGTGGCAGAGCCCCGAGGGCCTGGTTGGCCTCATTATGTTCCAGCCCTGGAGTGGTGTGGCCCCTGGGGAGAGGCATGGGCTAGATATCTCTCCATGGAGCAGATGGGGAAAGAATTCCAAAGTTTCCAGGGAACAGATGAGTGGGAGAGTTTGTTACTCTACACTAAAGCCCTCCCTTGCTACTGAGCATGCTCAGTCCCTTTGCAGGGAGGGTAAACTTTCAAAGAACACACTGCTTCTGCTAGTTTTCCATGAGAAAGGGAAGGGAAGAAGCAGGGACATTGACAAGAGGGAAAATGTCATGCTTCCAGCTAGCTGGAAAGGACCACAGAACACAGAAGTCCAGGCTGGAAGGGAACTCGGAGATGGTTTAGTCCAGGTTCTGTGTTTCACAAACGAGACTGAGACGCTAGGGCGCCTAACTGGTAAGTCAGGGAGCCATCCTCAGAGGCCAAATCTAGGGTTCTTTCCACTCTGCTGCAGTGAATTGGCAGGAGCCTCGGAGTTCTAGCTTGACACACTGGAAACAGCCCTAGATTGAGAAGACCTGAGTCAGATCCCAACACATTGTTACTTTAGGCAAATTACTTTTTTTTTTTAATTGGGCCTCAGTTTCTCATCTTTAAAATGAGGGAGTTGAACTAATAATCTCTAGAGGTTTTTCCAAAGCTTAAGTACCATGATTTATTTTTTAAATAAGAAAATTGAGGTCCACGTTGGAGAATTGACATAATCAAGGTCACAAAATGATTAAGTGGTAGCCTCCTCTTTCCAGTACACTACATTAACTATACTACACCCAGAAAAAAAAAATCTTAGTGCATTTTTAAACTTACTAAAGCTTAAAACTGAACTGCACTATGGTTTTGGATATGTCCCACATATGCATATGTGTATGTATACATACACACATAGTAATATTTATTGCTACATATCCTAGATTTCCTAGGACAATCTCAATTTCATGAAAAGAACGCATACTTTGAATGAGACTTTGTAAAAAAGATTTTTGTTGTTGCTGTTGTTGACTTGTATGATTTGATTTTTGGCTCAGAAAAGGTGATCACTATGTTTCTATATAACTTATGAAATATGAAATGTAACATGTTATACGAGAGGTGGTATGTAGTAGCAGAAAGATCCCTCGACTAGAGAATCATGAAAGCAGGATATGATTCCCACTATTTACAGTGGAAAAAGCACTGAATTTGGAATCTGAAGGCTTGTATTTGAATCCTGGGTCTGCCACTTACTACCTGTGTGACCTTGAGTAAGTCCCTTAACTTTTCAGGGTTTTATTTTCCTGTATATCTGTAAAATGACTTTTTGCTTTTTGGTGAGACAATTGGGGTTAAGGGACTTGCCCAGGGTCACACAGCTAGTAAGTGTCAAGTGTCAGAGGCTGGATTTGAACTCAGGTCCTCCTGACTTCAGGGTCGGAGCTGACAAGCTGATTTCTAACATTTTCTTCCAGATTTAAATCTATAATCATATTGCATTTCAGAGGCAGTATGGTCTAATGAATAAGTAGCTGTCCTGTGAGCCTCTCTCCTCCACTGAAATTACTAATCTCCCTGACTTCTTTTAAGTCCCAACTAAAATCTCATCCATGGACAGCTAGGTGATGAAGTGCATAGAGTGCCTGGCATGGAGTCAGGAAGACTCATCTTCTTGAGTTCAAATCTGGCCTCAGACATTTCATTAACTGTGTAACCTCAGGCAAGTCACTTTAACCTTGCTTGCCTCAGTTTCCTTATCTGTAAAATTAGCTGGAGAAGGAAATGGAAAACCACTTCAGTATCTTTACCAAGAAAACCCCAAATAGGGTCACAGAGAATCGGACATAACTGAAACAACTGAAGAACAAAATCCCAGCTTCTACATGAAGCCTTCCCAACCCCCCCCCCAATTCCAGTGCCTTCCACTCTGTTAATTATTTCCTATTTATTTTATATAAATCTTGCTTTTCATACATTTGTGTGCATGTTGTCTTTCCCATTAGATTGTAAGCTCCTTGAGGGCAGCGACTGTCTTTTGCCTCTTTTTGTATCCCCAGCCCTTAGTACATAGGAAGCACTTAATAAATATTTATTGATTGAGCTAGGATGATCTGTGTTCAATGAGTGGGTGACCCTAAGCAAGTCAGCTAAACTTTTGGGAATCCAGGCAGCTGTCAAAGATTAGAGAAAGTGGCAGCCTAAATTGGTAGAGGACATTTTCTCATCTGAGTTCCTCATGCAAATGAAATCAGAGTTCCAAGTCAGATTCAAGTCCATTTGTGAGATCTGAAGAGAGTCACATAATCTCCTTGAGCCTCAGCCTCCTCCTTTGTAAAATGTGTATCCTATTTCCTACCCTGCCTTAGAAGGATCAAATGATAAAGAACTCAAAATGCCACTGCGCTAAACAGTAAGAAAATTAACTAATCCTACGAGGCAGTGAAAAGACAAATGCTGTAAAGGGTTGCAAACAAATGCAGCTACAGGGTTTCCTATCAATTTCAGGGGAATGATGATCTCTGATTTCCAGGTCCCTGTTTCTTTCATCACAGACAAAATGCATTCATAGAATCACAGCATCTCAGAATTGAAAAAAAATACCTCAGAAACCATCTAGTCCAGGTCTGGGGAACCTGCAGCCTCGAGGCCAGGTTCTAGGTCCTCAAGTGCAGCCTTTTGACTGAGCTCAAGTTGTACAGAACAAATCCTTTTATTAAGGGGATTTGTTCTGTGAAATTTGGATTCAGTCAAAGGGCTGCACTTGAGGACCTAGAGGACCACACGTGGCCTCAAGGCCAAAGGTTCCCCACCCCTGATCTAGTCCAATGCAGCACTGAGCAGGCGTCTCTGACAAGTGTTCATCTAGCTTCTATTTGAAGACCTCTAGTGATAGGAAAGACAAATAAGTAGAATGTCAGGGAGACTCATCTCTCTGAGTTCAAATCCAGCCTCAGAAACTTACTGGCTATTTGACCTGAGGCAAGTCACTTAACCTCAGTTTCCTCAGTTTCCTTATCTGTAAAATAAGCTAGAGAAAGAAATGGCAAACCACTCCAGTGTCTCTGCGAAGAAAACTCCAAATGGGGTCATGAAGAGGTAGACACAACTGAACAACAGCAGAGGATTACAATAGAAAATTCACAAATGGAGGCATCTCATTTCACTGATCATTTAATTCTCCTGATACCACACCTAATTGTGCATTTGTCCTTACCCCCATTATATTGTGTGTTCCTTGAGAACAGGCTTACCTTAGGTCACATCAGTCTTTGCATCCTCAGGATACCCCTCTGCATAGAAGACCAAGGATAGAGATAGTTACTGGACCTGTGATTTCAGTGATGTAGGGAACTCCCAGGTGAAGAAACCCCTTCTATCAACGCCGGACAGAATCTTCTCTTCCACTTAGAGGATTGTCTGGGAAATCGCAGCGGCAAGTGACTTGACCAGGGTTGCACAACCAGGATGTGTCTGAGGAGGGACTTGAACCCAGATCTTCTTGGCTCTTTAACTAGTCTGTCACACTGAAGAATAGGAATCTAAAAATTATTTGTGAATTTCCAGTTTCTCTGACTGGAGCAGAGGAAAAAAAAAACAAAAAACAAAAAACAAAAAAAAACAAACAAAAAAACAACCAATCTGGTGACAACTTAAATGTTGCTCCATTCCCTCTCCTACCCAAATTCCGACTCATCAGAAGGAAGGTGCTCTGGTCCCCAGCTCATGCATTTCATCCTCCTGAAGAGCCCAGATCCCCATATCAGACAAATAAGGGCCTATTGGACGGGACCTGTAACCTCCCCTATTGTCTCCTACTCCCTGTTGTCAATCTTTGATCATGACTAGGCAGGAGTTGGTCCTGGGTAGGTCAGAGATTTCCTTATACCAGCCCTCACTTTGTGGCCTGAAAATTGTCTTGTCAGTATGACAACCAGAGCCTGCCTAGAGGGCAGAGAAATCAGAAGAATTGATCAGTAATAGAAGTGGCCTAGAAATAGTAGGGAAAGTCCTAAATTTATGATCAGAAGATCTAGTTTCAAGTCCTATGTTCCCAAAATACTAGTTGTATTCCGTGTCTCTGGTCCTCAATTTCCTCCTCCGTGAAATGACAATTAGCCTACACAATCTCCAAGATTCTTTGTAGATCTCATTCTTATTCTCTTAGTCTTCTCTAGTATGAATTTAAAGGGAACGGAGAGATAAGAAGAAATCATCAAGAGGGAGATATTACCATCATCTGCTGCCACCAAATCCCACCAAGTTTATACTCCATCCTGCTCTCTCCAGTTCTGCCATCATCTAGAGCAGGGGAGGGGAATCTTCGGCCAGGAGGCCACATGTGGCCCTCTAGGTCCTCAAGTGTGGCCAGAGTACACCAGCCTTGAGGACCTAGAGGACTACATGTGACCTTGAGGCTGCAGGTGCCTAACCCCTGCTCTAGAGGCTACATTTCACACTTTACCTCTGACCATCTTCTTTCTATCCTACCTGTCAGACCCAGCTTCTCAGGTTCACTCTGCCCTGAGCCTCATGGTCATAGGATTTAGAGCTAGAGGAAACCTTAGGGATCCTCCAATTCAACTCCCTTGTTTTACAAAAAAGGAAACTGAGTCCCAGAGGGACAAAGTGATTTTTCGGAGGCCACACCAGTAGTAATTTGCAGAAACCCTTTCTAAAATCAAGGCCCCTTAATGCTAAGCCAAATACGCTTTCACACATGATTTGAATCTTAGATCCCGGTTTCTTTTAGCTCTGAGCCCTCCAAATTACTTCCAAATGCTTACAGAAAATACTTTTGGGAGTTGGAACTGGGCATGCTCAGTAGGACAGGATTTTGGTTACAAAAGGGTCTGCTATGTAGACAGTACTGACTCCTCCCTCTCCCAACCCAGAGGGAGGGAGAGAGGAGGTGGAGGGAGAGGGTTGGAGGATGAGTCAGACCCGAAAGTATGCTGGGGTCTGTGTGAGCAGAGGCACCGTTGTCCTCAGGCCTGGGGAGTGCCCTAGGACAGCTGTCCACTCTCCTCTTTTAGGCAAAGCTGCCCAGGGCTTTGAGAGTTCCAGGGAGTAAAGGCTGGAGGGAGGGGAACCAGACAGAGGTGGCCAATCCTGGCCTGGGCTCCTCCCTTTGTGCAAGGCTCGGTCAGGCGGGCTCCTCTCTGAAAAGTTGCAAACAAGTCCTCTTGTGCAGGAGGGGGAAGAACTGGAGAGAGGGAGAAGGAAGGAGGAGGGCGGTGATTGATTCTCCCTGGAAGTTCGCTCATGGCCCAAGCTGACCTGCTGCCGGGCACTTGCGTCCAGGACATCCAGTTGCAGTTCTGGACAGAGTCCCTGCAGGTGGTCCCTTCTCTCTTGGCTCCAGCAGTGACTCTGGGGGTGGCCTTGGGCATCAGCTGTGCAGTTTTGCTTTGTGTCTACGTGATCAAGCCTCTGCTCCAGAAAAAGGTAGGTCTTCCCCTCTAAGACAACTTGTAACAATTTTCCCATCTCCCGTCCCCTCCCCATTCGAACTGGTGATCATTCAAGCAGGGGCCACTCTCCCAGTAAGGAGACCCCTTCTACCAATGCAGATCTGTACCTTAGAGCTTCCTAGGGTTACTTGGGGCACATAACTTAACTGGCTTGCTTAGTCACATAACTAGTGTGCTTCAGAGACAGTGTTTGAACTGATGGCTTCCGGATTCATATTCCAGCCCTCTTTCCAACATACCATATTGTCTCAATTTTGGTAGTAATGTCAAAATGCCCTGGTATCAAGAAGGATTGAACAAAATATACTCTTGTTATATGTCCTAGACCTGGAGCACAAAGAAAATTAGATCTGGAAGGCACCTTTTATATGATTTAGTTCAAACCCCTCATTTTATTAATGAGATACTTGAAGTTAGCAGGTAATGGCATGTAATGGAAAGAACACTGATTTGGAGCCAAAGTACCTGAGTTCAAATCTAGATTCCTCTGCTTGTAACCTGTGTGACAGTAGGCAAAGTCCTAATGGATCATCCATTTGGACCTTTAAGGTACCTTAGAGATCATGATTTTTAGCCTCTTCGTTCTATGGGTATAGAAACTGAGTCCCAAGTCCTCTGGCTAAAAATCCAGTGCTCTATCTACTATACCTGACTGCCCTCCTCTCTCTAGGTTTCACTTTCCTCCTCTATAAAATGAAGACTATGGACCAGACAGATGATATCCTAAATTCTCTGCCAGCTCTGATAATAACTGGCTTTTATAGGTGTAGTTCTTTAAGATTGCAGAGCCTATTACATACTTCATCTCATTTGATCCTTTTAAGGACCCTGTGAAGTAAACACAGAGGTTTACCCCATTTTACAGATGAGGCAGCTGAGAGTTAGAGTAAGTTTCTTGCCCATAGGCATATCACAGGCAGGACTCAAGCTCACTTCTCCGCTAGCCCTGAGTTACACTACTCTATTCTAACTCCCAGCTCCTTTGAGCCCATCAAAGTGACTAGCTAACTTTTTTTTTTTTTGAGGCAGTTGGGGTTAAGTGACTTGCCCAGGGTCACACAGCTTTTAAGTGTCTGAGGCTGGATTTGAATTCATGTCCTTCTGACTCTATGCTTCCCGTAGCCAACTCTTTAGTGTCATAATCAAGGAGTAGAAACAAAGTCCCCTGATTCTTAGCCCTTTGTTATTTCCAGTTCATTATGTTGTTATTCCATATCCTCAGTGTTGTGGGAGTAAATATTTAACAACTGGCTCACTGAGCCAGACACACTTTTAAGTTTAATCCTGTTGTTCCGTTGTTTCAATTGTGTCTGACTCTTTGTGACCCATTTTTCTTGGTAAAAATCCTGGGTGGGCTGCCATTTCCTTCAGCTCCTTTTACAGATGAGGAAATTGAGGCAAACAGGGCTAAGTGGCTTGCCCAGGGTCACACAGCTAGTAAGTGTCTGAGGCTGGCTTTGAAATCATTTTACAGATGAGGAAGTTGAGGCAAACAGGGTTAAGTGGCTTGCCCAGGGTCACACAGCTACTAAGTGTCTGAGGCCAGTTTTGAACTCATGAAGAGAAGTCTTCCAGACTCCAGATCCAGTACTCTCTCCATTGCATCACCAACTGCCCCAAGTTTAATCTATATTATTACTATTTTCTCTATCACTATCTTAAGTCAAAACAATTAACAAAATAAATCAAACTCTGATTTGTAGTTTGCCTATTTCCAAGGAGTAAATGCCCACACAGAAATTTAACAGTCAGCATGAGCCAGTCCAGGCTGGTTATTTTGAGTTTTAGAAAATGTGTATCTAGAGATAGCAGCTCCAAAACCTCTCCTTGGTCTTCCCGCCTCCTTAAGGCATTGTTCCATCTCTCTCCATTTTCCTACTATGCAATACTTACAGCCTCTATTTCTTCACCACCCACCCATCCAGTCCTTTGTAGTCAGGCTCACATTTAAACAAACCATTCTACCAAAATTACTCTCTCCCAGTTTACTAATGACATCTTGACCACTCAAATGAAACTGGTCTCTCTAAGGTTACCAAAAAAAATCTCTTAATGGTTGATGGTCTTTTCTCCATCTTCATGTTTCTTGATCTCTGTAACTTTTGACATTATTGGCTATGCCCTGTTCCTTCTTTCATGTTCCGTCCTTCTTTGGCTTCTGTGTAATTGATCTTTCCTTGTCCTCCTCCTCCACTTCTGAGCACCAACTTTCAGTCTCATTCGCTAGATCTTCCTCAATGTCCCATCTTCTAACTATGGGGTCCGCTAAGGCTCTGCCCACTGCTCGTGTCTCTAAATTTTCTCTTGCTCGTTTTATTAGCTCCCAATGATTATCTCTATGGAGATGACTCCCACCCTTTAAAACCATCCCTAATCTCTCTCCTGAGCTCTATCTCCACCAACTGTTTGCTCAATATCTGTACCTAGGTGTTCCATAGGCATTTCAAACTCAACATGGCCAAAGTGGAATTCATTGTTTTCCGCTAAAGCTACTTCTCCAATCTTTCCTATTTCTGTTAAGAGCTCCACCATCCTTCTGGTTAGGAATGTTTGCAATACCAGAACAGTTCTTAAATCTTCACCCTCCCCTCACCACTATCTGAGCTTATCTATTGCTCACTTGAATGGATTCTCCTACCACATCTTTTTGCATGTCCCCTTCTCTCTGTTCATACAACAAACACTGTAATTCAGCCCTTCTAACCTGTCATCTAGACTTTTGAGAACACGTCTTAATAAGTCTCCCTGCCTCAAGCTTCTCCCCTTCCCCACCCATCCCTCATGTAGCTGCAAAAGAATCTTCTAAAGCAGAGTTCTTAGTATGCGAATTATTTTCTCAAAGAACTTTGACAGTTTCCCTCTTGCCTATAGTATAAAAAACAACCTTCTCAGCTTGGCAGTTAAAGCCCTTCACAATCTGGCTCCATCATTCAACTTTCTAAATAGCATCACCTCTCTGATGTCTTGGTCCTCTTTGAGAACTAAGGACAAACAGCAGCCTCTGTGAGTAGAAATAAGAGGTGCCCCACTGGGGACCTAACTGGAACTCACAAGTTGGGCAACACAGCTCTCTCTTTTTCTTTCCCTTCCTTCCTTCCTTCCAATCTCTCTCTCTCTCTCTCTCTCTCTCTCTCTCTCTCTCTCTCTCTCTGTCCCCCTTTCCTTCACTTTGTCCACATAGAGTATCATACCCTTACCTGGGGGTGCTCTGCCCAAAGGAATATAAACTTTTATTTTTGACACTTTTTTTTCTTTCTTTTTTTTCTTTTTCTTTACCTTAACCCAAATCATTGATTGACCCACAATAGGTCCCAGACCAAGCCCCAGACCCTGGGCAAATCACTTCACCCTGTTTGTCTCAGTTTCCTCATCTGTAAAATGAGTTGGAGAAGCAAATGGCAAACCACTCCGGTATCTTTGCTAAGAAAACCCCAAATAGGGTCACAAAGAGTTGGGCCCAACTGAACAGCAATATAACTTTAAATAATTTTATATTTTCCCCCAATTACATGTAAAAACAATTTTTACATTCATTTTTTTTAAATTTTGAGTTTCTGATTCTTCCCCCCCTTCCTTCCCTCCCTCCTCATTGAGAAGGCAAGCAGTTTGATGTAAGTTATACATGTTCAGTCATGCAAAACATATTTCCATGAACAACTTAACTTTCAGTGAACATCTAAAAGACTTTAAATACTTCACACTAGTAGCAAAGCAGTAACTTTTTTTTCCTAATATATTATACAGAGGATTAATGGGTTGAAAATGAAAGGAAACTTGGCCTCATAAGATCTTTTTTATTTAAATTAGGCAAAGAAGAATAAGAAGTTAGATTTGTATAATGCTTCAACATCCACTTAATTCTTTTTTGCCACAACCCTGTGAGTAAGGTAGTAGAAATATTATTATTCCTATTTTACAGAAGAAAAAACTGAGGATCAGAGATGTAAACTGACTTGCCCAGAGTTGCACAGATATGACCCCATGTCTTCTCTGACTCCAGATCCACTGTTCTTACCATTCTACATCCCAAGCTACTTCAGTTATTAGTGTGTACAAAGTTCTCCTGCTTCTGCTCAGTTCACTTTGCATGAGTTCATATAAGCCTTCACAGGTTTTTTTCTGAAACCATCTTGCTCATCATTTCTTATAGCACAATAGTATTCCATTACATTCATATACCACAACTTGTTCAGCCATTCCCCAATTGATAGGCATCCACTCAATTTCCAATTCTTTGCCACCACAAAAAGAGCTGCTATAAATTTTTGTACAGATAGATCCTTTTCCCTTTTCTTTGATCTCTTTGGGATATAGACCTCGTAGTGCTATTGCTGGGCTAAAGGGTATGTAGAGTTTATAACCTTTTGGGCATAGTTCCAAATTGTTCTCCAGAATGGTGGGACTAGTTCATAGCTCCACCAACAATGTATTAGTGTCCCGATTTTTCCACCTCCCCTCCAGCATTTTTTATTATCCTTTTGGGTCATGTTAGCTAATCTGATAGGTATGAAGTGGTGTCTCAGCGTTGTTTTAATGTGCATTTCTCCAATCGATTACGATTTAGAACATTTTTTTTCATGTGACTATTGATAACTTCGATTTCTTCTTCTGAGAAATGCCTGTTTATATCCTTTGACCAATTATCAATTGGGAAATGACTCTTATTTTTATAAATTTGTCTCAGTTCTTTAAATATTTGAGGAATGAGACCACTATTAGAGAAAATTGCTATAATTCCCGCCCCCTCTGGTTTCCTGTTTTCTTTCTAATTATTGACTACATTAGTTTTGTTTGTATAAAACCATTGTAATTTCATGTAATAAAAATTATTCATTTTACTTCCCATGATTCTCTCGAACTCTTATTTGGTCATAAACTCTCCACTTATCCATAGATCTGACAGGTACGTTTTTTCCATACTTTACTAATTTAGTTATGATGTCACATTTTATGTCCAAATCATTTATCCATTTTGATCTTAACATATGGTGTCTATGCCTAGTTTCTTCCAAACTTTTATTGTTGTTTAGTCAGTCATTCAGCTCTGTCTGACTCTTTGTGGCCCCATGGACCATAGCATGCCAGACCCTTCTATCCTCTCTAAAAGATATCTCTTAAAGGCTGTCCAAATTTGTGTTCATTGTTTCCATGACAATATTTATTCATCTTACCTTCTGTCATCCCATTTTCTTTTTGCCTTCAATATTTCCCAGTACCAGGGTCTTTTCCAATGAACCTTGTCTTCTCATTATGTGACCAAAGTATTTAAGCTTCAGCTTGAGTATTTGACCTGTAGCGAACAGACTGAATTAATTTCTTTAAGTATTGACTGATTTGATCTCTTTGCTGGTACTGCTAGGCCACCTTCCTTCACATTGTTTGTTTTCATGGATTCCCTTTATATTCTTGACCTTTTGTTCTTGCAAATGTATCTTTTTACTATTTTCTTCTAACTCTACAAAAATATTCTTTTGGCAGTTTGATTGCTGTAGCACTGAATAAGTAAATTAACTTAGGTAGAATTGTTATTTTATTGTATTGGCTCAGCCCACTCACGAGCAATTATTATTTCTCCAGTTGTTTAGATCTGATTTTATTCGCATGAAGAATGTTTTATAATTGTGTTAACATAATTCCTGGGTTTGTCTTGATAGGTAGACTCCCAAGTATTTTATATTGTCTACAGTTATTTTTAAATGAAATTTCTTTTTTGTCTCTTCCTACTGGGTTTTGTTAGAAGTATATAGAAATGCTGGTGATTTATATGGATTTATTTTATATCCTGCAACTTTTCTAAAGTTGTTAATTTCAACTAGTGTTTTTTTTTTAGTTGATTGTCTAAGGTTCTCTCAGTGTGCCATTGTTATCATCTGCAAAGAGTGATAGTTTTGTTTCCTTGTTTACTATTTGTATTCCCCAATTTCTTTTTTTTTTATCTTATTGTCATAGCTACAGTCTCTAATACAATATTAAATAATAGTGGTAATAATGGATATCCTTGTTTCACCCCTTATCTTATTGAGAAGGCTTCAAGATTATCCCCATTACTGATAATGAGTGCTCTTGGTTTCAGAAAGATACTACTCGTCATTTTAAGAAAGGTTCCATTGATTCTTATGCTTTCTAGAGTTTTTAAAAGGAATGGATGCTGTGTTTTGTCAAAAGCTTGCATCTATTGATATGATTAATTATACTTAAAGTTTTCCTAATATTGAACCAACCATGCATTCCCAGTATAAATCCTGCCTGGTCATAATGTATGATTTTTGTGATATATTGCAGTATTCTCCTTGCCAGTATTTTAATTGAACATTTTGTTTCACTACTCATTAAGGAAATTGTTCTGTAGTTTTCTTTATCTGTTTTTGTTTTCCTCGTTTAAATATCAAAATTGTATTTGTTTCATAAAAAAATTAGTAGGAAATAATTTATACAATATTGGGATTGATTATTCTTTAAAGGTTTGGTAGAATTCACTTGGAGATATAGCTGCTTGAAGTATTTTCTACTCAACCTGGGAGCTGTGGAAATTTGGTTATAATATTCTTGGGAGTTTTCATTTTGGGATCTTTTTCAGGAGGTGATTATTAGATTCTTTCTCATTTCTATTTTACCCTTTTGTTCTAGGATATTGTTTTCCTTTATAATTTCTTGAAATATAATCTCTAGGTTCCTTCTTTGATCTTGGCTTTCAGTAATCCAGTAATTCTTAAATTATCTGTCCTTCATCTGTTTTCTGAATCAGTTGTTTTTCCAGTGAGATACTTCACATTTCTTCTATTTTTTCCATTCTTTTGGCTTTGTTTTATTGTGTCTTGCTATCTCATGGCGTCATTAGCTTTCACTTGCCCAATTCTAATTTTTAAGGAATTATTTTCTTAGTAAGCCTTTGCACCATTTGGCTAATTCTACTTTTTAAGGAGTCATTTTCATCAGTGAAGTTTTGTACCTCTTTTTCCATTTAGTCAATTCTGTTTTCTGAGGTGTGTTTTGGGACCTTTTTTACCAAGCTGTTAATTGTCCTTCCATAATTTTCTTCTCTTGCTCTCATTTCTTTATCTAATTTTCCTCTACCATTCTTACTTGATTTTAAAAATCATTTTTAGAAGAATTCTTAATGGGCTATGTCCAATTCACATTTTTTTTCTTTGTAGCATTGCTTATATGCTTATAGCTATTTTGACTTCATTGTCTTCTTCAGAGTTGTTGTCTTGATCTTCTCAGTCACCATAGTAGCTTTATGATCAGGTTCTTTTTTATGATTATTGTTTGCTTGTTTTTCTAGCCTATTTCTTTGAATTTATGATAAAGTTGGACTCTCTTCATAGTGGGGGAGGGAGGTTGGGAGAATGGTTACTATCCCAAGCTTCAGACATTTTCATACTGCTATTTTCAGGGATAGCCCTGGGCATTTGGAAGCTTTTGGTTCTTCAAAGGTGATGTGATCTGACGAGAGGTATAGACACAGCTCTCCTTTTCTGCACTATGGTTCTTGCATAGGAAGGGCTCCTAATCCCTTGGATTGCAATTGATAGGGCTCCTCAGGTCCCCTGCTCCCTCTTGACCAAAAGTGTTCTTCTCTGCCCTTGAACTATGACCCAGAAGTGGTATGGACCACTTACATGTTGCCAAACAACATCTGTCCTATGTCCAGTATAGCACAAGGGTCCCCTGTAATCTTCTTGCCAATTGTTAGGTCCCCTCACCATATTTTGACTTGAGAAGTCCTGAAACCTAGTCTTACCTCTGGTGTTTCATCCATGTGGGCTCCTCCCCCATGTCACCGATCTCTCTTTCTGACCTCCTAAATTGTCTTGGGCTAGAAGAATGTCTCACCTTGATCTTTTGCTGGTTCTATCACCCCAGAATTTGATTTGAGGTATTATTTTAAACTTGTTTGAAGGGGAATGTTGGGAGAGCTCAGCTAAATGCTTCCTCTGTGCTGCCATCTTGGCCATATCTCCAGGAGTAACTCCATGTCTTTTCCTGATATTTCTTTTTTTTAATTTAATTTCATTTGCTTTTTGCCTCAAAATATTTCTTTCCCTTCCCTTCGAGAGAACCATCCTTTGTAGCAAAGAACAGAAGAGAAACAGAGGAAAATAGAAACTATTTTACATAACAAACCATTACATAGCCTGAATCTGACCATATATAATGTTTCACACCTGTAGCCCCCCACCTAGTCAAAGAAAGGAAAGATTTTTCTCATCTCTTTTTCAAGGTCAAACGTCTTCATTTCAATTATAGAATTTTCAACTCTTATATTCCTATCACAGATATAAAGAAACAATGTATCATGAAAGATATTCTATTATTCTTTAACTCCCCACCCCACAACAAAAAAGAAATGCTTATAATCTTTGATTTAAGTGGCATAAACAAACAAATATGGTGTAAGCTTCAGGACTGAGCAGCTGTAAATCACAGGAAAGATTCTGTCTTCCTTTCAATGAACTGTATTTTTCTTCTTGGGTTTTTAGAAAGATTCCCAAAGTCTCCTCAAAAACTTGGATGCTGATGTACATCTTTATGAAACTGACTCACCACCAAGAGAGAAGAGAAAGGAAGACCAAACACCCACGGAAGAGGGAATTCTTGGTGTAAGTCTTTTTCATTTGTAGAAGTATATAATACATCTCCAATGTATAGCCTGACATCTTATAGATTATTAAAGAAAAATCTGTCAGAAAATTTAAAAGGAAATGAATTAGACTTTTTCCCTCTGATAGGGCATTTCTGGAAGGTATTTTAACTCTTTCAAGTGACTAGAATAGTCCTTAATGAATAGTTTCTTAAATATACCCATTTTCTTGTAGAATTGATTTTATACTTGCTCCCTATTAGGAGGGGAAAAAAACAAAAACAAAACAAAGCTAAAGCAAAACATTAATCATTTAAGCCTTGATTATTCAAAATGATAGAAGTTCTGACTTTTACATAATCATTGCCAACAAATAGCATATTTAGCACCCATTCTAAATCTGCTAAGTCAGATGATATACCTAATATAAATTAGACTGACACCTGAGACTTTTTTCTCCACAATTTTATCTTTCTCTAACAAAATTCTAGGAGAGGTTATTAAATGGATAGTTTATAAGTACTCATAAAGTTAAGTGGTGATCATTAGGAGCCATCATGGGTTCAAGAACAAGTCATGCCTAATTAAGCTCATTTCCTTCTTCAGCAAATCAACAGAATGCCTTAAGCAGAGGATACCTGAATTTCAGGGAAAATTGCTTTCTCTCTTCATAATATATGAGATGGATGACAGTATAATTAGGTGGCTTCACAACTTAAAAGAACAGTGGTCATTGGTTTGATATCAATCTAGAGGAAGGTCTACAGTAGAGTGATACAGAGGATAGTCCTTGGGTAAACTTGTATTAGGTAACTGTGGGAAAGTCACAACCTCTGGGAGTCAGAGGCAGCTAGATGTCAGTGGATAGAGCGTCTGGATTCAGGAAGACCTGAGTTCAAATCTGGCCTCAGACACTAGCTGTGTGACCCATCACAAGTTACTAAATCTCTGTCTCAGTTTCCTCATTTGTAAGACAAGCATAATAATAACACTCATAAAAATGTTGGAAAAGATGTGGGAAAATTGGAACGCTAATGCATTGTTGATGGAGTTGTGAACTGATCTAACCGTTCTGGAGAGCAATTTGGAACTGTACCCAAAGGGGTATAAAATGATGCATACCCTTTGACCCAGCAATACCACTTCTAGGTCTATATCCCAAAGAGATCATAAAAACAGGAAAAGGACCCACACATGCAAAAATATTTATAGCAGCTCTTTTTGTGATGGCCAAGAATTGGAAATTGAGGGAATGCCCATTAATTGGGGAATGACTGAACGAGCTGTGTTATGTGAATGTAATGGAATACTATTGTGCTGGAAGAAATGATGAGCCCATGGACATCCTTCAGAAAAACCTGGAAAAACTTATATGAATTGATGCTGAGTGAAGTGAGCAGAACCAGGAGAACATTGTACACAGTAACAGCCACACTGTGTGATGACTGACTTTGATAGACTTAGCTCTTCTCAGCAGTGCAGGGATCTAAGACAACTCCAAAAGACTCATGATGGAAAAAGCTATCCACATCCAGAGAAAGAACCATGGAGTCTGAATGCAGATGGAGGCATACTATCTGTTCTTCTTTTCTTTTGTTGTTTTGTTTTGATTCTTCTTTCTTGTGGTTCCTCCCATTGCTTCTAATTCTTCTTTACATCATGACTAATGTGAAAATATACTTAATATGAATTATAAGTAGAGCCTATATCAGATTGCACACCATCTTGGGGAGTGGGAAGGAGAGGAAGAGGGAGAAAATTTAAAACTCAAAATCTTATGGAAGTGAATGTTAAAAACTGAAAATTAATAAATAAATTGTTTTAAAAAAGAAAAAAAATAGTATTAACATTCATATGTAAGACAGGGATAACATTAACACCTACCTTTCAGGGTCATTTTGAGGATCAAATTAGAAATTTTTAAAGTGCTTTAGCATAGTGCCTGGCACATAGTAGGGTGCTATATAAATGCTACTACTACTATTATTATTAATGGGCAAATTTAATATGGTGAAATTTAATAAGAATAAACATAAAATCTTTTACTTAGGTTTAAACAAAAATATAATAATTGTTAAATACAAGATAAGGTCAGCCTGATGGGGATCAATCCATGAAGTAACTAAGAGCCAAGTTCTAGTCTTACCTAAGACATATGGTGGTTGCATGAGCTTGTATGATAGGTTCTTATAAATGCTTGCTAACTGACTTACCCTACAGTGCCTCAGGAAATTATCTGAAGGTTTCTGTTTCAGAGTAGCTGTGGATGGCATTGGTCTAGTAAAAGATATATATATATATATATATATATATATATATATATATATATATATATGAAGTCCTCCATTTAGGTAAAAAAAAATAATTGAAGGAGTGCCAAATGTGAAAGACATGGCTTAAAAGCAGCTCATATTAGGAAAAAAAAGGCTTAGGTGTGACAAGTTCAATATGGGTCAACAGTGTCCAGATAGAGAGGCTCAAGAGGGCTCAGGATGACATGTGGAATAAGTGTTTTACCCAGGAAAATCTGAGTTCAGTCTTATTTTAGACACTTACTAGATTGTGAGCAAGTCACTTAAAACTCTCTGATCATCAGAGGCAGCCAGGTAGTACATTGGATTGACCAGTGGACCTGGTGACAGCAAGAGTTGAGTTCAAATTTAGCCTTTGACATTTAGTAGCTATAAGACTCTGGACAAATCACTTAATTCCTATCTGCCTCAGTTTCCTCCACTATAAATGGAGGTTAATAATAGCACCTAACTTTCAGGTTTGTTGTGAGGATCAAATGAGATAATATTTCTAAAGTAAATAGCACAGTGACTGACACATAGTAGGCTCTTCAAAAGTTTTCTTCCTCAGTTTCCTCATATCTCCAATGAGGATTTTGTACTCAATGGCCCCATAAGGTCCCTGCCAGTTCTAAACCTATGATTTTTTTTTTTAGGCAACTGGAGTTAAGTGACTTGCCCAGGGTCACACAGCTAGTAAGTGTCAAGTGTTTGGTCTGAGGCCGGATTTGAACTCAGGTCCTCCTGACTTCAGGGCCGGTGCTCTATCCACTGCGCCACCTAGCTGCCCCTAAATCTATGATTCTTTAGGACATCAGTTCAAATCTTTCCAATGACACCTATTAACTGTATGACCTTGAAGAAATCATCTAACCATTCTGAGTCTCAGATTCCTCATCTAGAAAATAGGGTAATAAAACCTGTATAGTACCTACTTCACAGGGCTGCTCTGAGGCTTATACATACAATGATTTGTAAACCTTAAAGCACTGTCAGGTGGCCTGGAAAGTTTGTAAGGCACCTTCTAAACTTGAGGTTCTTCCTAACTTCCTAACTCCTAGTAAGTTCATAAATGAATTATTGACCTCAGCCTGAACCACAGCAAGGTTGAACAGGCTACCTCCCTCTTTTTTTTTTTTTAGAAGAGATTTCTAATCTGTAAGCTATTTATTTTCTCCTAAGAACAACTCCCCAGTAGTGAGCTAATCATTGCAGGACATAAAGTGAAAGGTCTCTGCAGGTTCCTAGGGGTTGATTTGCAGAAATGCCAGTGATTTCCCCTTTCTAAATTCATAACTAAAATGTGGCCCTAAAAATTAGGGGCAGGATGAGATTCACTGGAATCCCATTAGTACCCTCAAGAATGCATCAATCAACATATCTTCATTTCCTGCTGTTCTTTTGAACTAAGGCTGTTTTTATGATTCACTTGGAAACTTCAACAGATCCTGATGTCATTGGTGACCTTCACTTGTGCAGCTTACAGGCCCTGAGAGGTAACACAGCCCTGAACCTGGAGTCAGGGAGGCCTCAGTTAGAATTCCAGCCCAGATAATTACTAGTTGTATAACCCTGACTGATTCTCCCAGTTTCCTCCTCTGTAAAGTAAGGAGGTTGAACCAGACAGCCCCTAAGTTTCCTTCCATTCCCAGATCTATGATCCTCTGATGCCTCTTTGCTTTCTTAACAGAAAAGTTTTAGCCGCATTGAAGAAATGCTGATATAATCTCATTTTTCTATGACCAATTAGTTCCTTATTTATTTATTTTTTTAATGTCTTTTTTTCTGGAAGAGGAGGGCATGTTCTTTTTGTGGAAATATCACACTCACAATGTACACAGACTTAATCGTCTGAGTTACAAAATTACTTTTTAAAAAACTGCATTTACATTCTAATCAGTTTTCTTAGTAATTATATTGTTTATGCTACAAAGGCTTTTAGGAGTTGATGAACATTGAAATGTAGTCTGAAGTAGTATGGTTTATTGGGAAGGGCGCTGGACTTAAAGACAGAAGACCTAGGTTCAAAGTTCAGTTCATACTACTGTGTGACCCTCAGGCAAGTGTGACCTCTCTCTAAAACTCATTTTCCATCTGCAAAATGTGCTTAATAATCCCTGTCCTACTCACACATGCATGCATACATACATACATACATACATACCTACATATATACACATATATATATACACATATATGTATAATATGCACATATATTTATGTACATAAGCAGTTAGGTGGTGCAGTGGATAGAGTGCCAGGCCTGGAGTCAGGATGACTCATCTTCCTGAGTCTAAATCTGGCCTCAGACACTTACTAGCTGTGTGACCTTGGGCAGGTCACTTAACTGTTTGCCTCAGTTTCCTCTTCTGTAAAATGAGCTGGAGAAGGAAATGGCAAACCACTCCAGTACCTTTGCCAAGAAAACCCCAAATGGGATTATGAAGAGTCAGACACAACTGTAATGACTGAGCAATATATACATATATATATACACATATATACACACACATATATACATATATACATACATACATACACATATACATATATATATACACATACATATATCTCAACATATCTGTACACAGGCTTGTATAGATATGTGACTATCTGTCAATATGTATTTGAACACGGCCAATGCAGGAATTTATTATGCTTGACTATACATGTTTGTAATGGATTTTGTTTTTCTTACTTTATGTGTGTGTTAGGGAGGGGGGAGGTAGGAGAGAAAATGGAAGTGTGAGAATAAAATAACATTGAATTTCTAAACATAATTCCTATTCTGTTTAACTCACAGGTTGATGTTCAAATGAGATGATATAATATAGCCATGAATCACTGTGTAAATATACATTAAGTGATCATAATAATTGTCAATATAAACAAAATGTTTACTTTGATTCAACAGATATATATTGATTACCTATTTTGTCTGAAATTCTCTTCTAGAAACCAAGTGCACAAAGACAAAAGTGAAAGAGTCTCTCTGTGTTAATAAGTTTACAGATTTCAAGGAAAGAGACAAAGACAAAATCACCTTAAGCTAAATTTATCTAAACAAGAGGTTCTTAACCTCTTTTTTTTGACTATTATTTTTCCACCAACCCCTCTACAGGTCTGGTGAAGCCTATGGATCCTTTCTCAGAAAAAAAATTAAGTGCATAAAATAAAATATGTAGGATTACATAGGAAACTAGTTCTATTGAAATCATTATCAAAATATATATTTTTAAAAACAAGTTCACAGACACAAAGGTAAGAACCCTGATATAGACAAAACAGGTGAACATACTTCCTCATATAAGATGATGTGCACATCTTCCAAAATTGCACAATCACATCATCTGAGAGTCTGAAGGGACCTTAGCGGCCATGTTTTCCAACACAGACATCTGTTTCTGCTTCACTGCCAACTTCTGGGTTCTCATCTTTGAAGCAAGGCCACACACATAATCATAACTATTCCCTGAAGATAGGCCATCCAGTTATAGCCAAAACCACCAGCTGGCTCACACATCTTAGAGGCTATATAGTTTTACACTGAGTTAGACAAAAGGCCACTTAGAAATGCTTTCACCTCTAATGGGTCAAATGAGGTTAAACAGGGTTTGGGAGAAATCCTTTGGGGAGGACCCAAACTGATGTATATCATTCCTTTACTCTACCTGTCTCCATCTGCATATCCCCTCTCCTGCTGTAGCTAAAGAAGCTGATCTATCAAGCCTGTATCGCCATGTTGTCAATGAGTTTCTATTTTCCAGCTTCTATCCGGGCCACAAAAATAATTCTACTCATAGTTTTCAGTTGGAATAGCTCTCTAAAACCACTTTGTAGCAAGTTTCAGTTGTATTGTATTGTTTGGTTTTAAGTAAAAGTAAAAGTGAGTGAAAGAACCAGTAAGACTCTTTGGGCTTGGGCCTTGGGCACAGCAGAATAACAGTAATGATAATAATGATGATGATTGATGATGATGATGATGATGATAAATTTAAATGGAACAATAGCCAAAAGAAAATAATGGACAGACAAGATGCCGTGCCAATCTAGAGACACGTCATTAGTGATGTTCTTTAGTAATATTTGTAGGGAAGTTTTGGATAGTTGTTTTCTTCTGACGATATTTGATAACTAGAGCTGGAGTGATTTCAGTTTTGAGTGACCAGGTGGCCTGGCATGGAAGAAGGTGTTGTTTCCACTGGATTCTGATTTCTATGAAACACACAAAACAAGGCGAGCTTGGAAAATGTCATTGGCACTGAGAGCACCTGCCAATGCTCCCTTGAATGCATACTGCCTATTTTTAATATACCGTTGTCTCTAGGTAGCATTTTTAGATGCCTTAGAAATAAGCAAACGGGAGTCAACAAAGCCAGATGATGGTGTTACTATTGACTCTACTGATGGTCTAAAGAGAGGTTGAGCTTCAGCTCATTAACAGGCAGGCCATTACATCCACAACAGTCAGAGCATGAGGGAATGTAGGATCTTGGAGCTGGCAAGGATCACAGAGGGTATGTAATCCAACCTTTTCCTGAACATTCTCTTCTTTTACTACCCCTCTAGTGTCCCTTGAGATCTGATTCTATCAGAGGTGAGATTCTCCATAATCTACACCATCCAAACCCCTGTGTGAACTGAAATTCCCTTTATAACATCCGCAGTAGGTAGGCTCAGCTTGAAGACCTTGGTGATAGGGATCCCACTACATTCCAAAGCAGTCCGGGTAGCAGGTTGGCTCTGGATAGCTCACCAACCTTAAAAGGTATGTTGATTTATATTAAAGCAGGCAAAGGGAGTTGAATGCTTGTATTTTAATATATCAGTCATAATTAATTGGGATAAGCACAGGAGTTGGTAGAATTTTTTTGGAGTCAGGCCCTGCACAAACAGACTTCCATTACTCAACCTTGCTGTTTCTACCTATGTATTCCACTCTCTTGGTGAAAGGACCTGGCATAATTGACCTCCATTGGGTGATGATAAGTAATGCAGGTGTTATCAAAATTTTCCAAACCCTGAACTGACAGCAAATCCCATCTTATTGTTCATGGTCTGGACCTTAAAGACCATTTAGTTCAAGCTTCTCATTTTGTAGAAGAGGAGCCTGGGACCCAGTGAGGTTTCATGATTGCTACAATTGGAGACCAATAAATACTCTGTTATCTTTCTCTTTCTCTCAAAATTTATTTGAAAAACAGTGGGAATAATTCAGAGAATTCTTCTTAATTTGATATGGTTTTAAACTACTATTAGAGCGTAATTTAGGAATTTAAAACTATTTTAATAGATACCTATGTAGTTAAAAATTATGGAATTTCTAATTTAGGATGAGGTCACCCCTAATCATCTCCCTTCTCCTCCCCCATTTTGCAGATGAGGACATTAAGACCCAGGGTTGTGCAAAGTCCTAAGTGACAGAACTAAGCTTTTTTTCTCTCCTCATAAATCTCGCTTTCTTTCCATTACTCATGTTGCTATTATTCACCATTGGTTTTTAAGAAAAGTTCTCACATTGAGTTAGATACAAGAGGGACAAAAGTCAGATTTTGACTCTAGAGTGTGTGTCTCCAACAGCGTCTCTGTATAGCTCTTGATTGAGGAAGGCAGCACTGTATGATGTCGACAAAAATAACTCTAACTATGGCATGCTGTATACTTCGATTTACCTCTCTGGGCCTCAGTTTCCTTGTCAGTAAAAACAGAGGGTTAGACTAGAAATCAGGGGTGGGAAACCTGTGACCTTGAGGCCACATGTGGCCCTCTAGGTCCTGAAGTGTGGCCTTTTGACCAAATCCAAATTTCACAGAACAAATCCCCTTCATAAAAGGATTTGTTTTATGTTAAAAGGTCACACTCAAGGACCTAGAAGGCCTCAAGGCCACAGGTTCCCCCCCCCCGAATAAAATAAGGATAATAATGTTTACATTGCATACCTCCATAGGGTTGTTGTAAGGAAGGCACTTTTTAAAATGAAAATGTTACATAAAGAGAATTTTTATGATTCTCAGTCTCAGTAGTAATATTTGCTGGGATTTAAGATCACTTTTAGCTCTAACATTACATTTCCTATACTCTCAGATCTCTTTCACCTCCAACAAAGTTTTCTGTGTTCTATTCAAGCTCTATTTTATGATGTTATCATTGATTCATTGGTGCAATCCTCATGGAACATTTAGTACTTCAGATTGAGAAATTACACAATGAGAGGGTGTTCTATACAAGGTTCCCCAAAGTCAGTACAGTTTAGGTTATAAATGCTTACCTTCCCTCCCTCCCTCCCTCCTCCCTCTCTGCCTTCTTCCTTCCTTCCTTCCTCCTTCCTTCTTTCCTTCCTTCCTAGTTTAAGACTGGACTAGTACTTTTGAAACACCCTATATAAATATCATTGTGAATTTTTTCTTTCTTTCATTCTTTCCTTTTTTTTAAATTTATTCTTAGTTTTCAACATCCACCTCCACAAGATTCCGAGTTCCAAACTCTCACCCCATCTTGCCCCTCCCCCACCCCAAGTCGACATGCATTCTGAACACCCGTTCTCCCAATCTGCCCTCCCTTCTATCTCTCCCCCCTTATCTTATCCCCTTCCCCTTCTATTTTTCTGTAGGGCAGTATAGATTTCTGTACCCCATTTCCTATATCTCTTATTTCCCAGTTGCATGTGAAAACATTTTTTTTAAACATGCGTTTTTAAAACTTTGGGTTCCAAATTCTCTCTCCTCCTCCCTCCCCACCCACCCTCACTGAAAAAAGGCAAGCAACTCAATATAGGTTATACATGTGCAGTTATGTGAAACACTTCCATAGTAGACATGCTGTGAAAAACTAACTCTATTTCCCTTAATCCTATCCCGCCCCCCCATTTATTCTATTCTTTCTTTTGACACTGTCCGTCTTTAGAAGTATTTGCTTCTGACTACCCCCTTTCCCAATCTGCCATCCTCTCCATCATCCCCTAACTCTCTTGTCCCCCCTTCCCCCTACTTTCCTGCAGGGCAAGACATTTCCATACCCAACTGAGTGTGCATGCCATTGCCTCCCTAAGTCAAATCCCATGAGAATAAGATTCACTCATTCCCCGCCACCCTCCCCTGCCTCCCCTCCACTGCAAGAGCCTTTTCGTTTGTTTTTTGTGATATAATTTACCCTGCTCTACCTCTCCCTTTTCCCTCTCCCAGTGTAATCCTCTCTCACCCCTTAATTTTATTCTCCAGATATGACCCCTTCATCTTCAACTCACCTTGTGCCATCTATCCATCTATCTATCTATCTATCTATCTATCTATCTATCTATCTATCTATCTAT
>NW_020954596.1:16838458-16903740 GCF_900497805.2 Vombatus ursinus | reverse complement strand
TATCTATCTATCTATCTATCTATCTATCTATCTATCTATCTATCTATATACATACATATAATTTTTTCCCTCCAACTACCCTAATACTGACAAAGGTCTCATGAATTACAAATATCATCTTTCCATGCAGGAATGTAAACAGTTCAACCTTAGTAAGTCTCTTATGATTTCTCTTTCCTGTTTACCTCTTCATGTTCCACTTGAGTCTTGTATTGGAAAGTCAGATTTTCTATTCAGCTCTGGTCTTTTCATCAAGAATGCTTGAAAGTCCTCTATTTCACTGAATGACCATTTTTTCCCCTGAAGGATTATACTCAGTTTTGCTGGTTAGGTGATTCTTGGTAACCTATCTCCTTTGCCCTCTGAAATATTATATTCCGTGCCCTGTGGTCCCTTAATGTAGAAGCTGCTAAGTCTTGTGTTATCCTGATTGTGTTTCCACAATATTTGAATTGTTTCTTTCTGGCTGCTTGCAATATTTTCTCCTTGACCTGAGAACTCTGGAATTTGGATACAGTATTCCTAGGAGTTTTCCTTTGGGAATCTCTTTCAGGAGGAGATCGATGGATTCTTTCCATTTCTATTTTGCTCTCTGGTTCTAAAATATCAGGGTAGTTTTCCTTGATAATTTCTCTTTTTTTATATTATGGTAATTTTTATTTATTTTTTTCTTGAAAGATGATATCTAGCCTCTTTTTTTGATCATGGCTTTCAGATAGTCCAATAATTTTTAAATTCTCTTTCCTGGATCTATTTTCCAGATCAGTTGTTTGCCAATGAGATATTTCACATTGTTTTCTAATTTTTTATTCTTTTGGATTTGTTTTACAGTGTCTTGATTTCTCATAAAATCACTAGCTTCCAATTGCTCTATTCTAATTTTTAAGGAAGTATTTTCTTCAGTAAGCTTTTGGACTTCCTTTTCCATTTGGCCACTTTTGCTTTGTAGGGCATTCTTTTCCTCATTGGCTTTTTGGACCTCTTTTGCCATTTGGGTTAGGCTATTTTTCAAGGTGTTATTTTCTTCAGTATTTTTTTGGGTCTCCTTTAACAAGCTGTTGACTTGTTTTTCATGATTTTCTTGCATCACTCTCATTTCTCTTCCCAGTTTTTCCTCTTCTTATCTTACTTGCTTCTCAAAATCTCTTTTGAGCTCTTCCAAGGCCTGGGACTGGTTCATATTTTTCTTGGAGGCTTTGGATGTAGGAGCTTTGACTTTGTTGTCTTCTTCTGGTTGTGTGTTTTGATATTCTTTGTCACCAAAGTAAGATAATATGGTCTGACTCTTTTTGCACTGCTTACTCATGATCCTGGCCAATTACTTGAGTTTTAAACTCTTTGCTAAGGTAAGAGTCTGCTTCCAATGTGGAGAATGTACTGTCCCAAGCTTTGGGGGTTTGTACAGCTGTTTTCAGAGATACTTCTAGGGATCTAAAAATTTTCAGTTCTTCCAAGGTGGTATGATTGTATTTCCTCTCTACCGCCACAACAAGCTCCACCATGCCAGCACTCCTCCTCGCCCCAGGACTGCCCCTCAGAACTGTGACCCAGATCCAAGCACTGGTAAAGCCAGAGATTCCTGCCTCAGCACTGGCAAAAAGATCCCTGCAATCCCCCTCTGATTAGCCACTTGATTCCCCCTCAGTCTGTGGGCCAGAAGCTCAGGAGGCAGCCGCTGCCCCAGAGGCCAAGCTCAGGGCTTGAGGCTGAGACCTAGCTCCTTGTCTCACAGACTTTCTTTGGCATTCATGGGTTGAGAAGTCTGGAAACCACCACAGCTGCCCGCGATTCGGCCCTCTGAGGCCTGCTCCAGGGTTGCTGTGGCCTGCGCGCCCATGCTGCACTGTGCTCCTCTCCCCGCCAGGCACAATATACCTTTCCAGTCAACCATCCAGGTTGTCTTGGGCTGGAGATTTGTTTCACTGTCTTTTTGTGGGTTCTGCTGCTTTAGAATTTGTTTAGAGCCATTTTTTTACAGGTATTTGGAGAGGTTTGGGGGAGAGCTCAAGCAAGTCACTGCTTTCACTCCACCATCTTGGCTCTGCCCCTCATTCTTTCCTTCTTTATCATTTATTTAACATTCTCTACACATTTTTCTCCTTTTAGAATGGTAATTGTATGTGTCTTTTTACCAAGGTTTTCCCTGTCATAACATAACTCTAAAAATGAGACAAAGGATATGTTCCTATTTTTTGATAAATTATTTAAAAAATACTTCCTGGGCCAGTTGTAAATGTTTGTTTAGACAGCCCCTTAATCTGTTCAATTCCTCAAATATGTAGGTCATAATAAGGTCTGGCATTTCACAAATACACGTCAGCATATGCATTCTCTCACTGAAAGCTTCAAATACTATTTTGTTCCCTTTTTTATGGTTCAGGAATATGAGTCACCACTCAACAGTAACATCACAGCATTCGCATTGAAGGCAAAAGTGGTCTATCCCATCAATCAAAAATTTAGGGTAAGTATTCAGAATATTATTCTGTAGAACCCCTTAGTTTGTAAATAAGCATTGATCAAATGCTTACCATTTGCCAGGCACTATCTTAGACATTGGTTATGTGGAACTAAAGTGAAACAGTACCTAACCTTGAGGATAGATGTAAAAATAGAAATATATTGATATCAATACTGATGTATTAGCGTAAGATATAGGTATATGCAGAAAAAAGCAAAGTTAGAAACAAGGTGATTTTATAGGAAAAACATTAGTTGTTGGGAAGCAGGGATAAAGGAAGGCTTCATGTAGGAGATTGTGCTTGAGCTGTGCCTTTCAAAGTGATAAATAAGGATTCTAAGAAATAGGAATGAGTTGTACAGTGAGTACAAAGGCACAAAAAGCCATGGAGAGCCATGTAGGAGGAACAGTAAGACAGATAGATTGGCTGGACCATAATGTGTGTAAATGGTAGTATTGTGTAATTAGATTAGAAAGGTCAACTGGACTTAGGTGGTGAAGAGCTTTAAATGTCTAGTTTATGTTTGATCCTACAAGAGACAGTGAGCCACTGGAAATAATTGAACAGGACCGTGATGTGGTCTGAGCTATGCTCAGGAAAATCACTTTGGAAGCTGTGTTGAGAATGGATGGGGGTGGGGAGAGACATGAGACAGAGACCAATTAGGAAATTATTGTAATAGAAGGACTCAAACTAGAATGATGGATAAGTGAATAGAGAAACACAGGCAGATACCAAAGGTATTATATCAATTAGTCAGTTAACAAGCATTTATTAAGTACTTTCTATATACTAGGCATTGTGCTGAGTGCTCAGAATATAAATACAAGCAAAATAAAAAGACAGTCCCTGCCCTCAAGAAGAAAGACAATGCATTAAAAAAAAAAAACTGCTGAAATTTGAGATGAGGAGGTTCTTAAGTGGGACATGGTGGCAAGTCTGGAGTTAGAAGTAGAGCTGCGAGAAGAGTGAAGGATAGTCAGTCTGAACCTTTCCCCAAAATGGAGGAACTCACCAATGGGAGAAAAAGGTCATAGGAATAAAGGGATGTTCAGAGGTGAGAAGGCCACACATGATGATGGAAGTGCCAAGGTGAGAAGGCATTTGACACACGATGGCAAAGTTCAGATAATCAGGACTCAGCAAACCGTGATGGTTTCACTCCACCTGTGGCCTAAGAAGAGTAATATCATGAACATAATTTTAATAAAAGGTAAATGGTGATGAGTACATAAGAGAGGTATATAAAAGGGACATGGTGTCATACCAGACCTTGGGCAAAAAGAAGATAGGACAGGTCAAAAGAGGCCAGGTTCAGGACTGTGTTCAGAGGAGAGGAATCTGATGGACAAAAGGTATCTAGACAACAAGTATAGACACCAGTTAAGAACTGGGAAAAGAAGGGGGCAGCTAGGTGGTGCAGTGGATAGAGCACTGGCCCTGAAGTCAGGAGGACCTGAGTTCAAATCTGGCTTCAGACCAAACACATGACGCTTACTAGCTGTGTGACCCTGGGCAAGTCACTTAACTCCAACTGCCTAAAAAAAAAAAAAAAAAACTGGTAAAAGAAGCACTAGATAACTGAGATCCATGAATTAAATACAGATAAGAGGGGACAAGCAGATCGAAACATTTGTGTTAGTCTTGCATAAACACTGTTTACCCTGTGCTCTGGTTTTCTGCCCCTTCTTGAGTGGGCAAGGGCTAGCAGGTCTAGTAGGCAGAGAAAGACAGCACTCTTCAGATGCTGGCTTTTCTTGAATCTATCTAAAATAAAAAAGGTTCAACCATCCCAGAGAGTTCTAACACATGACGGTTCATGGAATATCCCAATTCAGATTATAACAACATTTTACTGTATTTGCAAATAGAAACATAGAGAGAGAAAAAAGTATCAGAAAGCCCAATTTATTCCTCTTGAATTCAACAAGCTTTAGTTTTTATATTCTTCTAACATGTATAGGATGCTGTATGGGTCCCCTAGAAGACATGCAGTTTAGGGAAGACTCAGTACCTATCTTCATGGAGGTCAGAGGCTAGTAGGGAGTTAAGGTACCAAACACTAATATCTATAGTTGACAACATCAGAGGATGAGTTCAGTAGAAAGACACAAAAAAGAAACTGCTATATGAGGCAGAGTAAGATGGTCATTAGCAAGAGGAGAGATCAGAGGAAGATTCCTGAGGGAAGTGGTCTTTGTTCTGGGCTTTACAAGATGTGTAAGAATTCAGCAGGTGAAGAGGAGGTAGGAGGCCATTGTAGTCATGGCATATGGAATTGCCTGAGGAAAGACATAGAAACCAAGTCCAGAATCTATCTAAGGGACATCAGTTTTTCAGTCTGGCTGAAGCAGTGTGTCCAAGTGAGTAGTATAAGATAAATCTGGAAGAAAGGGTAGAAATGATGGCAACAAGGGCTTTATATGCCAGGCAAAGATGTCTGTCTATATTTTACAGTTTCTCTTATGTTTCCCAGTAGTTTGTTTTAAAAATATTGGAACTTTGTCCTCATGATGTAAAAATAACTTTCCAATTTGGTCAACTCAAGGAGAAAATATTAGCCCAATTATGTAATCATATTTGCTAGCTGCTTCAGTCCCGTCAGTATTATTATACAAATGCAGTTTGAAAGCCAAGGATTGAGAATGCAGTTAATAACAAACTAATTACTTCCTTTCTTGTGCTACATTGATTAATGGAGAGTTTTTTTTTCCTTTTCTGTTATCATAGCCTCTTGCAGATGGATCGTCCAATCCATCTTTGCATGAAAATTCAAAACAGGCAATTTTACCTAATCAAATGATGGAAGTTTCTCCTTCAAGTAGTCTTGGATCCCTCAGCCAGGGAGACAAAGAAGACTGCAGTTGTTCTACCAGCATGCATTCTGCCATTAGTGATGACAGATTCCATGATAGAACCTTTCTTAAGGTGAATTCTTTCCCAGAGGTGCTGACCTGTGAAAGGTAAGGACCAAGTTATAATACTCTAGATAAAGTGATACTTTAGAGTATAGGTCTTCTGCCCTATCTGATAGGGTCACATAAGAACACTGTGGTTTTATCTGTGAAGTCAGTGTGTGGATAGAATGCCAGGCCTGGAGTCAGAAGACTCCTCTTCCTGAGTTCAAATCTGGCCTCAGGCACTTACTAGTTGTGTGACCCTCGAAAAGTCACTTACCCCCATTTGCTTCAGTTTCCATCTGTAAAATGAACCAGAGAAGAAAATGGCAAACCACTCCAGCATCTTTGTCAAGGAAACCCCAAATGGGGTCATGAAGAGCTGGACGTGACTAAAATGACTGAACAACAAAAATCCATGAAGTAGTCATGTTGTTATTACTATTATTAAAATATATGATACTTCATTTACATAGTTTAATATATAGAATTTATATAGCACCTTAATTTTGCAAAACATTTTACAAATATCGTCTCATTTTATGCTCTTAATAGCCCTTGTCAATAGATATTATTATTCCCATTTTAAGGGTGAGGAAACTGAAGCAAGAAGAAGTTAGATGACTTGCCCAGAGTCACAGAGATAGGAAGTGAGATATGTGAGGCTAAATTTGAACTCTGGTCTTCCTAAGTTTCACTTCATTCACTGCACCCACCTACCTGCCTCAGGTTTATGTGAGTCTTTTCATACAGTGTTACTTGTGATAAATACTTTTTTTGATAGCGATGATGATGGTGATGCTAATGATGGCCCCTGACATATGTGCAGAGGTTTGGGATTGGAATGACTGCACAATCCCTGCCTACCGAGAGCTCTTTAAGGCAGGTGGTACAAGAAACATCATCCTCATTTTGCAAATGTCAAACCCATGGCATAGAGAAAGGAAACAACCTGCCTTGGATCGCAGTGCTTGAGACTAGCAGAGCCAAAATCAGAATTCAAATGACCTGATTCCAGACCAGGTGCTCTGGTTCTGATCTCAGAAGAACAACAAAAAGGTAATCAGTGTAGGATAGGAAATTTTGGCTTAAAACAAGGAAGAACTTTATGAAAATTAGAGTTATTTAAAAAGAGAAAATGCTACCTCTCAAAGCAATTATTTCTTTATCACTGTAGTTCTTCAGGAAGATACTAAATCATTTCTTGTTTGTGATGTTGTAGATGAGATTTCTGCTTAAAATATAAACTGATTTTGCTTCCAACTCTAGGCTATGCAAAGTGACATACCTAATAAATCCAATGATTAGGCACATAATAGATTGTAGCATATTTTCACTGAAAGTGGTCAAGTGCAATATACTTGAGTCAGCTGGTCTGATACCTTTTTCTTTCTTTCCTTTTTTCTTTCTTTTTTTTTTTTTTGGCAAGGGGCTCTCCTATCCCACATATCTCCCAATTAAAAACAAAAACCTTATAATGAATATGCATAGTCAAACAGAATAAATTTCCACATTGGCCATGTCCAAAAGTATATAATTTATTTTTGAATCCTTCACCTTATGATTGGATAACATTCTTAAGCATCTTTCTTCAGGAATTGTGATTGATCTTTGTGTTAACTAGGGATCTTACATCTTTTAAAGTTGTTTACCTTTGTATTGTTGTGGTTATTGCATAAATTGTTATCCTGATTCTGTTCACTTCACTTTCCCTTTCACAGTTTCCTGTAATGCAACAATATCCCATTATATTCCTAATTTGTTCAGCCATTTCTCAGTTGCTGGACATCCCCTTAAAGAAAAAGACATGCTATAAATATCTTTTTACATATGTATACTTTTCTTCTTTAAGATAACGTAGACCTTTTAGCGGTATCCCTGGTTCAAAAGATATATGTGCAGTAGAGTGACTTTTGGAACATAAGACCAAATTGTTTTCAAGAATGACTTGGCCAATTCACAATTCCATCATCAGTTTCTCCACAGCCCCTCCAATTGTCATCATTACCCCTCTTTTTATCAGCTTTACCAATCTGATGGATATGGGGTGGAACCTCGGATATTTTTAATTTACAGTTCTCTAACTGTTGATAATTTGGATCTTTCTTTCATGAAGTTGTTAACACCTTGGATTTCTTCCTTTGAAAAGTGACTATTTATAACCTTTGATAATTTTACTGAGAAGTCATTCTTCTTCTAATCTTTTCTGTTTATATTTTGAATATGAGGTCTTTATCAGAGGAACATAGCAGTGAGTTTTAGAGAGGGGTATTTTCTCAGCCTTTCTCTGTGCCCAAGTTCAGTCATTATAATAGCATAGCATTCAGTTTAATTTGTTTTATTGTTCTGTCCATTTATATTGTTGTAATTATTGTGTATAATATTGCATTGTTTATTTATTTTTATATGTTCACTTTTATTATGCTCAACTTGCCATGTTTCTAATTCTAGTTCTCTTATTATTATATGTTTGCCTCAGTACTCCCTCATTCTCTGTTATATAATCTCTAAATTCCTTCTTCAAGAAGCTTCTCCAGCATATAATGTCTCATCACTCCAGGGATAACAATTCCTAGCTTGGCTTCCAAGATGATTTTCAGCCTGACTTAAAAGTATGGGTTCCTGGCGGTAGATAACTTTCCTTCCTCTTAGAAATTTTGTCCTTAGCCTGCTCTTCACTTCACATCCAATAATTCTCATTCTTTGTTACTTTGTCACTATGAACGAGAAGCTATAGCTTATTAATCCTGTCCATACATTTCCCCAATGGATTCTCTCCTTTTCTCTCCCTCAGGCCTTCTCTCTCCTCCTGCCTTTTTTCACAGTTCAACCACAGATATAATTTTCAACTATTTCTCTTCTAGGGCTGATACAATCCTTTTAGACATTGTTAATATGATAGCCATTTCATTCTTCCATTTGCAGACTACACACTCTTGGATATCATGTCATAATGATCAAGACCTTTATTTTTTTATATTTTTTAATTTTTTATTAATTTATTTTGATTTATCAACAATCACTTCCATAAGCTTTTGAGTTTTAAATTTTTCTCCCCCTCTCTCCCCATCTCCCTCCCCAAGATGGCACACAATCTGATATAGGCTATACATATACATTCCTATTAAACATATTTTCACATTACTCATGTTTTAAGAAAGAATTAGAACCAACAGGAGGAACCATCAGAAAGAGGAAACAGAACACATAGAAGAAAAAAAATTAGCTAAGAGTATGCTTCAATCTGCATTCAAACTCCATAGTTCTTTCTTTGGATGTGGACAGCATTTTCCATCATGAGACCTTTGGAGATGTCTTAGATCCTTGCATTGCTGAGAAGGGCTAAGTCTATCAAAGTTAGTCATTGCACAATGTGGCTGTTACTGTGTACAATGTTCTTCTGGTTCTGCTCACTTCACTCAGCATCAGACCATACAAGTCTTTCCTGGTTTTTCTGAGGTCTGCCTGATCTTCATTTCTTATAGCATAATAGTATTCCATTACATCCATATACCACAACTTGTTCAGCCAGTCCCCAATTTATGGGCATCCCCTCAATTTCCAATTCTTTGCCACCACAAAAAGAGCTGCTATAAATATTTTTGTACGTGTGGGTTCTTTTCCCATTTGTATGATCTCTTTGGGATACAGCCCTAGAAGTGCTATTGCTGGGTCAAAGGGTATGCCCATTTTATAGCCCTTTGGGCATAGTTCCAAATTGCTCTCCAAAATGGTTGGATCAGTTCACAAGTCCACCAAACAATGCATTAGTGTTCCAATTTTCCCACATCTTCTCCAACATTTATCATTTTCCTGTTTTGTCATGTTGGCCAATCTGATAGGTGTGTGGTGGTACCTCAGAGTTGTTTTGATTTGCATTTCTCTAATCAACAGTGATTTAGAAGCTCTTTACATTTTAATGAGTAGTCATTATCTCTTGGTTTTTCTCTACCTTCTAAGTGAAGATCTGAATATAAGTCATGGGGGTAAGCAAGAGAACTCTGGACTGATCTTAAACATTATCTCAAAAGATTACACGAAATGGAAAAAAATTAAGTTGGTCAGGAAGATAAAATGAGAAGCTAATGTATGAAATGCCATGTGTGAAACACAGTGAACTTAAAGTTAGAGATTCTACGTTTGAATCTTCCTGTTTCTTCTAGCCAGTTGTATGATCTTGAACATATAACTTCATCCCTAGAAGCTCTGGATTCATCTGTAAGATGTGCATAATAATACTTATGGCACCTTCCCACTTTAGAGAGTAGGTCTAAGGCTTAGATGAGATATTGCATGTGAAAGCACCTTGCAACTGTAAAGCACTTTGTTATTACTATTTGTTACTAGGTTGTTATTGTTGTTGTTGTTGTTTTACATCTACTTTTCTTGATAGAGCAGCGCTTCTGACCTTTACTTACCTTGTTATCATTTTTTGAGAAGCAGCACTATATGGGGACAGAGTGCTATGCCTTTGAATCGGGAGGCCTAGGTTCAAATTCTGTCTATCACACTTATTATGTGGCACTGGGCAAGATATTCATCTCTCTAAGCCTCAGTTTTCTCAGCTGTAAAATGAAGGATTGGACCAGATCAAGGCTTCTTAATCATTTTTGTTTCATGAACCGTTTGTCGATCTGGTGAAACCTGTGGATCTCACAGAATAACTTCTTTTTTACATGAATAAATAAAATATTTATAATTACAGAGGAAACTAATTATATTGAAATACGGTTTTATATATGCATATGCATGTTTACATATGCACACATGTACGTGTGTATATATGCATGTGTGTGCATGCATAAATATGTGTCTATATGTAAACATGCATATGTATATATGAAACTGTATTTCAGTATAATTGGTTTCCTTTGTAATATATATATATGTGTGTGTGTGTGTGTGTGTGTATGTGTGTGTATACACGCACACACACACACTTTTTTTACATTCATAAGCCACCAGGTTAAGAACCCCTTGATTGGATAACATCTCAGTTCCATGATTTATCATCTCTATAATGGTGATGATAATATTGGTCGGACCTACCTCACAAGGTTATGGAATGTAAAGTATTCTGTCAGCCTTGATGCATTATAGAAATGAAAGCTATTTTTCTATCACTCATCCTTGGTCAAAGTTGGGTTTTAATTTTTTTTTAAGTTGAGTATTTATGTAATATCCCAGGAAGACAGTAGGAAAATGAAAAGGCATTGGGCATGATTTATATAAATGATCTAGCATTAAAGTTGACAACAAAAATTGGTGAGCATTGTACTAATGAAGTTTCACTGGAGTCATTTATTTTAGTCACTATAATAAAGTTTTCTGTTTTTTATTTCAGTTTTGATATTAGCTTATGTCTGCATAGCCTTCACCTGAAAAGCCTGCTACTCTTAGACAAGGAATTGAGGCAGGAAAAACACATGGTACGTGGAAGATGGTTGTTTTTAATGTATTTTTTTTATCTGAGTATGAATGTGGTTTTATTAGAAAACATAAGGACTTTACCTAATTGAGAAGCAGAAATGACTGTGGTGGGTTCCCCTTCACCAGGAGGCCAGATGACCACTTTTCAGGTATTATACATAGAAGAGATTTTTGCTCAGGTATGGGATGGTGTCAGTGGCCCCTAAACTGGTTGTCAGCTCTGTAAATCTGTAAATATACTACTTTGTCCACATAGACTACTTTGTTGATGGGAAGGATATACACCTTCCTCCATTAACATCTTCCCTTGTCAATTCATCATGTCTTTAGATATGAGGTGACTCTGGGTTCTCAAGGTTAAGACAGACACCAGAGAACTGGCTCTGGTGGGTCCTACCAATCTGGAAACACTTTTAGTGTGGGCCCTGGGGACTGTATAAGGAACAGCCAAGCAAAATAGAGAGCTTTATCACAAGAGGAATGTTCCTCAGAGAACCCATTTATTCTGACATAGAAATTCCTTAAAATGGTGAATGCAAAGATGTGCAAGGAGCAGTTAGGATCTGCATAGGTAGAGGGTGTGACACAGTGAAGAAATCATGAGATTTTAAAGTATTGAATTATGTGATATAATATTAAGCCCTCTGTCTAGATGGTAAAAGTATATATTTTACTCAAAACTCTTTAAAATTTTTAATTTATTTAATTTATTTTAATTTAATTTATTTTAAAATAATTTAAATTTATTTTAAATTTAGTTTATTTAATATTTTAATTCATTGTCTTTTATACACACATGTCTTGTATTTTAAAATGATTTAGTACAAAGATAGTCTTTAGGTTTCTTTATGGCTCTTCAAAACTTTAGCTATAATTCCTGACTGGGGAGTCAGAAGAGGAAAAAATAGAGCATCCTGATGCCCTTTGAAAGGTCTAAAATAATGTTACAAGACACAAAGATTTGGAGGAAAACAGGCATTGTAAATCATTTTTTTCTTAAATAAACATTTTATTTATTATTTAAAACATCACTAAAAGTTCCCGGTGCCCTCCCTATTCCCAACAATAAAATTTTCCTTAAAAAAGACAAACAAAACAAAATAAAAAAATCACTGACCATGCCTGACAGCATATCTAATTCCACACCCATGGTCCACCACCTCTCTGCACATTTGTCATTTTCCTTTTTTGTCATATTAGCCAATCTGATAGGTATGAGGTGGTATTTATTTTAATTTGCCTTTCTCTAATCAATAATGATTTAGAATACTTTTTCATGTGGCTATAGATAGCTTTGATATCTTCTTCTGAAAACTGCCTGTTCATATCCTTTGACCATTTAACAATTGGGGAATGACTTGTCTTCTTAAAAATTTTACTCAGTTCTCTATATATATTTGAGAAGTGAGGACTTTATCAGAGAAACTTGCCATAAAAAAAAAGTTTTCCCACTTTCCTTCTAATCTTGACTGCATTGATTTTGTTTGGGCAAAAAGGTTTTAATCTGATATAATCAAAATTATCTATTTTACATCCCATAATGCTCTCTATCTCTTGATTGGTCATAAATTCTTCCCTTATCCATAAATCTGACTGATAAAATTTTCTATGCTCGCCTAATCTACTTATGATATTGCCCTTTATGTCTAAATTATGTATTCATTTTGGCCTTATCTTGGCATATGGTATGAGATATTGATCTGTACCTAGTTTCTGCCATAATGTTTTCTAGTTTTCCCAGTAATTTTTGTCAAATAGTGATTTTTTTTCTTCCCAGATTCTTGGATCTTTGGGTTTGTCAAACATTAGATTACTACAGTTATTTACTACAGTCTATTTTGTACCTAAACTAGCCAATACCAGATTGTTTTGATGATTACTACTTTATAATACAGCTCGAGATCTGATATGGCTAGGCTACCTTCCTTTAATTTTTTTTCAGTGATTCTCTTGATATCCTTGATTTTTTGTTCTTTGAAATGAATTTTGTTATTATTTTTCTAGCTCTATAAAATAATTTTGGTAGTTTGACTTTTTCAGCTCTCGCTTTCTATGTCATATGGTAACTTCCAGGACCAATGTTCTAATATTCTATAATGTTTTCCTTTAAAAATCCAGTAACTTTACTACAAAATAGGTTAAAAACTGATCTTGAGTTATTGTTTTTCCTCTTTTAATAGATGTTTATCCAGATCCTCAAAATGTCCCTAACTGATATTCTTCCAAAGAAGAAAGCTGGTGATGATTTGTATCAAAAGATCATTTCAAAACAAGAAGTGGTAAGAGTTACAACTTACATGTCAAAGAAACATTTTTAATAAGGCTTATATTATTCTCATTTTAACCAGCTAACATATGGCTGATGACAACTGAATGTGCTCTCTTACATCTGGAATTTTGTAAATGAATGTAGATTATAAATCTGTTTAAAAGAAATGTATATATATATATATATATATATTGCCTTTGTACATAAAAAACTTCTTGATGATATCGCCTGTAAAATATTAGTAACTGTTAAAAAGATTATCTATAATAGGCGATCAGTAGTACTAGAATCAGAGGAACTAGGTTCAAAGCCTGTCTCTGCCTCTTACAGGTCCTTTAAATTCTCTGAGACTCAGTTTCTTCATTTTCAAAATGGGAGGATTGGACTGCATGTTTTCTCAAGTTCCTTCCACCTTCAAATCTGTGATCTTTATAATCCTATTAATTCTATAAACGTTGTAACCTAGTCCTCATCTTTTATCATCTCTGGGATTTAAGGAATATTTGTTGTAGTTTTACTTGACATTTTTTCTTTTTAAATTTTATGTCCAGACCTACAGTCAGTCCAAGTAGCTAGATGATACAGTAGATAGAGCACTGGGCTTGGAGTCATGAAGACCTGAATTCAAATAAGACTGTAGACACTTACTAGCTATGACCCTGGACATCTTGTTTAACCTCAGTTTTTCTCAATTTCCTCATCTGTAAAATGTAGATAATAATAATAGCATCTACCTCACAGGATTGTTGTGACAATCAAATGAAATATCTGTCAGGAGCTATGTAAACCTTAAAGTGCTATGTAAATGCTACTATTGTTATCATCTCACTATTATTTCTTGGTGTAGGGAACTCCCAGTATTGAAACTCCCTCCACCCAGGTAGATTAGCAGTTCCTTTGTAACATAGATTCTTAAGAAAATTATCTGGGGAAATTTAGGGGTTAAGTGACTTGTCCATGGTCTCCCAGCCATTATCTGTTACATGCATCAGCATAATCCAAATCTTCCTCATTCCTAGGTCAGCCTTCTTTCCACCATACCATCCTGCCCAACAAACTTAAAAACACAAACCTTTCTATAAGTTTATGTTTTTCTTCGTGAAATGTCATTGTAAACAAGCAACAGTTTTAGAAATTTTGCACATTTCCCATTATTGCTGGTGATGAGCTACCTACTAAGTGGCATTCTTAAGCTAATAAAAAATGATCGGGAGAGGTATCACAGAGTTGCAGAAGGAATAGTACTTCTAAAGACAGAAGACAGAGGCTCAAGTCTTCCAGCTGACATTCATTAGCTCTTTGATCTTGGAAAATGTACTTCATCTTTCTGACTGAGACATTCTTCACTCCTAAGGTATATATAGTATACCCAAAGCTTCCCCACGAGACTGTGGTGAAGAAAATGCTTTGTAAATTGCATCAGTTGGAGCTGCTATTAATATATGGGAAGGCAGATAGAAGGATCTCACAAGATGTCAAGGTGTGGAGGAGTTGAAATGAACATCTATGGAAGTACGACCCTCGCTAATGAAAACACTGATCCAGTAAAAGGAAGCATCTAGATGAGAAAAAAATTAGTGGATTATTGGTGCTTGTAATGACCTCTTTCTTCATTACTTGCTCATTTTTGATAAATGCCAAGCTTCATATTTGTGCTCATTTTCTCTTTTACCCATGATTTTTATTTTTTAATTAAAACTCTGGGGACAAGTTGCCCTACATATATTTGTGTGTGTGTGTGTGTGTTATGTATAGATATAGATATTGTTATTCCCTTAAAACATTAACTACAAAAAAGTAGCCATCATTTTTAAAAATATATTTAGAATCATGAAATTATAACAATAAAGACACATAAGAGGATAATATCACATTAACTAATTCTGGGTAGGAATGATGCCTCCCACACTCCATTTTTTTTCTTCCCCATAGCCTACGCTATATACAGTAGGTGCTTAATAAATGGAAAGTTATATGGTGAGTTGTAAAAAACCTGGCATATTACCAACAATGATTCCTACAGAAGAAATAACATTAAATGCATCAGCAATGATGTGCATGGCCGGGAAAGGAGATGGGCAAGTCTTACTGTGCCTGCAGGGAAGAATGGTTGGACAGCCTGAGTGTGCTTCTGGTTTCCATGAAATAATAAAAATTCAGATGAATAAGAAAGAAGTTATAAAATGAAACGGATGAGAACTACATAGTATAAAGATTTGTGACCTCAGCTAGGAGTGGGAATAAGCATTTATTTAGCACCTAATACATTCCAAGGACTGTGCTAAGTGCTTTAAAAAACAAACAAACAAACTATTATTGCATTTGATCCTCACAATGACCCTGTGAGGTAGGTGCTATTATTGTCTCCATTTTGCAATTGAGGAAACTGAGGTAAACAGAGGTTAAATGATTTACCCAGCATCATACAGCTAGGAAGTATCTGAGGCTGGATTTGAACTCAGTTCTTCCTGATTTAGTCCTTTATCCACTATGCCACCTAGCTGCCTCAACTAGGGAAGGGAATAGCCCCATGGATCAGAACTTTGATGAGACTGCATATTGAAGTATATAGATGGTGTCCTCACCGAAATACCATTATTTTTACTCTGTTATAAAGATTCCCTCCTCATCATATAAATTCAATTTCTTAAATTCAGTTATATGCTAGGCACTTCAGAGTTGCAAAGAATTATGAGACATAGCCCCTGCCCTCCTGGGGCTTCCAGTCTAACATGTGAACGTAGCATCACATAGATAATCGTAATTCAAAAAGGAATGTTCTAATAAGAGAAGTATAAAGTGCTGCAAGAAGTTTAAGAAAGGAGGAGCACATTCCTAATTCAAACACAGCTATGGACACACTTCCAATGGACATAGTCCTTGGCTTTTATCTCTAGAAGTGAAAATTATTTTTAATATTCTATGATTATTATTTGATGTAAATTATCTCTGAGGATTCTCACAATGACTCTACGAAGTAGGAATTGTAAGTACTTTTATCCTTATTTTGAAAATTAAGAAACTAAGGCTTATCAAGATTTAGTGCTTTATGCAGGGCCACACAAGTAAATCCCACTAGATCTGGAAAGTAGGTCATATGACTTCTGATCTAGTACTCTTTTCACAGTGCCAAGATATCTTAAAGTATTAAAATATAATGAAAAATATACCCTTAGGATTAAAAGATGATGTCCAGTTGTTTTTTGGAAATCCAATGGATAAAGCACTGGGCCAGGAGTCAGAAAGACTCATCTCCCCAAGTTCAAATCTGACCTCAGACACTTGCTTTGTGACCCTGGGTGAGTCATTTAACCATGTTTGCCTCAGTTTCCCCATCTGTAAATGAGCTGGAGAAGGAAATGGCAAACCACTGCAGTATCTTTGCCAAGAAAATCCCAAATGGGGTCTCAAAGAGTCAGACATGACTGAAAAACAGCTGAACATCTGACATGCTGGATGAGAGAGAAATGGAGATTTAAAAAATATGTTTACAGAGGGCACATGGCAGATTTGGGAGTTAGAAAGCCTGGGCTTAACTCACAACTGGCAAAATTAAAGGAACCTGGAACTCAGTCTAGAGAACCTCGGTTCCAATCACATTCTTCAATTAGATTGTGAGCTTCTTGTGAGCAGGGACTATCTTTTGCCTATTGTATCTGTAGTACTTAACACGGTGCGTGGCACCTAGTAGGCATTTAAGAAATGTTTATTTATTGATTACTTCTTCCAACTAGCTATCTGACTATGAGCAAGCTAGTTATTTTCTCTTGCCCTCAGTTTACTTGTCTGTAAAAAGAGTGAGTTAGATATGCCCAAAGGGCTATAAAATGTACATACACTTTGACCCAGCAATAGCACTTCTAGGGCTGTATCCCAAAGAGATCATACAAATGGTAAAAGGACCCACACGTACAAAAATATTTATAGCAGCTCTTTTTGTGGTGACAAAGAATTGGAAATGGAGAGGATGTCCATCAATTGGGGAATGGCTGAACAAGTTGTGGTGTATGAATGTAATGGAATACTGTTGTGCTATAAGAAATGATGAACAGGCTGATTTCAGAAAAACCTGGAAAGACTTGTATGGTCTGATGCTGAGTGAAGTGAGCAGAACCAGGAGAATGTTGTACACAATAACAGCCACGTTGTGCGATGACTAATATTGATAGACTCAGCAATACAAGGATCTAAGACATCTCCAAAGGCCTCGTGATGGAAAATGCTATCCACATCCAAAGAAAGGACTGTGGAGTTTGAATGCAGATCAAAGCATACTATTTGCTATTTTTTTCTTCTGTTTTGTTTTGTTTCCTCTTTATTTTTTTTTAAAGGCAGTTGGGGTTAAGTGACTTGCCCAGGGTCACACAGCTAGTAAGTGTCAGGTGTTTGGTCTGAGGCCAGATCTGAACTCAGGTCCTCCTGACTTCAGGGCCAGTGCTCTATCCACCACGCCACCTAGCTGCCCCTTTGTTTCCTCTTTCTTGTGGTTCCTTCTATTGGTTCTAATTCTTCCTTACAACATGAATAATGTCAAAATATGTTTAATAGAAATGTATTATATATAGCCTATATTAGATTGCATGCTGTCTTGGAGAGGGTGGGAGGGGGAGAAAAAGTTAAAACTCAAAAGCTTATGGAACTGATTGTTGATAAATCAAAATAAATTTTAAAAAAAGAATGAGTTAGACTGGTTAATGTCTAAGGGCTCTTCCATCTTTGAAGCCCATTATCCTCTGACCTTTACTAAGTGTATGACCTTGAGTAAATAATTTTGAACTTAAAATGCCTTCTTATATGTAATATGAGGATGACAGTGCTTGTATCTATTTCAGATAATTTTATTAGGTAAAATTTTTGTAAGCCATAAAATGCCATAGGAGAATGAGGTATGATTATAAATATAAAAACCTATGGGACATTTAATCAAGTATGAACAAATAGCTTTTCTGTATTGCAGCTAAGACTATGGGGAAGATATTTATCTCCCTGACATTTAAGATGTTGCCATTGTTTTTTTTTTAATTTGTGGTGTTATTATTTTTATTTTCAGGATTTGGAAGAATTAGAAAAACAAATTCAATCCAAATTATCAAACACAGAAATGGTGGGTGCTGGTAGCTCTGAATATTCCACACTGGAAGATATCGAAAGGAAAGAGAGGGAATATTCAGAACACATAATAGATAATGTACGTACAGAATTTTATTTCCCTTGCAATGCTTACAATAAAAAAAAACCCTTTTTTTTCCCCCACTAGGCAATTAAATTGGTTAAATAAGAAGGACTGAGCTTAAAAGCTTGTTAGACACTTTCCTTCTCTTTAGGGACTTATTTATCTAGTTTCTAAAGGTAAGTGGTAGAAGAAGTATAATTAAAGTTCAAAGATTCACAGAAAAAAATTTAAGTGTCCTGTCTTTTGTGAGAATCTTCAATTACTCTTTTGTAATTCAAACTGGAAATTGTTGGAGCTTTCTCTGATGATCCTACCTCCCTCTTGGGACAGAGAAAATTCCATCTGGGAACTTTATGTCCTATTGGAAAGCTCCCTTGGAAGAGAGATTGGGGAGGGGGCATAAGAGAGACATTGCTTTGGGGCAGGTTGTATAGTAGAACGAGAATGAGATTAGGAATTAAGGGGCTTGGGTTCAAATCCAGGCTTTGCCACTTATCTATTTACTCTGTAACCTATGCATGGCCTGGCCTGGCAGAATCCTGGCATCTCACACTGAGCTTGGGCCATTCATTCTGTCTGTGCTGGTTTCACCCCAACCTTACCTGAAATGGGCAGGTCCCAGAGAAAGACTACCACCACATGGAGAGAGAAGGGAAAAGAATAGATTTATATAGTGCCTACTGTGATCGACGTAGTCTGTAAAGTGCTATTTTATAATTACAATCTCATTTGATATTCAGAACAACCCTGTGAGGTAGGTGCCATTTTCAGTTGAGGAAACTGAGGCAAACAGGTTAAGTGACCTACCCAGGGTTACACAGCTGGTAAATATCTGAGTCTAGATTTGAACTCAGGTCTTTCCAACTCCAATCTCAGCATTCTATTCACTGTGCCTCCTAGTTGTGAGAGAGACATGAAAAAACAGAGATAGGAAGGAACAGCAAGAGGAGGAGGAGGAATTTGGGAAATGACACTAGATGGCTATATGACCTAGGGCAAGATACTTCACTACTCTTTACCTTAGTTTCCTCATGGGTAATATTCAGAGATATGACTGTAAAATTTCCAAGGTCTGTTCCAACTTGAAAATTCACTATTGCAAAATTGTCTGTCCAGGGCTCTCACACTACTGCTTTGTATGCATGATTTCAAGCAAAGTTGGCAATTACCAACCCATGACTGGTATAATGGATGTAATTGGGCTCTTTGTTCTCTGAAAATCTTTACAAAGCTAAAAAAACTGTCCCCAACACTGACACAGTTTGCCATCTATTAGAGAGAATTAATATCTGGTATTGAGGGTTCACTTTCTCTTAAATATACTCTTTCACTCCCATTAGTTGCTTACCTCTAGGGATTGTAAATAGTGATAATCATAGTGTAAATGCAGCATTTCAAACAATGATGACATAATTGCAGTTTTCTTAATGTATGTAACCTCGTAACTTTATAGATTACAATATTCAATTTTTCCATTTTTGTTTTGAAATAGGCTTCAAATAGAATATGAAGTTTGGTATCTGTTGATGCTTGTTTTTTAGTTCAGTGACTGCTAAGTTAGGACTTTTGTGATTTAAAAAATTGAGGATACTCGGTTCTACTGAAGAGTAAGAAGAAACCTGTGCCACTTACCCTTCCTTTCAGAAGGAAGATCCTTTCAGATCCTCTCAGATCTTGGAACATATATATATGCTAGAGTGTGATTAACTCCATTTGACTCTGAATGAATCAGTTGTGTGAAATGGCAAATAAAAAAGCTACTCTGATTGATAGAAGTCTACTTCCTAGAGCAAAGAAAGTGGGATAGGTCTGTTATTCCCTGCTCCAAGCAGGCCACAGTTGGAGTATAGCACTCAGTTCTGGGTATGACATTCAGTAAATACGTTGACAATCAGGAATATGCCTACGGGATAAACAGAAGGACAAGGAAATTGACACCATGGCGACCAAGAATTGGTTAAAGGAACTGAAATAGTCAGCCAGAAGTCTTAGGGGGTCTGGAGAAGAGGACATGGTCACCTGCCTTCAAATAACTAAAATGGATACAGGGTAAAAGAGGATTTAGATCTGCTTAGATCTAGAACTAATAACAGTGAGACAGAAGAAAATTTTGCTTCAATGGAAGAACTGGCTATCAATAAGAGCGATCCAACAGTATAATTGCTGTCTTGAGAAGTAGCAACTTCACTACCAGAGTTTGAACCACTGGCCCACTGAATACAAGCTATACTCAATGCAATAAATTCTAGAATAGTCAGAGAATTTGGCCTATTCCTCAGTTTACTAAAATTGAATTTAGCGTATGTTGATATGATTACTTCTGGTTCACTAATGTGCCTTTGCCCTAATGGTTGACTTGTTGTTCAATTGTATCCAACTTTTTGTGATCCCATTTGGGGTTTTTTTTTAGTGAAGATACCGGACTGGTTTGCCATTTCCCTCTCCATCACATTTTACAGATGAGGAAACTAGGCAAACAGAGTTAAGTGACTTACCTAGGGTGACACAGCTAGTAAGTTTCTGAAGCCAGATTTGAACTCAAGAAGATGAGTCTTCCTGACTTCAGGCCCAGCACTTTGTCTGTTGTGCTACCTAGCTGCCCCCATGGTTTCCTGGAACATTTTAAAAGCCAAATCCTTCAAAATTTTCCTACAAAATTGATCTTTTTATAGATCATGAGTAAACTCATTGCAAATTAATAGGAACACTTGCCAGGCAGAGTATTTTGTATTTTGAACCCCTCAGCCCTGTCCTTGAAAATAAAAATAAGAAAGAAAGCAAAAGGAATCTTTTCTAATCTGTCACAATGCCTCTAATTTGACCAAGGCATGACATAGTTGTACTCATAATTTAGCTTTTAATCCCCTTTGACATTCCTTCTTTGTGATTAACTTACAAGATGGTAATTACAAAATATTATTAAATGATATGAACATGTATCTGTTTGAAAGCAACCTGTGAGGCAGGTAATACAAGGATTTTATCACCATTTTATAGGAAAAGGAGCTGAGGGTAAGAGATGTTAAGGGGCTTGCCTGGTTACCCAGCTAGTAAGATCTGGAGCTGGGATACAAACCAAAATCTCCGGACTGCAGATGCTTTTCTACCTCACTGCACTTCCCCTCTAGGGACCAGACTGAAGGGTTTCCTTTGATACCCATCAACACACAACCGTTGCTACCGAATTAACCTGTACTTGGCCAGCATGTTGGAGTGGATTGGTTTTTTGTTCTTTCTTTTTTTTTGGCATCTTCTCAATAGTCTCATTAGCTACTCAGTCATTCGGTAATATCAGCCCAATCCAGCAAAGGATACAGTATTTTAAGTCACACTAATTCCCAGCTATGTTCTCAAAAAGGAAAAATAAATCATTTCAAGTATCATTCCAGAAGATTTCCCTGACTAATTTTGGTTGATCTTAACTCAGAAATATTTACCAAATGCCTATTATGTTCTGCAGCAGGGGTCCTTAACCTGGTATCTGTGAGATTATTTTTTAAAATATTTTAATAACTATTTCAGTGTCTGGGGGAGATGCATCTCCTTGGAGAAGGAATCCAGGCATCTCTACCAATCCCAACCAACTACCACTTACAGTACAGGCAAGCCAGCCTCCCCAGAGCATCAGGGCACCCTGAGGAGGAAATAGGAAACAGCATGCATCAGAAAGGTCAAACCACCCCACCACCACCTTCACCAGCATTTCCCTTCAGACCCTGACAGAGAGAGCCCAAGACCCTGAACTCAAGAGACTCTGAGATAGCAATGCTTCTATCAGAGTGCCTGGAGCTGTCATCCTTGGAAGCAACATCTGTGGAGATTCAGCCTGGAAACTGCCGCTCTTGGTGCTACACCCACAGCTTTGGAAGACTCAGAAGAGAAAGTTCTTGCCACCATATAGCCCTGGGCACTATCAAATGGTTCCATATCATAAACTGATGTGTTTTTTATCAATGAAAGTGACTTTAAGAAGAAGCATTGTTATCTGCTTTGCTGCTTGCCCCCAAGACCATAGGACCTTTCCATCTGACCTTTTCATATACGTTGTCATCCCCATTGGAATGTGAGCTGCTTGAGAGTAGGGACTGTCTTAATATTAGTATTCTCAGCACTTATACTTAATTGTAAGTGCTTTAAAATTCTTTATTCATTGATTCCTTCATTCTATGTAATTCATCTTCCTTATATTCCTGTGTCTTTTATGCTGTTAAAAATAGTATTCTGAGAAGGAATCCCTAGGCTTGACCAGACTTCCAAAGGGTCCATGGCACAAAAATGGTTATGAACCCCTATCTTAGTGATATTTCAGTGTTACAAGTATATGTGACTTTGTTGTTCTCCACCAGTGCAGATGATAGATCCATCCCTTAAAATTCCAGCACCTAGTGGCCATTCTTTTGAGGAAGAGTCTTCTGGTGGGAGATACTAACAATTCAAAGATGAAGCCTTCAAGCCTCTGATATTCTGAAGTTTTGGTATATGGGAAGCCATGTGAACAAATAGCCATTCTATAAGACTGTGAGGGAGGTCTGAAGAGCCGTATCAGTTCCTAATAGGGCAGGGTTATTTCTGGCTGCATGGGGGTAAGGAGGTGGGAATAAGGAATGATTTCAAGGAAGAGAAGACATTTGAGCTGAGCTATGAAAGATAGATAGTCATTGGAAAGAGTGAAATATGCTCTTGGGGGAAGAGCAGAGGCTTGTGAGTCTAAAGCCCTTGAGTCAAATCTAAGACCTACCAGCTAACTATTTACACCAGTCGCTTCCCACTCTAAGCCTGAGTTTTCGTATCTGAAAATCTCTAAGGACCTTCTTACCTACAAGTTTATGATGTTATACAGTGAAACTGATGGGGTAGGAGGAAAGCATTCTATGTGAGGGAAGACTATCAATAAAAGCACACAAGTGACAAGTTAGGATGTTTAATTCAATTCAGTGGGCATAGAAATGACAAGTTACTATGTTTAATTCATTCCAAGAGCATTTACTAAGTATCCAATATGTTCACACAAGGCATATCTTTCCAATCTCCTTACACATCGCGCCCCACCATGCACTCTGGTCCAACTATATTGGCCTGTTTTCTCATCCTCAGCCATCATCTATCTACTGCCTCTGCCTTTTCACTGGCTGTTTCTGGTGCCTGGAATGTTCTTCCTCTTCCCCTCCATCTCCTAGAATTCCTGACATTCTTCAAGACTCATTTCAAGCACTACCTTTTGTTTTAGGTCATTCCCTCTACTCCTGACTCTACCCTGCTGACTATTAAGACCTTTCCCTCAAACGTTACTACCCACCTATACCGTATATATCTCATATTTACCAATTTATATACCTGTTGCCTCCACCACTAGAATGCAAGCTCTTTGAGGACAGGAACTCTTTATGCTTTTTCTTTGTATCCCTAGTACTCAGCACAGTGCTTGGCACATAGTAAGCAATTAATAAATGCTAGCTGGTTGATCGATTGAGAGTACTAAGCCAGGACCTAGAGATAAGAAGACAAAATGCAAATTAGTTCCCACCATCCAGGCATTTACATTCTAATTGAGGGTATTGAGGAAATTAGGATAATAAGTGATTAATTATGGGAACTGAATGAACCACACTGACTCCATCTTGTGACTCAATCCTGGAGCTAGCTTAGTTACTGTTCAGTTATGGGTCTAGTCCAATTGCTTTCTTGTCTCATTCAATTGTGAGAATTAGGTGGAAAAACTCTTTATTGCATTGTTTGAGCCTAACCCTGTGTGACTGGGAAACTGGGACCACATCTCCCTGCTGCTTAGAGATCCTTAACCAAGGATCTAGGTTATGCTGACCAAAAACCCAGTCAGACCTGAAGATTGAGGCAGTGAGTTTTTTCACATCTTTACATTTCAAGCAACCCATATGTCTTATCTGAAAATTGGTCCTATGTTGATCAATCAGTTACTGTTTCCATGTTCCTTTGATTGATTACAGTCACTTGGGAGGAGTAGGACACTTCTTTTTCTTAATTCAGAGAATTGCACCTGCTAACTCTCCCCCTCCCAATGTGGAAAGCCCCTAATCTTTCCTCCAATTAGAAATCAGATTACCCAATGTTGTAGTTTCCTTTTAATTAATTGGCCTTATTTGATTAATTGTTTTTAAGGTATAAAAATCTGTCTCCCCCTATGTTCGGAGTCCAGGCCTAAGCTGAGGAGGTCTGGCCCTGGTTTGTTGAGCAGTTGCCATGAGTCGCTTAATAAATCAATATGCTCAGAAGATCAGACCTTTGTTTCTTCAGTCCTTTCATCTATCACCTGCCACATAATGAAGGTGTACAACATTTACACAGATTTTAAGTGAATATAAGATAATTGGAAGATAGAGAGAGCCATATTTATAGTTCAAGGCTGAATGGTACATTAGAAGCCATATTACCAAACCTCATTTTACAGATGAAGAAACTGAGGCTCACACTGGTTATATATCTTGCCTAGGGTCACACAGATAGCAAGTGACAGGGGTGGGATTTCAACAAATGGAAGATATTCTGACTTCAATCCAGTACAGTTTCTCCCAGTTTCAAAGCCACAGGCATAAGCTGGGAATAATAAATATAAAATACTATTAACTTTAAAATAATGCAGAAGTTTGTGAAATTGATCCTGTGACCTTTGAGCCAGTAGCTGATGTCTGTACTTTTTCCTTTCAGATCAGAGCTTCTAATAACAGTGTCCCTTTTCCTGAAGATCCTAATTAATTGGAATATTTAAGCCATGTTCACCATAATCCTTTCCATCCTTATCTCAAGTGCCTCATCTTCTGAAAAGATGCCTTAAAACTGAATGACAGAGTAGTAGAAAGCCTAGGGTGGGGGTGGGGTAGAATGCTGTATAAAATGCTACAACATAATCAACATAGAATTGTATACCAACATGCAGATACTTTAAAATTGGTATTGTAGAATATGTAATGTTTGATAAATATTCAACGACATCATGTACACACAGTCATCACTCTTCTCTTTGATATGTCATTTTCATTTCACAGATGGAAGCCTTCTGGAAACAGATGGAAAAAACCCAGCACTTTCTCCTAGACCAATTGAAATGTTTAAGTGCCAAAGCAGGGCAGATAATGCAGAATCTAACTGAAAGAATGATTACAGCAGAAGAGTTATTAAGTGCCTCTCAGGACTTGCAGACCCTGGTAAGTATGAAGAGAGCAGGAAGAGGAGGGGGGCTTCAAGCACCCAGAGGCATCTTCTCATCCATCTGAGTATGTCATGTTCAACAAAGAGGATGCCTGCATGTTATCTAGTAGAAAGAGCACCAGAATGGCCGAGTGACCTGTGGTATGTGAATGTAATGGGATATTCTTAGGTTAGTAAGAAATGGCAAATATGAGTAATTAGGAAAAATGGGGAGATTTGTATAAACTGATGAAGAAAGAAATTAGCAGAACCAAAAGTGCTTTATCCAATACAGGAGCACTGTAACAACATAAATAAAAAGAAGGCCAAAATGAAGCTAAATTCTTAGTGATTGAAAAAATTACAATTAGTCCCAGAGTATAAGAAGTGTATAAGCAGAAAGGCAGAGGTCTAATCACACTGAATATTACATAAATTGCTAGATGTGGTCTCTCTTATGGATTGTTTTTGTTTAGCTGTGAGAGATCTTAAAATGGATTCTTCACACATAGAATCTTTTCAGGCAGTGGGCATCCATGCAGAGATGTGGGCAGGTGCCATTCACCATGGGAGAAGCTAATGATAGCTGTGGTCTCCTAGGCCAACATATCCATAGGAATTTGTAGGGATGAGTTGCCTTTGGGAAAGTGTAAAGGTCCTTTCATGACCCCAACATTCCCTCAGAAACAAAGGCCCATCTTTTTGGTAACAAAATCCTACTGGTGTTTCTGTATGACAATGAAATATGGAATATATGACTCTGAAAAATTAAAAGTGAATATTACTCAGAAGGCTGTGGAAAGATTCATCATACGTGTGACCAGGCTGCAACCTATCACCAATGAAAAATAACGAAGAAGAGGAGTAAAAGAGAGCATCAGAGAAATATAGAATGATAGGAAGAAAAGATGGGCTGCTTCTATGGCAATACTGACAGATGATGAAGAGTGTAAGTGTTTCCGTGATATCTAAGAGATACCAGAAAGAAGTGAGGAAGACATCCCTTGGGTGAATTTATGGGAGGATGTGGATGTGAGTCAAGGGTAGCTAAGTAGCAAAATGGATAGTAGAGTGAGGGCCAGGCCTGAAATCAGGAATTCTCATCTTTTTTTTTTTTGTTAGGCAGTGGGGTTAAGTGACTTGCCCAGGGTCATGCAGCTAGTAAGTGTTATGTGTCTGAGGCCGGATTTGAACTCAGGTTCTCCTGAATCCAGGACAAGTGCTCTATCCAAAGCACCACCTAGCTGCCCCAATACTCATCTTCTTGAGTTCAAATCAGGCCTCAGACACTTACTAGCTGTGTGACCCTGAGCAAGTCACTTAACACTGTTTGCTCAGTGTCCTTATCTGTAAAATGAGTTGGAGAAGGAAATGGAAAACCACTCCAGTCTTTTTTGCCAAGAAAACCCCAAATGGGGTAACAAAGAGTCTGAGATAACTGAAACAACTGAGCAACCAATGGACATGAGTCCTATAAGATGGGCAAGTATGAATATATTACAGTCTGCATTATTGGAGGGATCTCATCACGGTGTGATCATAGATCCTTTTCAGCATTTGGACATGCCAAGGAGTAGGAAAGTCACTAATTATGTTTGATGGTGGATTAAGAAACTGGCCGTCTTTTGAGGTATTGGCTGGGTAAGTCGATTAGTCAGAGTCAGGAAAGAGGTTGAAGTATTGAGGGGGCATAGGGAATTGAGAATCTGAGAAGCAAAAGCCAGCCACGGCACCCAGGATCCAGGTCTTGGGGTTTATCCTCTGTTATTGTCACTGGTGTGTCTTGATGACAGAGGTGCTATTTAGGAATGTCTGGTTCTTGCCTTGTATTGTGTCAGGGTCTCTGCACAACAGTGGCCAGGACTGGGAAGCAAAAGATGAGAAATCTATAAAGCTTGGTCAGTGTAACCCCACTTGAATTGACCAGCTATATTTGCTTCCTGTTTTCCATCCCAAGAAAAGGGTGATGAGGGGCGCTGGGCAAAGTAACAGAGTTGAAGAATCATAATAATAATTGGAATTTCTATAATGCTTTATGGTTTACAGATCACTTAGTGAAATGATTTCCTTTTTGTTCCTTTAATAGCCAAGTGAGATAAGTATTTCTATGGTCCCCATTTTATACTGAAATGGAGCTATGTGATTTCATCAATCTGAATGTTCTTTCCAGTGATGTCAATCACAACCCTCCACAACTGTCCATTATGCACAGCTCTCACCCATATCTTTCTATAAGTTTGCTACAGAGGGTCCATCTAACATACTGGAGTCCTTCCTTGCTTCTGCTGCCATTGCCAGCATGTCCATGGAGCGCTTGGGTCATCTACCTTTCATATTTTACCTTTCACATGGCCAACTCATATTTTTTCCTAGCATACATTCCACTGATGTCTTCTCTTAACTCCTGAACTTCTTCAAAGTCCCTCATTTCTTATATTTATTGGCAGGTAGGTGACATAATAGATAGAGTGTTGGGCCTGGAATCAGGAAGACATGAGTTCAAATCTGGCCTCAGACACATACTAGCTGTATGACCTTGAGCAAGTCACTTAACCTCTGCATTAGTTTCCTCATCTGTAAAATGGAGATAATAAGGGTTGTTGTGAAGATCAGTGAGATAATAATTGTAAAGTACTTAGTACAATGCCTGGCACATGGTAAATGGTATATAAATGTTAGCAATTAATTATTGCATGCTCACAGCAACAATGCACACTTGCCTGTTATTGCATAGACAGTATGATATATTGGAAAGAGTGATGAATTTGGGGTCAGAAGACGTGGGTTCAATTCACAATTCTGCCACTTATTTCCTGAATGACCTTGATTGAATAAGTGGAGTAACCTCTCAGACCCTCAGTTTCTTCTGTAAATTGAGAGGATTGGACTTGATGACCTTTAATATCCCTTTTAGCTCTAAATATAGTAGTCCTGATGGATGAACTGTCATTTTAATCAGTTCTTTTTATTCTAAATTTATTCTAATTGTTCTTTCCATCATATTACAACTGGAAGGGACAGACAACTTTTTCATTTTATAGAAGAGGAAGTTAGGACCAAGAAGGATGAAATGATTTCTCCAAAATCACATGGCAAACAAATTCCATTGTATCTGCAGAAGAAGCAGAAAATCATTCATTTCATCCCTACATAAGCCATAAGAGGGTAATATTAAAGTGTGGGGAAGCAGCAGCTCTTTTTATCAAAGACTAGAAATCCTCAAACAGGAACTGTTTTCTCTTTGTTCATGACCACCATCTAAGTGAGCACCCCTGATCAGAGAAACTGACCTCATATAGTGGTTTTTAAGGCTGCATATGCCCTTTGTGACATTACAGGTAGAAGTGTAACACTCAGGCCATCTGTACCTACTTGTGTTAAAAATATTCTTACAGAGCTAAGTAAAATTTAAGATAATGTGATATATTCCATAGACATTTTCCTATATTTCTTTGAACAAGTTATAAGTTAGAAAAATATATCTAGATGCTGAATGTCTTGCCTAAAATAAACTTGTAGATTATATAATTTTACTCTGTCTAATGGAGTGTTTTTCTTCTGCCTACTAGGCAGGCTGAAAGAAACACCCTTGAATGGAGTGGACTCTAAGTTAATGAAGGTATACTACTATGCGTAGTAGGGGGGAGGGGAAGGGAAGAAAAGGGGGAAAAAGGAGAAAAAATAAGAAAGAAGGAAAGTTACACAATAAATTTATTATATATTTTAAAAGAATAACAAGTTGTACATAATAGTTTGCAGTTTCATGTGCAATCATCTTTTTCTATTCCACTCTGTTACAGAGATTCTTGTTTTATTTCTTAAGTTCAGAATATATATATATATATATATACATATATACATATATATATATATTTAGAAAGTGATTTCCTAGAAAAGATAGAATGAGTGACTCAGGAGAATCGAATGGATTTCATCAGCCTGATGCCCTCTGATAAGTGAAGGCAACAGATTTGTCATTTGAACAGCTTTCCCTCAAAATTCTTGTGTTTAAAAGGATTAAGCATTTACTTCTGAAATATTAAAATTCTTGAAATTTTACCTTTTCCTTGCCTTTATCTTTAATTACCCTCTTTTTTAACATTACAATCACCCCAAGATGACATCCAAAAAGAACCCCCTTGTAACAAATAAGTACCAAAAAAACCCAAAACAAATCAATGCATTTGCAATACCTGACGATGCATGTCTATGTTCACTTATAGCCATCAGCTCTCTGCCAAGAAGTGACAGGTATCCTTCATCATCAGTGTTCTGAAGTTATGCAATCATAGATTTAGAACTGGTGGGATCCTTAGAGGCCATTTAGTTCAACTTTCTCATTTTACAAACTGGGAAACTGAAGTCTAGGGACAGTGAGATTTATCCAAGGTCACACAAGTAGTTAATGACAGGGCCAGGATTTGGATCTGTATTCCATGGTTCTAAATCCAGTGTTCTCTCTGCTATACCATGCTGACTCTATACTTAGTCACTCCCTTGATCAGAGTTCTGAAATTTCTCAGTATTTTTCTTTATAATATTGAAATCCTTGTACTAGTTCTTCTGGTTCTTCTTACTTTATTTTGAATCATTTCATTCAAGTCTTCCCAGGTTTCTCTGAATTCTTTATATTTATCATTTAATAAAATTCAATAATAAATTACATTCATATATTCCTATTCATTCAGCTATTCCCCTACCTCCTTTGGGCATCTATTTTCCTTCTAGTTCTTTGTTACTTCTAAAAAGACTACCATAAGTATTTTGTACATATGGACTTTACATCACCTTCCTAGGTTTATTTCCCTTCCTTTCCCTCACAATGAATATTAGCCAATGCAGATGGCTTTTTGTTCCCTGAATGTGCTCCAATCTCTGTTCCCTTAGCCTGGGATACCTTTCATTTATTTCCTTTTTTGCTGCTGAATTCATACCCACTTTTTTGTGGCCACCTCAAGAAACACCTCCTCCATGAAACATACACAAATAACCTGTAGGTTAGCAGGAGACAGTTGTAGTATAGATTAAGTAGTAGCCTTGGAGTTAGAAGACCTAGGTTTGAATCTTAGTGCAGCCAATTACTATCTTTGTGATCTAGGACAAACTAGTTCATAATACTTGGTTTTTAGTTTCTTCCTGAATCCCTCCAAGATCTAGAATCCTATAATATTCCCTCCTATACCTCACATAAAACTCTTCTAGCACCATACTATTGTACTTGCCAGGTAGTATTGTGTGTTGTGGTTTCCTTTGTATGTTTTACATTACTCCAGGAGACTGGAAGCTTCTTGGTCTTAAAAGCCATGTCTTAACTTAACTTTGTATCTCACCCAACATATGGCACTATGCTCTATGCACAGCAACCACTTGATAAATGTTTACTGTGGTGGTTGCTTTAAGTATTTCAGATATAAATAGACTAGATGCCAATAAAGATTAAAATAATCATCATCATAATAGCTTATATGTCCCTAATGCTTTAAAGTTTGCAAAACACTGTAATATATCATGTCATTTCATCCCCACAATAGCCCTGTTATTATAGATGCTGTTATCTCTGTTTTACAGATGAAGAAATTGAGGATGAGAAAAATTAAGTCCCTTGCCTAGGCTCAAATAGCTAGTAAAATTTTGAGTTGGGATTTGAACTCGGATCTTTCCAGCTCCCAATTCCTGCCACTCTTTTCTCAAGTTACCTCTCAAAGTTGCCTCATAAACATTTTGTTCAATTTCATGGTGTGTGAATATATATGTATATATTTCTTTTAATTTTTAGGACATTCAAGAGAGAACAGTGGGTTGGGAATATATGGCCAAAATGATCAACTCCTTAAAATTACAAATTCAGGAAGAGACCAAGTGTCGGCTGACTGTGATTTCTCGGGCACTGGAGTCATTAACCGTTGTGGGGAAACTCTCAGTAAGACAGAAGGAAGAGCTGTTAACACAGTTGCACAAAGCTTTCTGGGAAGAAGTAGAGCATCATAATAGTGGTAAGTGACTCAGATTTGTCTGGTCTCTGAAACGGTGATGATTTTGTGGTGATAAAATGTGAATACAACTCAAACATTGGTAATGTATTTTCAAACTGAAAGGGAAAAGTAGTTGCTACTATGTTAGGGTGATAAGTCCACCAATTGGTGTTAGAGTGCGAAAGAGATGATGGTAATCTCAAAACCTCTTCTCAAAACACCAATTTCTTTATATTATTTTGCTGTGTTCAATGGCTACCCATTATCTGTTACATGGATTCTACGATCTTTTCTCTGTCATTTTAAGCCCATGTTTTAAATAGTTTAATCACCTCTCTCATTTGAATTGTTGAGATAGATGTTCACTATTGACTACTTTGTCAAGGATCATAGAATCACAGAATTGGATTGGACCCCAGAGGCCATTTGTCCAACCAGCAAGAATCCTCTTTACAACATTCATGCCAAGTGACCATCCAACCCTTACCTGAGAAAAGCCAACATTGTACATTACATGAATAATGAAGGCCCAATAGATAAACTCATGAAGAACAAAATCGATAAATAGTTTAATCCTACTCCTCAAATTCTTCAGCTTCTGGGGCTTTTACAAGCAGTTTTTCTATTTACAAACTGCTTCTTACATGTCCTCAAAAGAGTCTAGGGCATTTTTTTCCAAAATAAATATATTTCAAGCATAATTTGGATGGACTGATTTCAAAACTAAATAATAGAGAAATTTCTTCACACAAGAGTTAGGTCAGTTATTTAAAATCATGTGCAACTTTTACTTTTTACAAATTAACAATACATTTAATTTATTTAGAGTTGGGGGGAGAGGTTTGGATACATTATATTATAATACAGTCTATGTTGCTGGAACCATATGCTCTGGTCCCAATCCAGTGGTTTCTAAGCCTGACTTTGCAGTCCTCCAAGCTACAGCTCATTACATCTGGGCAGAGGTGTCACAACAAAATTAATTTTAATTCATTTCAATTTAAAATACCAACATCTCATAAAATAGTTTTCTTTTTTTATTAAATGATTTTTGTGCCATTGAGTTAGAACTTTTAAAAATGTATTTACATTTGCGGCTCTTTGCTTGTATGAAGTATAAAATTTCTCAAAATACATGTTATTTTCCAAAGGCCAACTCAAGATTAGTCAAGGAACAACTTTCCTAACCTGTGTACCTCCCCTGCAACCTCGCTCCTTTTTTATTGTTGTTGTCTCTGTATTGACCCCAATCTTCACTTTATACCATTAAATTGCTACCATGTCCTTGACTAGATACCTAAGGCACAATATACTTCTGTGCTCACACAACAGTCATCATTTAGGTGTTTCACAGGGCAATGTGTAGCATTGTTTTTCATTTTCCTATATAAAGTGATGGCTTTCTTCTCATGCTTCATTGTATCGTGGGACTGACCCTGCATTTCCATAGCAGGTCCTACTAAGGAGTAAAGACTTTGAGAATGGGTCCAAATTTTGGGGGGGGTAAAGAAAAAGAGACAGACAGAAACTGAGAGACAGAGAGAGAGACAGAGAGAGAGAGAGAGAGGAGAGAGAAAGAGTAAGAGATTACTAATAGGGGCAGTAGCAGTTGTTGAAGGTTATTTAGTAAGTCTGAGTATGGTTGAAAGCTGAGTCAATGAAAAATTGACCCACATCAAAGAAACATCAGATCCTTTCATTTTTCAAATATTAATCCAAATAGTCTATTCCTAAAAACTACAGCAGGCCACATTTGTAATAGCACTTTAAAGTTTCCATAGGTCATTGTTAGCAATATTCTATGAGGCAGGAAGATCACTTTTTCATATCCTCAAATGATAAGTGAATGAATCCTATTTTGCTTGGGGGGAAGGATTCAGAGGAGAATACATAGTTACGGGATGGAATGGGATGTGACCTGTATTTCATTGATAAAGGGAACTCCCGATAAGTCAAGTCCCTCTACCAATATAGGTCTGCACCTACTGTGCAACTTGTAGTCTTAAAGAATTGCCTAGGGCACTGGGAGGTTAAATGAATTCCCTAGCGTCATCCAGCCAGTTCAGATCAGAACTTGAACTGAAATCTTTCTGACTTGGCAGGTCTTTCTCCACTAAACCAAGCATACTGGAAAATTATCATACAAAAATACTGTAATGTGTGTGTGTGTACACATACATACACACACACACACACACACATATATATATATACATACATACAAACACATAGATACATACATATGTAGATACATATATTTACTATGAAACTTGGGTCTTTTTTCCCTTTTAAGTAGTATTTCATGTTTTCCAATTATATGTAACGACAATTTTTAACATTCATTTTTTTAAACAAAATTTTGAGTTCCAAATTTTCTCCCTTCCCTCCCTCCTCCCTGAGATAGTAAGCATTTTGATATAGGTTATATTATATATGCAATCATGTAAAACATATTTCCATATTAGTCATGTTGTATAAGAAGAAACAGAACAGAAGTTAAAAATATGAAAAAATAAAGTGAAAACAATATGCTTCAATCTGCATTCAGACTTTATCAGTTCTTTCTCTGGATGTAGATAGCATTTTTGATCATGAGTCTTTTGGAATTGTCTTGGATCATTGTATTGTTGAGAAGAGCTAAGTCTATCATAGTTGATCATCATCCAATCTTGCAGTTGCTATGTACAATATTCTCCTGGTTCTGCTCATTTTGCTTTGCATGTTCATGTAAGTCTTTCCAGGTTTTTCTGAAATCCACCTGTTCATCATTTCTTACAGAACAATAGTATTCCATTACATTCATATACCACAACTTGTTCAGCCATTTTCCAATTGATGGGCATCCCCTCAGTTTCCAATTCTTTGCTACCACAAAAATAGCTGCTGTAAATATTTTTGAACATGTAGGTCTCCCCCTCCCCCCTTTTTAAAATCTCCTTTGGATACAGATATAGTAGCGGTATTGCTGGGTCAAGGGTGTGCAGAGTTTGATTGTCTTTCGGGCATAGTTCCAAATTGGAAAGCTGGCTCTTTTTAAACATATCTCTCAGTTCAAGCAAAGGTATTTTGTTCCTAGGTATCATTGTCTCTCTTCGTGATTGTCACTTTTTTTGTTCTCTTACTGAGATCTTGATTACAGGCCACTCTCAGGTTTTACGTGAGGCCGATTTAGGTTAAAAGCACAGTCTGTGCAGTAGGTTTGGGCAAGTGAATTAAGCTGATAAAAGGAATATGTCAGCTTGCTGCTGCTGTCTTCGTGCAGCACTCCCTGTTTGTGAATTGCTTGATATTTAATCTTGTTTATTCCCAGCAAGAAGCAAATTGTTTGTCACTTTAATGAATCCTGCCTCAGCTGAAATACGGTGTGTCGAGAGGAGCAGCTGCGAGGCATAGGCGTTGCCTTCCTTCTCCCCTCTCTTTTTTATTCCTTCTTTCTTTCCTACTCTGTCTTTTACTCCTCTCCCTCTTCTCTCATTGTTTCTCCTCTCCCCTGCTCCCTCTAAAGGCACACAAAAGTCCACCATGTGTTTGGTGGATTAGAATATCCTCCCTAGCATCTTTGGGCAAAAAGAGCACTGGTCTTAGAAGTAGAAGACCATAGTTACGACCCAGGCTCTTTCTGGATAATTGTGCTGTCATACGTCACATCCTGTGTAACGAGGGAATGATGATAATATTTGCATTAACTGCAAGGGTTAGTGTTGCGAAGAGCAAGCAAGAGCGTACGTGTGACAGTATTGTCTGAATGTTAAAATGAAAATTAAGCCTATTGAATATAAATGATGGCTGCTGTTATTATTAATAATAGACCAGAAGATTTAGAGCTGGATTTAGATCATCTTCTCCAATCTCTTCATTTCCCAGAGGAGGCAGCTGAGGTCCTGAAAGGGAAGGTGATTTGTCCAAGGCCATATAGACAGTAAGTAACAAAACCAAGATTGGACCATGAGTTCTTTGACATCAAATCCTCCTCCTCTTACCATTGCACCACAGCCTCTGGTAATGATTTACATCTCTGTAGCACACTGTGGCTTATAAAACATTTTGTTCCCAATAATCCTGTGTGGCAATGTGATATACTGGAAGAATTTATAGCTAAAAAGCCTAAATTTGAATCCCAAGTCTGCTGCTTGAGACGTGACCAGCCAGTCACTTTACTTCCCCTGGGCCTCAGTTTCATTCTCTGTGCAATGAGTCAACTGAATAGATTATTCCAAAGGTCCCTTCCAATACAAACACCAGTGAAACTAATAAGTGTGTAGTACAAGTATTATTGGTCCATTTTACAGATGAAAAAACAGAGACTCAGAAAGCACTAATGATTTTACTAAAACCTCGTAGCTAATAAGCACCAGAGTTGAGACTCAAATTTGGATTTTCTGCCTCCTAAGTCCGATACCCCTTCTGCTACATCACACTGCCTTTCTTCTTACGTGCAACATATTTTCACAAACTATTTCCAGACCAGTGATATTTGTTGCTTATGGTTTAGAAGTCCTATTAGAGCAGGGTATTGCTGCTATCAAGTGTGATGTGACCTTAGCTTGGTAATTGCCTGAGTAAAAAAGTCTTAATTGCCCCATAAATCATACAGCCTGTCTATAACTAGCTATTTATCATGAATGCCTAAAGAGCACAGTTATTCATAAGAGTGAACTTTAGTGGAAGCTGGTGGTTTATGCATTTGGTTATATTCATTCCTTTTAATTAAGAGTTACTGCTCCTTGATTGCTGTTCTAGGGTCTGTATCCGCCTCCAGAATCACAGAAGGTCAGAGGTAGAAGAGATCTCAAGATCCAGTTTCTACCAGTTCAAGCTCTGCCTAAGAAGGAAACTTCTCTCTAATATTCTCAATAATCCAGCCTCCACTTGTAGGCTCGCAGCAAAGAGGAATCCTCTTCTTCCATTCTACCACTGGATAGCTCTAATTGTTTGGAATTTCTTCTTATAGCTATCCAAAATGTGCTTTCTTTCAACTACCACTTTCACCTGTGGCTCCTCCATCTGGCCTCTGGGGCTATAGCAGAACACGTCCAATTCCTCTCCCTAGCACCACACCCTGTCCATTTAGACACAAAGAAGAACATGGGAAGTGTTGTTTCTCTTTTTCCTGGCTCCCAAATTCACCTTGTTTCTATCTTGGGGACCCTTTCCTGACTGCTCTGACTCAGCATCATTCTGACCTCCACTAGCCCTTACAGTCTAGACTGTATCACCTAGCCCAGCATACTATTCTCACAGTCCCCATGACCTCTTCCCTCTTCTATTTCCTCACTTATTTACTTCATTTCCACCTGTTGAAATCTTTTTTGTATTTTTCAAGAACCAGCCGTGTTCTCTATCCTGCTTTGAGCCATCCCTTCTTCTATTCATCTCACCCTTCCCAGCTGGAAGCATCATCATCATCATCGTGTAATGACTGTTAGAAATTATCTAGTCCAACACCTTCATTAATAAATATAATACTAGCATATATATAGGACTTTAATGTTTGCAAAGTGCTTTGTAAATATCATCTCATTTAATCTTCATAAGAACCCTGGGAAGTAGGTGCTATTATTCCCCCTCTCCTCTGCCTGCCTTGGTTTCCTGAACTGTAAAATGGGGGTGATAATATAACCTACCTCCCAGGGTTATTATAAAGATCAAGTGAGATATTTGTAAAGTACTTGGCACAGTGTAGGTGCTTAAGACATCCTTGTTTCTCTCTTTCCTTCCTTTACAAATGAGGAAACTGAGGTAGACAAAGGTGAAGTGATTTGTCCAGGGTCACAAAGCATTACCAGTCTGCGGCAAAATTTGAACTTAGTTCTTCCTGATTCTAGTTTCAGCACTCTACTCACTGCACCACCTCGTTGCCTCTAATGAAGCAATCAAGACCCAGAAATATAAAGTGACTTTTGCAATGTCACACAGGCAGTGGCAGAACAAGGATTTGAACCTGGGTCTCCTGACCCTCAATTCAGTGCTCTTTTCTGTTCTCCTCACTGGCTCCTCCACCATCAGAACTCTGAGAACACTTTATTTGTATATTTCCTGTGCACTTATCATAATTTAATTTCTATTATAATTATCTGCACATACATCTTATCCCTCTACTAGACTGAGACCCCTGTGACAGTAAGGGCTCTGTTTTGGTTCATGTTGACATCATCCACAAAGCATACTAACATGAGGATTTACATAGAGTCAATTCTTTCATCTATCCATCTATCTGTCTGTAACTTATTTGCTTATTTGTTTGTTTATTCATACATTCATTCAGTCATTTATTCTTCCATTCATTTATTCATGCATCCATTTATTTATATATCTATCCATCTATCATCTGTTTATTTGTTTAACCATGCATTCATTCATTTCATTCATTCACTCATTCATTCATTCACACATCCATTTATTTATGTATTTATTTTAAATAGTTCTCAATAAGCAATTTTTGAATTAAGGCACTTAAAGAGTATCATATGCTGTTCTTTAATCATTTCCTATATATTGAGCTTATTTATTTAAATCTTTGACCATAAAAAAACCACATTATTTCCCTCTCTTTAAAAGCACCTTGGCATAGTGGGAAGAGCACTGAAGGTGGAGTCAGGACACCTTGATTCCAATCCCAGCTCTTACCCAACCCATGTGGCTATGAGTGAATCAACTCATCATGATGAGATCCATTTTTTTCTCATTTGGTTAAATGGAGGTGGTAATAGCTGGATGATCTGCCTCACTGAGTTGTTTTGAAGAAAGCACTTTTTGAATCTGAAGGTGCTATAGAAATGTGAGCCCTTATTATTCTCATGTTCCTCACAGTGTCTAAAGCAGGGGCTCTTAACATTGTTGTGTGTATCATGAGTTCCTTTGTCAATCTGGTGAAACCTAGGGACTCATTTTTAGAAGAATGATCTTATATACATTAAATAAATGCACAGAATTACAAGGAAAACTAGTTGTAATGAAATACAATTATTAAAAACAATTTGTTTACATTCCCTAGGATAAGAACGTCTGGCCTAAGGACATGGCTTTGGGTGTACCTAATATATATATATATATATATATATATATATATATATACACACACACACACACACACACACACACACACACACACACACACACACATATATATCTTGCATATAGATTATAAATATAGATTATGTGTTTATATGTAAATGTATTTGAATTTTAAAATATATATTTAAATAAGAGAGAACACTTATGGACTACGGGATTAATAAATATTTATTGGAAGATGCTTCACCGCTAATAGCAATAACAAACGGTTATTGAACACCTAGTAGGGGTAAGACACTGGGCCAGGCATAGAGGATTCAAGAAGATATTATATATAAAACATAGGCTCTGCCTTTATAATCAAGTTGAGAAAACAAGATATGTTTAGAAAATGCTTAATAAAGAGGCAAAAAAGTGAAGGGGGGCAGAGCTCAATGAGTAAAAGGAGGAAGTGTTGGTCCCATCTGGTCAGACCCCATTTGGGTTACCAGGTTCAATTCTAGACAACACACTTTGAGAAGAACGTTGACAAATGAGGAAGTGTACAGATGAGCATAACCAGGATATTCCAAAATCTGTAAATCACCTGATAGGAATACAGACTTGGGGAACACCAAAAAGTTGGTCTAGAAAATAGCAGATCTAAATCTTAAATCTAAATCAGAGCAAGAAAAATTGCTGTCTGCAGTCATTACAAAAGAAGGCTCATTTTAGAAAAAAGACTAGACTCATTCTGTTTGCCCAAGAAGACAGAGCAAGCAACAGTGGGTAGGAGTTGTACGGGGGGGGATTTTGGCTTGATATAAGATAAAATGTCCTTTCTAACGCTGGACAAGGCTGCTTCAGAAGGTGGCAAATTCTCCGTAACTGAAGGTCCTTTTAAGCGGGGGCTAGATGACCACTTGTTAGGGATATTTTTGAAGGTATTTCTGGTTAGGTACAGGTTGGCCAAATAAGGAGTTTTGAGCTCAAATAGAAATGGGGCTACCAATCTATACATGAGGTTCCTTGTGGGCCATATATTGACTTAGTTTTAAAATGTGATTTAATCTGTTTTATTGTGTTTTTATTTATTTTGCTAAATATCTCCCAATTACATTTTAATCTGGTTTGGGTATGCTTCTGGCCATATGCAGCCCATGGGCGATGGACTTAACACCACTGGACCAGATGACCTCTCACTCCCTTCTCCCAACTTTGAGATTTGATGATTCTTCCCATTTTTTCTCCTCCTCCAAATCATGGAGGTTGAAATATGTATTCTGTAAAATAATCTAACACTGGGGCTCAGAGATGTTATGTCTCACCAAGGGTTACCAGAGTGACAGTGGAGCAAAAAAACAGATGATGAAAATAAATAATTCACTGATTACACCAAAAATAATTATAATCTTACCACAGAATCCATTAAGGGAAAAACAGAATTAGCCTGGAAAAGCTGTTACATATTCTCCCCACTGAAAAGCAATTTGTTATAACATAGATATGAAAAAATAATTTTGGAAATGTAATATGAGGTCGCATAAACAGCATGGCACCTTGAAAAGAACATTGGGCAGGAAATACGATTTGGGCTCTCTTCCTGGCTATACCTCCAACAGACTGTATTATGTTGGGCAAGTGACTATACCTCTCTAGGCCTAACACCTCATTTAGAAAATAAAAGAATACATTGCATCTCAAAAACTTATGATTCCTAAACATTTAGAAGACAGAACTAAAAAAAAAAAATCAATAATTCAGTTAAAATTTCTTCACACCTCTGACTTTAATAGAATTAGCCACTGAGAGATCATTCTTATTGTTGTCGTCTGTATCATTGTTTCTTTTCCCTTTTTGAGGCTTGGAATTTCTTTCCAAACCAGTAACATGGAGCAATTATGTTTCAGAATTTGTTCAGCGAGGTAAGGACCTAATCAAGGCTTCTCTGGCTTGCCGGGAGGCGATGATCGAAAAGATGACATTGGCTCACAAAGAAGAGAGAGTATGCCTCCTTGGAAAAACACAAAAGGTGACCAACCCTGAGGAGGTACTTAAGGTAATGTCCTCCTAGTGACTTCTTGAAAAATTGTATTCATTGTCAATCAAGCCACACGATAGCCTCACCAACCTAGATCAGTTGGGGCCATGGGCAATCAAGAATGACAACCCCCTGACAGGGCCACCAACATGTGTCCGGACCTCCTTTCATTATTTGTTGACAGCTGAACACTCGACGGAATAATGGGCGTGCTGTGTTCTTTAGAGTTTCCATGGAATAGAGAGTATGCACCCCAACAAAATAAACTTACCCAATTGTATAAAATGAGTCTCAAAGCATTTAGGATGGCATCCAGTCACTTGTACTTTTTCAGTTAAAATATATAGGGATATTTAACAAAATATTTAACAAAATAAATTAATTAATAATTTTTAAAAATTAAATTAAAGAACTTGAAAGTCAGAAGACCTGGGTTTAAGAGCCACTTACGAGGTTTGGAACCTTAGGTGAGCTTTTTTTTTCCTCATTAAAATGAGGGATTTGAACTAAATAATTGACAAGGTTCCTTCCAGCCCTAACATTCTATGATCTGAGGTCTGTTCTATGTGACAGTCTATGCTGTTCAGTCTCTTCCAGTACTAAAATTCTTTGTTCTAAGATCCCTTTCAACTCTGACGTACTATTATTCTATGACCTACCTTGCACCCATTATGCCAGTCAGTCAATAAATAATTATTAAGCTCCTTCTATGTGCCAGGCACTGTGTTAACTCCTAGGTATACAAAGAAGGCAAAAGAAAGACCTCTGATATCGCGGATATCATCATAGTCAAATGGGGGAGACAATTCACAAACAACTATGTATAAACAAGCTATTTACAGGATAGATTGGAAATAATTAACACAGCGAAGGAACTGGAATTAAGGGGAATCGGGAAAGGCTTGTCTACTTAGAAAGTAGGATTTTATTTGGGACTTAGAAAGAAGCCAGTGAAGTCAGGAGGCAAAGATGAGGAAGAAGTGCATTCCAGGCTTGGAGGACAGCCAATGACCTAGAGTAACTCAGCCATCTCCTCAAAGGAGGAGCTTGAAGTTAGACAATTCTACTTTTATCAATGCTAGAGTCACCGATCTATGTCTGGGAGCGCCAAGATCACACAATACATGCTTCTTCCTATAAAGTGTCCAATATAGTTACACCTGGGGTTGAGATACAGCTTAATCCCATTGAAGTCACAAGGAAGGGGACTGGTCCTGCTATTTCTCTGATAAAGAAACTCCAGGTGAGGAAATTTCCATCCACCAATGGAGACTGGCAACTTCTTTTCAACTTACAGGCTTAGAGATTGCCTGAAGTGATCTCTAACTTTGCTCAGCCGTATTCTTGACGCCTCCTTATGTGTGGCTAGGAAGGTAGTTAAAATCTAGGTTCTTAGTAAATAGTCAAATTGATTCCAGCCATCTTGATAAGATGGCATAATTGTTATAAAGTACACTGGATTAAATTGTTGTAAAGTACAAGAGACGTGGCTACAAGTCCCAGATCTTCTCTTTAACTGTCTAACCTTTGAAAAGTCACTTTCCCTACATGAGCCTCAGTTTCCTTATCTGCTAAATGGGGGAAAGGGCACTGTGGATTAGATCACAGGTATCAAATACATGACCCACAATACTCCCAAGTACAGCCCAAATTCTAATGAAATATAATTGGGAAATGTTTAACAAAATTAATTAATAAAAAAGAAATATAAAAATGCATGAATAAGTCAATATGCAGCCCACAGGGATTGTTATGTATGATTTAGTGGTTCATTTCTATTTTAGTTTGACGTTACTGGATCAGATCACCTCTGAGATCCTTTCTATTCCAAAATCTTATAATCCTATGATCCTGTGAAGTGAAATTGGTTATTTTGCCTGTCATTGTCTCCAAGTACCACTCTGCCTTCTCTCAGGCTGCTCTCCTCATGTGAGAGAGGTCAGCCCGAATGGCAAAGAGCCTTTGAAGGAAGTAGGGATGTTTACTTCAGAGAAGAAAGTAGTCAGGGGACATAAGAGCTATCTTCGAGTATGTGAAGGGTTGATTAGATTTGTTCTGTGTAGCCTCAGAAGTCCAAGGCAGTAACAGCTACAGAGAGATAAGTGTAGGAAAAACCTCCTAACAATTAGAGATATCCAGCAGAACTGACTGCTTCTCAAGGTGGTGAGCTCCCCCTCACTCAAGGTCTTCAAGCAGAGATTATCTGATCTTTTGTTGGGTATGTTGTAAAGGAGATTCTTCCCCAGAGGTATAACTTGGACTAGATGGCTAACGAGGGACTTTCTGACCATAGTTCTATGATACGATGACTCAGACTCCCATTCCTGTTCCCTGACTTCTCCATTCCTTACTGCAAAAAGATGTTAAGACTTTTTCAAACCCAAAGTGTCTTCCTTAATACTTGATCAATATCAGAGTGTGGAATTTAGCCTCCCTCCCCTAATAACCAAGTACTGCTTATAGCAAGATGGAGCATGGCGTGCTGAAAGCACCGCTACTTTGATAATTGCTGGCATGCCGCTGACCTCCTGAGTTATTTTTAAATCCATCCTTCACTTTCAAGAGCAAAAATAATGTAAGAGAATCATGACTAGCCCCAAGAACACTCACTTAAAGTACTTGTTTGTTCCCTGACCCCCCCTGCACATACACCTCAAATATTCTAACATCTTAAGTTTTAAAACATGATTCGATTATAGTTAAAGCAAATAAACTCTGTGTATTCAATGCAGATTTACTCTCAGGTCCCCGTCCTCCTTTTGAAATTTTCCTGTTGGTGCTACAGTGGCTGGTTTGTATTTTCATTTGGGGAGTGAGCTAATGCAATGACTATACCTCAGCATTAAAGCTCCCTTTGCCTATCACAAGGTCTCAAGTAAACCTGGCCTTTGTAGGGCAAGAATTCAGATTAGCAATTGTTTATTGACCTTGTGAAAGAAAATTGGGTTATATCATCATGTTTTATTTATCTGTGGTGATGGTTTGGGGGTCTTCAAAGCATAGCAGTCAAACCTGGAAGGGACATAGAAAAATAAAATATCATTTGGAAGGGCTAAAAGGCTCTTCTAACAAAGAACAGATAGTATTGGTGCTAGAAGGATAATGCCTAAACTGAACTGCAGGGGATCATCTAACATACAACATCAACTATGAGAGCACCGGGAACCTGTTAACATACACTATAAAAAGTAGAATTAAAAGGGACCTTGTAACATACAACCCAGGATATTGGATCTTAAAGAAGAATCCCTGGAATATCAGAGCTGGAGGGGCCCTTTGAGATCATCTAGTTCAATGCTTTCATTTTACACATGAAGTGACAAACCAAAGGTCATACAGGTAGTAAACAGCAGACCTAGATCTTAAACCCAGGAGCTCAGAATCTGCATTCAGTGCTCTATCTGATGTACCATCAGGGCCATCTCCAGTTTTCCTGATCTGTGTCTTGCCACTGGACCCAGATGTCTCCAGAGGAAAATGTGAGGCTGGTGATTTTGCACAGTCCTCTCTCAATTAAATCCAATTCACTTGCAAGTCATGGCGTCATCTTTCTGGTGTAGTGGTCCTCTTTGAGAACTAAGGACAAACAACAATGATGTACCATGTTGTCTGTCCTCCCAAAGGTAATACAATTATTCTTCTAAAGTAATGACTAGACTTTGGAGTAATATTTGGAACCCACAGAAAGGCAAATTTGGGCTTTAAAGAAGGATTTTTTTTAATTGATTAGAGTTCTCCAAAAGTGCGATGGCCTGCCTAAGGAGATAAGTCTTCAAGCAAAGGCTGAATGGCTACTTGTTTTTTATGCTGCAAAAGGGATTTGTATTCAGATATGGGTTGGACTAGATGACCCTTGAGGTCCGTGGCCACTTAACAATTCTGTGAATATTTGCAGAGAAGCCAGCTTGAGGAATAGAGACAAATTTCTTATTTTTAAGGGAATCAGCAGCAGGAGTGAAATCTGGAGACAGGCAATAATAATTATCATTCTCATTTCTATGATGTTTTAAGCTTACAAAACCACTTTTGTTATGACATACCTGTGCACAAGATCGTTCAAATAGAATTCTTTCAATTTTGCAGAAATTTTACTATGAAATTGAGTCAAATGATTTGACCATGATCATACATGGTTAGTCAACATTGGAACTAGAATTTGAACCACCTAACTCCACACTCTCATTGTACGACATGATATTCAAAAGTTTTCTCTCCAGAACATTGGGAAATAGACATAGGAATCAGAGGCATATTCATTCCTAACCAGACTTTGCAAGTGTGAATACCGTTGGATGGACTTTTAATGACCTATTGTTCCCTTCTCCTTGTGGTTCTAAAAAAGTTCTTTCAGTTTATCCCTGCTACCCAGCTGAAACCTGACAGTTCTTAGAGCCAAAGATGAATGTGTGTAGTTTAGAGAAGTATTGTGTAAATGTTTTGCAGTCTTGGAAAAAGAAGCCTATGAGAAAAAAACAAACAAACAATGCCATATTTCTGAAATTGAAAACTGTTTCGAGTGTGTGTTTGTTTGTTTTTTTAACCAGGAATCTACTTTTATATTAATTTTAGGCTTATCATGAAGTCCTGGAAAAGCAGAGATTAACTCGTTATGATCTCGAAGAGGAGGATGACTTTAAAACTACAGAAGCAGTCACTGATCTGTGCCAGGTAAATTTGTGACATTAGGGAAAATTGTTTGAATTCATATTCATGTGACACCAATATTCTTCCCTTCTCCCCCCTAAAATTCTTTTAAGAGAAGGCAATGTGGTGAAGTGGGAAGTGCTTAAGGCTTGGATTCAGGGAGACGTAGATTGAAGTCTCAGTTTTTGACATATTTTTAGCTGTGTGGCCTCACGGGAAAGTCACATAACCTCTCTGAACCTCAGCATCATCATACTCATAGATTAGTAATGCTTCTGTTCCATGCCTCCTAGGGTTGCAATGAGGAGAATGCTTTTTAATGTAAAGTTTTTTTTTAAAGGAAATACCAAAAGAACAGAGTAATCACTAACTCTAGCCAGATAATAGAAAAAGTGAATGGGTATGGAAGCATAACATGTAATAGAAATGGGAGATGCTGATGATTCTAATGATGAGTACATCAATGGCACCCAGAGACGTGAAAATGTCAGTGTTTCTTATACTTTCTTTCATGTTGTTAGGCTCTTAAGTCTCAGCTCTACTCATAAAAAGCGGAAACTTTTTTTTCCTTGGAATGCCCAGTGAGGTCAGTAATGAATCATACAGGTTTCCATGACTCCAGGCCAGACTGAAGATCTCTTGAGTGTCTTATATTCTATATCTGGTTCCAACCAGTCTTGTTATAAAATACCTTCCCAAACTGATTTCACATTACTTCTCCTTACATAGTCTATGTCCTGGCGTATGCTGTTAAGTTTTCAATAACCAGCACTCCAGGAAAAAAAAATATACATATGATATACATCTAATTTTAATCCACATTATTAACATTTTTCTCTATCACTTTACTTAAGTCTGGAAATCAAGAAACCAATATATCAAGCCCTGATTTGTGGCATTTGCTGATTTCCCAGGCGTAAATCCTCAAACTGAAAATTTAATTACTGTCTTCCTGAGCCTGTTTGACCTGGCTGCAGTACATCCTTACTACATTCCAGATAAACTAGCCTGTTTATTGTTTCCTATACACAGCCTTTGCCCAGGTTATTCCTATGCTTAGTATATTTTTTTTCCTTAAAAAATTATCTTGGAACACTTAGCTCCTATCAAGACTTAGCTCCAAGGTCTCACAGCTAGTAAGTGTCTGAGGCTGGATTTAAACTCAGATCCTTCTGACTCCAGGGCTGGTGCTCTATCCCCTGCACCACCCAGCTTCTCTTTATTATTTCCCAAGATCTATGATTCATCACAGAGTAAGTATGCCTTCCTCTGCTACATTTCACATTTTCTCTATACACCATCTTTATGAAGAACTGTGGTGAACAAAGAAATCATTACCCACTGACCAACTCTCTGGTGATGAGTTTTTACAAAGCAGGTAAGGCTAATCCTTTAGAAATAGGCATTTAGTCCTTGAACCTTTCTAGCTCTGCCAGCTTGGTAGGACCTTCCAGAGCTTGCATTTCATAGACATAGACATCAAGAACCCAGAATCCCCTCCATAGCACCATAAGTTATGAAAGTAGTAATGCTGATTGACATTCATGTGTATGAAACTGTAAATCATCAGTGAGGTAAACAAGGCAATGGTTATCATACCAATTTTATAAAGGAGGTAACTGAGGTGGTACCATTAAGGGAAATGGGCATTTACCTAGGGACTGAGATATTCAAGACTCTGTTCTTAGACTTCTTATTCCAAGTCCTCTCTTCTTTCCAATGCACCAAACTGCCTCTCTGAAACTTTGTTTTCATATAAAATGCATATTTTAACATAAAAAGAGGAATACAGAAAGTACCACATGTGAGTGAGTGATGGATTACGTCCATCTATATATAGGAAGAAGGTATTTGGAAATACACTTTATAAGAGCAAGGTGTTGATGTGAAAAGAAGAAACAAGGTGTACTTGCATGTTTGTACATCTACGTAGGTGTCTTGTGGGAAGCGTGTACAAAAGCATGAGTCAACTTGTCTACTCAAATTAGACTTGACATGTTTGTTTGGACCCGTTTTGTCATTTCATTGGAAGCCCTTAGGGAACTCAAAATTTGTTTCTTCTGCATGCCAGATTGTGGAAATCATCAGCTTTACTTAACTCTTTTGAAAGGGGATGCTGACTACCCACCTTTCATCTATTTTGAGTCATAAAAGATATAATAGAGCTATGAATGAAAACCATTTTTGAAGCTCTTGCTGTATGCAAACACTGTGCTAAGGTCTAAGGATATGGATAGAAAAGAGTCAGTCCCTGTTCTCAAGGTGCCCACATTTCAGTAGAGGAGATAACATGTGTAAAATGAGTCAGTTGCAAGGTAGATTGAAAGGCCCAGTGGTCCTTGGGTCCTATGTAATAGCAAAGTGGTTGGTCATTCAACTTCTTTAATATCATCTCTATTGATAAAGTGATTATGATTTTGGACATTTCACAGTGTCACTACCCAAGGACGTGGGTAGTACTTTCTTTTCTGGGTCTTCAATAGTTATGGCTGATGAGTAGGTAGGGAATGCAGCACCTGTACGTACAGTGGCCATATTGGGTTTCCAAAGAGGTAGATCCCCTCTATGATGGAATAAGGGACTGGCCTGAGGAGCACCATTATGCCCAAGTCTCTTGCGAGCCAGGTCCTGGGCTTTCTCTACAAGGGAGGGAGATGAACCCCATGAGGCAACCCAGAGTTGTTCAGGGTTAGGCCGTGACAAGATATTCTCTGGCAGGTCCTTATCTATAATGGAAAAGGATTTGGTGACAGCCCTGATAATGGACCCTGTCGATGTCATCTGAGGACCAGTCTTAGCTCATGCACAAAGGTCCAGTACCAGAGACTTGGCGACCAAGTGATGAAATTTTTGACCTGAACAACTCAGCAAACTGTCCCCCCATGTGGAGTGGGGAAGAGGAGAAGCTGCTATCTTTCAGTACAGGGAAGATCTATCTGTCCCTTCCCTATTTTGTGGACAAGGAAACTGAGGGCCAGGGAGAAGAAGTGACTTGCCCCAAGTCATAGTGAGCCAGGACTAGATACAGGTCATCAGCCTTCTGGTCCTGTTCCAGCTCTGCTGCCTTGGACTGCCTTGCCTTCTAGATGGCATAAAGGTCCGTGACGTGGCTGTGTCCATGTCACCTACTGTGTCAGTAAAAGCACCACCGCCGGCACCCCCAACAGATTACAGTTAGAGGCTACATCATGATTACAAAATACTTTACTCATAGTGTTTCATTTGATCTTCACACTCACCTTATGAGGCAAATATTAGTAATTTCTTCAGTAGGAAATGAGGCTCAGGTACCTGCCATAGTCAAACAGTGTATTAGCCAGAGCTAAGGCACAGACATGGGATCTTCTGATCCCAGGGTCCGAGCTCTTTCTGCGACACCAAGCTGCCTCGTCTATAGTACGAATCATAGGAAACACAGGGTGGTGCACTACAAAAATCCATCTTGTACAAATGTGTCCCTTTACCCATTCCCCCAATCACGGAAGCTGGCATTTTTAAAACAAGGCTGCATCATAGGATAATGGCAGCTCCCTTGTGTCTGGTATACTGTGCCAGTTTATAGAATGTAACCCTGCAAGATGGGAAGTCCTCATATTGTGATCTCTGTCTTCATCTACAGATGAAGAAATGAAATGACCTATCTAAGACCATACCGCTAGGAAGGGTTAGAGTCAGGACATATACCCAGGTCTCCCAACTATCAATAATGTACTCCTACTACTATATCATCCATACTCTCAGAATTCTTTGGCCTACAGCAAAAGACACCTAGGTGGTACAGTGGTTAGAGTGCTTAACCTGAAGACTTGAGTTCAAATTTTGCCTCGGAAACTTACTTGCTGCGTGGCTCTGGGCAAGTCGCCTAACCTTTGTCTACCTCAGATCCTCATCTGTTAAAAGAGAATTGATAAATAGTATCTGCTCCCAAGGTTGTAATAGACACAAAATGAAATAATATTTGGTAAGCAGTTTACCAACCTTAAAGTGCTATATAAATTCTATCTATTGTTATAAAAAGGAACATTTTCTAAATGGTAACTTCATCGTTTTATAGTAGGTATTTTGACCATAAAACACTACCGCGGTCATTTGTGAGCTATATCCTTCCTGCACAAAGAGTCATTTTGACTGCAATCCTGTTAAGGTTTTTGATGGCTATTATTAAAGTCGAAAGGATGCTTTCAAAATAAGTTTGGAGTCATTGTCTTTGGTGAACCAACGGCCCTGAGACAACAGATTCTACTTCCAAACTTTGAAGTATCTGGGATGTTATTAGTGAGGGCTCTCCATCCTCAGGAGCAGGTTATAACTCACCCAGGCTTGCTTGTCCTGTGCCGTGCTTGTCCGTGTCCTTGCATAAACTTTCCAAAGAGGATCTTGGTTCAGCTTGTGCAAAGTTACCTCTTGAGTTCCAATCTATCACTGTCTATATCTTTGACATTGAAAATGAACATTGAGCTGAGACTGGAGTCAAATAGGGAGAAGGAAGCTACCTGGCTTACATTTGGAAACTTGGATAAAAATTATACTGAGGAAATAGAAGATGATGTGAGCGTAGGATGACTAATCTCTGTGTTGAGGATTCAGTTTAGTGACCAGAGCTTGATTATAAAGTGGGCATCACATTAGGTCCCTGCCTGGCTTTTGGTAGAGCAGTCTAAATGTGATGCAGTAAACATTCTTTATCATCAGAGGCACAGCCATCAGCAAAGGACTATTTCATCCACAACAGCTTGTGAAGGCCTGGACAGAAACTTTTATCTGCCTCAGTGAGAGAAACACCCAAGTCAGCCGAATCATAAATTAGCTTTTGGAGAACCGAAATATTAAACATTCAATAACCACCCCCCCCAAAAAAAACAGGGGAAGGTCGCTAGCAGGACATATTGTTGTTATTGTTTGTCCTTCATTCTCGAAGAGGACCATGACATCAGGGAGATGATGCTGTGACTTGCAAATAAATTGAATTTCAGTGAGGGAGGGCTGTGCAAAGTCACCAGCTTTACTTTTTCCTCTGGAGCCATGTGGGTCCAGTGGCAAGATATAGGTCAGGATGACCGGAGATGGCCCCTAGCAGAACAGATAAATCCTTCTTGAAGGAGTGATTACAACATATGGGCAAGAGTTGCAGTTGAAGTCCCATAATGTCCTGAAGAGTGCTTTGGGATTTTAGTAAGAGGACTTCATTTCCATTCCTGGTTCTGCCAATAACCTCATGCGTGACTATAGACAAGTCACTTCATCTCTCTGAGCCTTAGTATTCTCATTTGAAAATGATGGGGTTGGACCAAATAATCTCGAGGGTTATTTTAAGCTCTAAGTCAAGGTTCTTGCAAGGCTAAGATGTGGAAGGTTTGCACTGTGGACTGATAGAGGAAGTAGGCATCCTGAGGAAAATATACATTCACCTGAGTAGTTTAAACATTAGTTTTACCCCAGATCAGACTGTGAACCACTTGGATTTTCTTTAAGGCTTGCTCACTATACCTGGAGAGTCACTGTGGGCAATGCCTTCTGAATTGTGTTCCTGGTCCCTATACTACAGGTGATATGTGGCCATACTTCTCCCAAGACCATCCCACCACTATCACGGCCCCTAGTATGATTCTATACAGCATGTGAAAAAAATATGGCATTAATGTTTACCAGTGGAAGATAAGAGGACTGAACTAAAACATATGGGTCAAATTACCCTGGAAAAATTCAATGCTTCTAACGAAAGATATTTTCTTAATGACATCTCCCTAAAAAAATTACTGTAAATAATATAATCAGAACCAAGACATTATCTCAAATATGCAGATTGACTTGAAGTATGTTAAGTTTATATTGTTAGAAATTATGGTGGTACTAGCTGTCAGTTTAATTCGAAGCACCCAACATTGTTGAACACCTAATATGTGCCAGGCACTGTGCTAGGCAGTGGGGGGGGGGGGTACAAATAAGAATGATGTGATTCCTTAAGGTCACAAACTTTTATACTTGTATCACCAGAGCCTAGCACAGCGTCTAACATATGGCTCATTCCTAGTAGATACTTATCGACTGACAGATTCCTTCACTTGTGGACTTTTTACTTTAGTAGAGGGGATAAAACATGTGCATGAATAACTCTAATAGACAGTAGAGGGTGATAAGGACAGGGGAGATGTCAAAAACCCAGCTATACAAGTCAAGGACAGGGAGGGATTACTCATTCCTAAGATTTCCAAAGTCTTAGGTCAGTGCTCATTCCATTATATCAATCAAGAAAGATCATAGAGATTTACTAAAGACGGCAGTCCTGTGACGTTTTCTAAGATTTGTTTGAAACATTCTAAATGCAGCAGGCACATGGGCCTGAATTTGCAGGTCAGTACTGAGAAATCCTAATAATACTCAGCTAGTTTTCCATACAAGTTTAGCAAAATGGAAATGGAGCAGAGAAGCATCATGGATATTGAAAAGGTCATCCCGTACTTAATAGCTTGTCAAGGGAAGTGTTGAAATTTCCTTAAAGGTCAACAGAAGCTCCCCAGAATTCAGAGAAATTTGTTGTTCAGTTTCAGGGTCTACGATGCCAGAGCTGATCTGTGCTCACCTACTGATGGGAGAGAATGTTCTAATGTCAAATTGTGAGAACATCTGACTTGGGCATTTCACAGTAGGTCATTAATAGTATCAGGGACTACCTTGATATGCTTTATAACTGGAAAAGTATATTGGGCACACTAAGATGGCAAACAATCAGTCCTCCAGATAGAAATCATTACAGACATTTTCTGAGGAATGTAGTAACCCAAGCCTTCTTTTCCCAAATCTATTCCTGTGTTTCTGTTAATGGAACCACCATCCTCCCAATCACCCCATTTGCCTCAAAAGCTCTGAATCATGTTTGTCTTTCCTCCCTTGCCCTTCTATATTAAATGAGTCACCAAAGCCCAACTATTTTACCTTTGAAATACTTCTGACCATTGAATGATGCTCAAATTGTGTCATAGGTTTTAAAGCCGGAGGAGGCTTTAGAGATCATCTAGTCCATTTTATAATTGAGGACACTGAGTCCCACAGAGTGTAAGTGATTCGTCCAAGAGCAGGCAAATGATAAGTAGAAGAGCCAGGATTCAAACTCTATTCCTCTGATTTCAAATCAATTATTCTTTTAAATGTGCCATAGCTATTTCCTAAGTCTTCAATTTCAAAATATATTATCCAGTTTATATTATTGTTACTAAGGGAGGTTTAAAACTTCAGTCATGGTTGACTCCTACTTTCCCTTATCTCCAGTATTTTGTCAGTCATTAAGTTCTGTTAATTGAACATTGGTAATTTGTTCAAGCTAACTTGTTTATTCCAAGATTAAACTAGATGTCCCTCCCCCTTAGCAGCCCAGTCCATGCCTCTATTCAACTAGTCTAGGTTCTCAAACCATACATTTTTAACATAAAATTTATTTATTTTTAGGATTTTTTTAAATCGGTGAAAATCTACCTTCTCCCCCTCCTACTCATCCTACCCATTTGAAAAAGAAAGAAAAACAAAGTACTTGTAAAAAATATTCATGATCAAGCAAAATAAATTTCCACATTGGCCATGGCCAAAAAATATGTGTCTCAGTCTTTCTCTAGAGCCCATCACCTCTTTGTCAAGAGGGAAGTAGCATGTTTCATCCTAAGTCTTTTGGAATTATGCTTTGTCATTGCATAAGAGTACTTAAGTCATTCAAAATTGTTTGTCTTTACAGTCTTGAAGTTATTGTATTGGTTGTTCTCACTTTTTTTCCTCACTTCACTACAGCAGTCTTCTGACTTTACTGAAACCATCACCACCATCTTTAACATTGAAATCATATTCCATAACATTCATATACCATAACTTGTTCAGCCATTCATAATTAATGGGCATGTCTCCTTTTCAATTCTTTAGTTGGCTTCAAAAGGGGGAGAAAATGTGGTTTCCTGATTTTGTTACATGCTAATGATTGCTTTATATCTTCCTTTATATCCTCTTGGTCTTCGAGGACTAATGGTAGTTAGGATAATAATCATGCCTTTTCTCTAGGATTTTAAGCTTTATGAAGCACTTTGCCCACCACAACCTTGTATTATTGTCCTCATTTTATAGATGAGGAAATCAGGGTTTATCAAGAGATTCACACAGTGCCACACCATAAGTATCAGAACCAGAATGTCTTTTCAGTCTAACTCCAGTGCTCTTTCCATTGTACCCTACTTACACTTGAAAGCCCTTTAACACCCCTTATTTTCATCTAGTGAAATGCTTTCCTTCCTCCATTACCATTATCAGATGCCACCAACTCCATGAAACCTTTCCTGATGTCTTCAAGCTGGATGTTCACCTCACCCTTCTTGGTTGGAACCTCTCCTATGCATTTCTTTGGAGCGTTACAGTCCTTGATACAGTGCCTTCTCATCCCTGCTAGACTATAAGTTCCTTGAAGTCTGTCAAGTTTTAATCAATATTGACCAAATCACTTTGGGGCAACTAGGTGGCACAGTGGATAGAGTACTAGCCTGGAGTCAGGAAGACCTGAATTCAAATCTAACCTCAGGCACTTACTAGCTGTGTAACCCTGGGCAAGTCACTTAACCCTCTTTGCCTTAGTTTCCTCATCTGTAAAATGAGCTAGAGAAGGAAATAGTAAACTACTCCAGTATCTTTGCCAAGAAAATTCCAAGAGAGGTTATGGAGAGATGGACATGACTGAAAAAAAACAACTCAACAGCTACAAAAATTCACTTTAATTTGGTCCTCACAACATCCCTCTGAGGTAGACAAAACAGACATCATCTCTATTGAAAAGATGAATGAATTGAGGCATAAAGGGGAATGATTTACCTAATGTCACACAACTAACTGTTACAGAAGGGAAGGGAATAAGCATTTATTAAATGCCTACTATGTGCCAGGCACTGTGCTAAGCGTTATACATATGATACCTCATTTTATACAACCTCAGATCAACTCTGTGAGGTAGGTGCTGTTATTATCTCAATTTTACAGTTGAGGAAACTGAGGCATATAGAGGTTAAGTGACTTGCCCAGGATCACACAGCTAATAAGTATCTGAGACTGGATTTGAATTTAAGTCTTCCTGACTCCAGCCCCCCCCCCATGTATTGCACCATGTAACTGCTTCTAGAACTGGAACCAGAACCTAAGTTGTTCCTAATTTAACGCCCGTTTCCTCATTTAATGGATTTCAGTCCACCAATCATTTGACTCTTTTATTTTCTGTGACTTTTTCAGAAACAAAACTGTTTTAGATATTAATTTATGTCATGAAAGAGTTAATGATCTTCCCCAAAGCATAAGGCTTGAAGTAAGAAGTCTGAGGTTTTATGTGCCCACTCTGACATTTTATTAGCAGTGTAACCTTGGGCAAATTATTTCCCTTCTTCATTCTCAGTTTTCTCCTCTGTAAAACAAGGGGGTTGGGTTACTTCACCTCTAGGTTACCTTCTAATACCAGCATTCTATGATGTAAAAATGATTAATTGACCCCTTTCTCTGTAGGGAAATCAGGACCTGGTGTTCATAGAAGGAAATTTCATTTTTCTCTTATGAAAAGCATAGGAAACTAATGAGTAACCTAACATTTCCAGGTTACTAAGCAAAAAGCATAATTTTACTTAAAGAAATTAATGCCTTCTTGCCCAATTCCTTCAATGGGCTATATAACCTTTCCAACCTTATCTGTCATTACTTTACTAAGTCAACCCTGCTGCTCCCCAGGCAGACTCATTTATCAGCTCACTTCCCCTTGAAAACACTTTTGTTTGCTTGTGTTTATGCAGGCCTCCCTACCTTGAGTGTCTTTTTTCCTTTTCTCTGTCTGCCAACCTTCACCTTTCTCAAGTCCCATTCCCAGTGCTTCCTTCTCTATGATGCCTTTCTTGACCTCACGACCTGCACTGATATTTTTTTCCTTTCTGTAGCTTTCTATAGCACTTACTGACTGCCCCACTTATTTGGGGCTTAGTACATCCTACCTGGTATGGTTATCTTTGAATGCCTCCATGTACACTTTATCTCTCCTATGACATAGAGACGATTTGGAATAGTGTATAGAATACTGGACTAGGAGTCAGAAAGACTTAGGTTTGAATCTTACCTCAGACGTGGACTTTCTGTGCAACTGGACATGTTACTTAACACTCAGTTTCCTCACATGCATACTGAGATAATGTTTGTAAAACACTTGACATACATTAAAGTACTTTATATCAGCAAAGCAGAGAGAGAACCAGATGTGGAGCCAGGAATGCCGAAGTCTGAATCGCACCTCGGACATTTACTAATTGTGTGATTCTGGGCCATTCACTTAAACACTCTCAATGAGTTCTCCCATCTGCATAATATTTTAATTAATAATAGCATCTACCTTATGGATCAAATGAGATACAATTTATAGATGTTACCTTAAATCTTAAAGGTCTAAAGAAATGATAACTAGTATTATTATTAATTAGAATGGGAGCTAAACTTGTCATTTCATTGGTATAGGGAACTCCCAGGTGGAGAAACTGCCTCCACCAATGCAGGCTGGCAACTTCTTGGCAATTTATAATATTAGAGAGTTTCTTTCACCGAGAGGTACTTGCCTGGGGTCACAGAGCTGGTGTCTGTCAGAGAGAGGGTTTGAACCTGTGTCATCCTGGCTTCAAGGCCAGCTGTATCAATGACACTGTGACTGTGAATATTATGACTATATAAGTATCTGTTGTTTCTGTGAGTACATGTGAGTCCAGTACTCTTTACAGTTCTGTGAGAACATGTCTCCTTCCTTTTTTTATACCTCAATTCCCCAAGCTTAGAGCCCAACACCTAGACTCCTCAGCAAATAATTTTGGACTGGTTAATGAATCCCTTTTTCAGCTGTTATAGGATTTTGAGTTGCTGCAGAATTTAATCATCATCTACTTGGCACAATGGGTAGAGGAATGGACCTGGATTTTGGAAGACCTGAGTTTAAATCCTGACTCAGACACTCACAAGCTCTGTGACCCTGGACAAATCACTTAAACTTTATCTGCCTCAGTTTCTCATCTATAGAATGAAGATAATAATAACCCCTACCTCCCAATACTGTTGTAAGGATAAAATAAGGTATTTATAAAACTTCTTGTAAATCTTAAAGTATTATATAATAGAATAATATAAAATGTAATACTATATAACACAATATAATATAATACCACATACAATATAATATAACATAACTTAGTATAAGATAGGATGATAGAATAGAATGTAATATATAATGTAATACCTAGTATGTTAGCTATTATTATTATTATTATTATTATTATTATTATTATTATTATTATTGCTACATCTGATCCCATCATTTATAGATGAGGCCCAGAGAATGGATGTCATTGGACCACATGGCTGGTAATTAGCAGAGGCAGAATTTAAGACTGAATGCTCTGCCTCTCAGTCCAGCACTCTTTACGCAACATCACACTGCTTCTGTTTCAGACCTCTATCTCCCTGCATTTATAATATATCCAAGCAGGGCCCATAGGCTTCTCCTCTGGAATAGCAAAGGAAAAATGATCGAGGGTTCAAGAAATCACTGTCCTGATGCTCAGTCCTAGGGCACTGGTATTTTAATGAATAGGCCAAACTGTATTAAGCACTTTCCATGGACATTGAGATAGGAGTGAACCAATTTTGACCAACATATCTCTACCACCAGCATTTGCTGACAGAGTTCTTTCACACAGTCATTCTGAGCAACCTAATTAACAGGTCAGTTCTGCTTAGGGAGTAATATTTTTCCTGCCACTTTCTGAGGAAGTTTAGAAATGTTCTGTAGCTGGTTGGATTTGCTGAATAATGAATGGACTTAAAATCATAGGCTCTGGGAGCTGGAGGTGACCTCAGAGATTACCTCGTCAAATTCTTCCTAGAAGTTTGAGAGAGTTCTCCATGCGTATCCCTGACAGAGGATAGGCTCTGTTTGAATGACAGGAGACATGAAATATTCTCTATCTGTTACCTTCTGGAGAAAGAGATGGCAGGGAAGTTTAGTGGAGAGTATACTAGATTTTGATTTTAAGTCTGAATACCTGGTTCTCTTACCATCTGTATGACATTGGGCAAGTCACTGCCCCTCTGGGGGGAAGTGCTATCAGGCCCTTTTTTTTCTCTGTCCTTTCTATTAGTCTCTTGTCAGGTTAAACATCTCCATCTCCTTAAACTAATTCTCATAGGGTTTGATCTCCAGTCCCCTTATCATCCCTAGTTACCCCTCTATGGATGCTCTTCAGGTTGTCAATATCGTCCTAAAATGTGATGCCCAGAACTGTGCTCACCATTCAGAGGTGATCTATCCAGGCAGAGGACACTGGGACTCTTTCATTCTAGACACTACATTTCTATTAATAGACACTTTGAGTGGTGTGGCAAAAGTCCATTCTCAGTCTTCATCTCCCCAGAGCTACCCTGGCCATTTCAAAGATGCTGAAGCAGTAGAGTAGGCAATAAAACAAATTAATTTTAGCTCTTTTCAAGGCAGAAAATCAATATTTACCCAGTGAAAAAAATGTCAGAATTAAAAAGGGAAAGAAATGCATTTTCTTGCTTATCAGAGGATAGTAAAAAGAATGAACCATTGGACAATTTCACATTGAAAGTCAAAGCCCTTCACCATTTTTTATTAGAAATAACAGCGCTCAATCTATTTATAGACTTAAAAATTAACTGTCATCTTAATTTGCTGCTTTCATTTTTGTTGCTTTATAAAAGCCTAAGAGAGAAGGCAACTCTTCAATTACATTTGTTCGAGTACCCCAAAGTAGCTATGTAGAAAAGCAGTCTCAAAGGAGAAAAGAATCAATACCAACCTGATTCCTGACAGAAAATCAGCATTTCCAGAGGGTGGATGGAACTTTGCCAAAATACTAACCCTCTGGATGGGCAGCCTCACTGTCTGCTCTCGCTTGTCGGGCAGAGGGAGTCATGCACGCTCAACCAAACCCCAGAGTCCCCTTGCTTAGGGAAGTTTACAAACAGCTGTGGCTGTCAGAGACACCCAACTCCCTTTCGTGTTTTGTCTTCTTTCCCCTTTGGCAGGAATGCTGTAGAAAGAATTACAGTTTAGAATCATTTCAGCCCAAATGACCCAGAATCAGTGAATCTTAGAACTGGTTAGTACCTCAAAGACCATCAAGTCCAAAACATACTTGAATAAGAATCTAGCCCTTGCTTGAAGACCTCTAGTGAGAGGAACTCACTATCACCTAAGACTTCTCATTCCACTTTGAGATAGTTCAAATCTTTAGGAAGTTTTTCCTTATATCGAGCCTAATTTTGGTTCTTTTTAACTTCTCCCCATTGCTTCTAGGCCTGACCCCTGGGACCAAGCAGAACAAGGCTAATTCAACCTTTCAAATACTTGAAGATAGCTTTCGTGTCCTAAGTCTTCTCTTTTCCAAGCTATAGTCATCTCCATTTCCCTCAACTGACCCTTACATGGCATGATCTTGAGTTGTGCATAATCCTTGCAGTCTATCGTGGACGTGCTCCAGGTTACCAATTCCTAAAATATGAGCCCTAGAATGGAACACAGTACTCCAGACGTGATTTGATTTAGGCAGAGTAGTGAGACCATCACCTTTCTGATCTCAAACATTATGACTCTTTTAAGGCAACCTAATAGCTCATAAGCTTTTTTGCTATCATATTGTATTGTTGACTTATGTATATTAGCTTGGAACCCACTGAAACCTCCAGATATCTTTTTGACATAAGTTGCTACCTTTCTCCCTTCCTTTATCTTATACTTGTGCAGTTGTTTGCTTGGTTGTTGATTTTTATTTTTTTTTATTTTTGTAAAACCCACATTCTCCAGTTATTCTTCTTTTTTGAGAGTCATCCTGGACTACAAAAAAATAAAAATAAGCTTGCTAAGAACCACTACTAAGAATTACTAAGGTTTATCCTCAGTAGATGAGCCCCTAGGTAATGGAGGCTCTGGCTGTGGCAACTCATGAAACAAATAAAAACGTAAAATTGAGGGGCAGCTAGGTGGCACAGTGGATAGAGCACTGGCCCTGAAGTCAGGAGGACCTGAGTTCAAATCCGGCCTCAGACCAAACACTTGACACACTTAGTAGCTGTGTGACCCTGGGCAAGTCAGTTAACCCCAATTGCCTAAAAAAGAAAACAAAACAAAATGTAAAATTGGTGCTTGTGTCTATGGTATCTCCTTTACATTCTGCACGGATGCTGATATTGTAGAAAAGGAAGCAAGAATGTTAAGCCTTACTAGGTGATACTGAAATGAGTTCAAGCATTTTAAAAAATCTCTCATTCAGTGAACTTATGGATAGTAAAATAGTGGTAGGCAATGAGCTGCACCCAGAGTTGAACAAGAAGAGAATGTGTAGGATTGCCTTCAGGAAATTGTGAAGCTCCTTAATGATTCTAAGCTTCCCATGAAAGCAGAGGCTCATATTACTAATACCAACATTCTAATAGTATTGCCATGTGGTATTAAACATGAAATAGAACAGTCTCTTCAAAGAAATTCAAATGAGAATCAAACAGAAGGAAATGGAAAGGTACATGGTAAGTGTGAGTGGACTGTAATATATAACTGATGAGGAACCCTGAAGAACAGCAATGAAATACAGCATCAAGGAATCATGTACAGGAAAATGATGATGATGATGATGATGGTGGTGGGGGTGGTGGTGATGATGGTGGTGATGATGATGATGGTGGTGATGATAGTGGTGATGATGATGATGATGATGATGATGATGATAACAGTAATAAAGATGGGCTGCTCATGTGGTAAGGACAAGAAGAAGCAAAGAAGGTCTCCAGCACATTGGGTGGATTCCTGCAGCCAGTTTATGGGAGGACATGGATAGAATGTAATTTGCATCCTTGGAGAGAACTTCCAAATCAATGAGATCAGAAATCCATTTGAGTATATAGTAGCTTGACAGCATCAATAAAGTTGTTATGCGTTATGCCTAACTGAAGGACCAAATGGTAGAACAGAGTAACCTGGACTTTTAGGGAAAGGGAATGGTTCCTTTAAAAAAAACCAATTTTTTAAAGCTTATTTTCATTCCAAATTTTTTAAAAACCCACCAAATTAAATATACCCTGGTCTTTCATAGAACAGCAGAATCTCAGCAATCAGGAGTTATCACAGGAATGTGAAGCAATTCAAGGGAGATGGTTCTTGAGCTGGTAAGTTGGAAAGTTCCCAAGGGTCAGAGAAATTGGCAGCTGTCACACAGCCTTTGGAATATACTACAATATTTAAAAGAACGGTGGTGTTGTGGTGTTAGGACCACCCACTCTAGAGAAAGGGCACCATACTGCCACGTTGAGCGATAGGAGTTTGTAACCCAGGGTCTATAGATTGATTTCAGGTGATGCATGAACTTGAATTGGAAAAAAAAATGCATCATTATTTCAACGTAATTGGTTTCTTTTGTAATTTTATGTATTCTATTTTATGTAACTAAAACATTATTCTTATTAGTACATGGGCAAGTTACCTCCTGTCCACAGGGCAAGTAACCCCAGGCAAGTCCCATAGCCTTTGTTTGGTTTTGTTTTGCCTGTAAAATGGGGATAATAATAGCACCTACCTCCCAAGGTTGCTGTGAGGATCAAATAAGATAATTGAAAAGCACTTAACATAGTGCTTGATACATTGTAAGTGCTATATAAATGTTAGCTTTTTTTATTATTGTTGTTATTAAAGACTACTACCTTAGTATATGGTTTCCTAGGTTACTATGCCAAAAGCAGTTAGTCAATCAATTAATCATCACCTGTTGGCCAACCTGTTGGTAAGGAACTTCTTCAAGTTTAGCTAATTTGGTTTTCAGACAATTAGTACATCACCCTGCATTTGAAGCCTTCCCAGCTTGATAGAACCTGCCAGCCATTTTGCTTTGCTCACCTGGACTTTGAGGACTCACAGTTAACTCTTGGCCACAGTGAAATATGAGGAGAGGTCTAGTGGAGAAGTCACAGTATAATGTGGGTAAAACCTGGTCTGAGGCTTCCAGAATATGGCACACAGTGATGAATTATGCAAGGTGTTGGTGCCTGTCAGGGACAGGAGATGGGGAGATGTGAAGAACAGATGAGTTGGAGAAAGAGCAAAGGTGATCTGCCCTGTTGTTCAAACCCAGCTCTTCTGACTCCAAATCCAACACTCTTTCCACTGCCAAATACTGCTGCCATTTGCATAATTAATGATGATGATGATGATGATGATTGGGGCTGACATACATTATCTCATTTGATCCTCCCAACAGCCCCATGAGAGGTAATGCATGTCTAATTATCCCCATCATACAGATGAAGTCTAGATTTTATCTCAGAATCTTTTTAAAAAATACAGTTTGTTGTTGAAGTGTTTTGAAAAACGTTTACAATTGTCTGTCATCCCGCATATAGACTAATTTAAGAACACTTGTCAAATGGAGAATATACTCTGTTTTAACAAAAGGAATTTTGAAAGAAACTAAAAAAAGGTAGTATCTCTGGAAACACCATGTTGCTCTTTTATGAGTATTTTAACGAACAGTAATAAATCTCTGAATAGAAGTTTTGTTTTCTTTTATAAGTAAAATATGTAATTGCATTCCCTCATTAAAGGATCTGTCTTTAACTGTGGTGAGGTAGTCCTCCAGTCTGCCTGCCATATTTGCTTCCTTCATGACCCATTTTTATTGGGGGAGGGTAGATTGGGTCTCCCAATCTATTCCAGGCTGGAAGTGCAGCACCTATTCATGGAGCCAACCCACTACTGGTCAGCAAGGGATTTTTGACTTGTTTCATTTTCAACCTGGCCTGGCTTGCTTCTCCTAAGACACTGCTCCCAGGGACTCACCACTTTGGTACTAAAGAGTGTAGACAGCTAGTTGTCTTAGCACACTGAATTTCAGAACTTCCAAATTCAAGTGGTCCACTAGTCTCAGCCTCAGTAGCAAGGATTACAGCTATAAGATCCCATACCCACACGTTTATTAAACACCTTCTGGGTACAGAGCACTGGGCTAAGCACTAGGAAAGATACAAAGTTCAGATTAAGCTAAAGTAACCACCTTAGTGGAATTCCTGGTCTAGTAGGAAGACATGCTATAAACAAATAATTTTAATGCACAGTATTATAAGATAAATTCATTAGAGACATGTGAGGTCTTAACCAGGGAGTTGGAAACCTTTCAAAAGTAACTTGGAAGAGTTCTGACTCTTTGGGGAAAACAATGGATCATAGACTTCCAATTCTTCCTGGTTGGGAAAGACAAGATATTGATTTTTGGGAGCCAAAACAGATCAAAGGAGAAAAACAAATAGAAGCAGAAAATGTGCAAAGGGAATGATTAGGGGGTAGAAGGTGTGTGATCTGCATCATACATTTCAAATGTTGTTATTCCCTTATCTGATCCATCCTTATAAGGGTGGGGTGTGTGTGTGTTGTATATGTGTGTGTGTGTGTGTGTGTGTGTGTGTAAAATACATTAATTCCTCAGGAAATATTAGTGATTCTAATTAACATGAACAGTTTAGTATAGATGTAAATGGATTCTGATCATTTAGTATGAATGGGTTCTGATAGCTCAGTTGTAAAGGAATTAGTGATATATAGTGTGCTGCCCTTCCCAGAGAGCATTTTGTGATTAAGGAGGACTTTTAGTTCACCAATCAAAAGGACTCTTACTTGAGATGAAGGCTTTGAAGGAGTGAGCATCAAGACAGACACTCATCTTGTCTCCTTTGTCTTCTAATTATACCATCTCACCAAGCCCTTGATTCTAGGCACTGTGAACTGGATAAGACATCAGATCACTTTAGCATTGCCTTGCTGGTCAATAAAGAGTGTTGGTGGGTCCTCTGAGTATGTCCGACAGAAGGAATTAAAACAGGTCTCATTATCAGGATTTGGTTCATTAGAGCTGGAATTTGATTCATTTCAGTAAACAGTGCCTACTACAAACAAGGCTTTAAGCATGGCATTGGAGATACAAAGACAAAAACAAAGTAGTGACAGCCTTCAAAGAGCTTACATTCTACTGGGTGAGCAGAAAAGGGAGGAATACAACATGCACAAGTTAATATAAAGCAAATGTAGTTGGGTTATTTTTCGTTGTGTTCAACTCTACATGACCCCATTTGGGGTTTTCTTGGCAGAAATATTGGAGTGGTTTGCAATTTCCTTCTCCGGCCCATTTTACAGATGAGGAAACTGAGGCAAACAGGGTCAGATGACTTGCCCAGGATCACATAGCTAGTAAGTGTCTCAGGCCATAGTTGGATTCAGGTCTTTTTGACTCCAGGCCTAGCACTCTATCCACTGCACCACCTAGCTGCCATAAAGCAAACATAAAGGTACAATAAGGCACATTAAGAACTGGGGTTCTTAACTTGATCTATATAGACTTCAGAGTAGTCTGTGATTTTGGATGGGAAAAATGTATCCTAGCTTTCGCCAACTTTTGGTTTACTTTGTAATCCAATGTATCTTATTTTATACAATTAATAGCTGTTAGGTGGAACAGTGGATGCACCACTGGTCTTAGAATCAGAAAGACCTGAATTTAAATCCAGACTTAGACATGTACTATCTGCAGGACCCTGGGCAAATAATCTAACTTCTATCTGCTTTGCTTTCCACATCTGTAAAATGGGGATTATAATAACAGTACCTGTCTCTCAGGGTTGTGATAGAGATAAAATGAGATGATATTTGTAAAGTGCTTTTCAAACGTTAAGCACTATTTAAACGCTGGCTGTTATAAATGTTGGCTATTAAAAGTATTCTGAGAAGGGGTACAAAAGCTTCCCCAGATTGCCAAAAGGATGCATGACACACACACATACAAAGCTTGTGAATCTATGCGTTGAAGATCATCTCAACCTCTGTTTTTTGGGGGGAGGGGGAAATGTGATTTCACTGCACAAGGAAGTTCCAATGAGGAAACACCCTTTACCAGTGCAGATCCCCGCCTGCTCTGCAACTTATAGCCTTAGTTGCCTTGAATGCTATAAAGTTAAGTGACTCACCTAGGATCACCTAGCTCATCTGTGTCAGAAGTAGGACTTGAAGTCTAAGCCAGATCTCTATCCATCCTCCAACCAGGCAGCATGGCCACTCCTACAGAGAGGGGTCAAGGACTTGGGAGCTCTCATTTTGTAAATAAGAAAATAAGAAACCAGAGAGAGAAAATGGCATGCCCACAATTCCACCCTCTATCACCCCACATGGCCCCCTTTTACTGTTCCAAGGAAGTGTAATCCCGCAGGATCGATTCTGCTCATTTATATTTTTGTTTTTTAGGAGCTATATAGCAGTAGCATCCAAACCTTTGAAAAACTCATGGAAGAAACATTTCTTCATACCCTCTTGGGGGTGACTGGCCTTTCCTTGGGAGAATGCGAGCACTTGAAGCAAGACGTTCAACACAGTGGAGCCCTTGACTTGGAGAAGTCAGACCAATTCCGAGAAAAGCAATGGACACTTTTTCAAGAACTACTTGACAAAGAAAAACAGGTATTACACTTGATCACAGCAGGCGAATCAACATCACTCTGAAAACTTGACATCTCAAGATTGTATTAATAGAAAACAGGATTTGAACATATTATATATAACATATAATGCAGTATAATACAATATAATATATAATGTAACATATAATATAATACAATATATACATGTTTACATATATTTATATTTTACATATTTCATTTACGTACATATATTTACAATATACACATGCATTCACATGTGTTCATGCATGTATATTTGTATGCCTGCACATGAATCCATATATGCAGGTACATATGCACATATACGTATGCATGCTATATATGTGTATATATACACACATATGTACATGCATTCATATTGTATGTGTATACGTCGTATGTGTTATATATAGGTGTTATGAGGTGGGAGAAGAGAGGGGAAGGGAGAGATGGAAAGAGAGAGAGAGAGAGCGTGCTAGGTCTCAGTTAGTATTAATAATGAATCCCATGAAATAATCACATTATTTGAAAGTTGTACTGTATATTTCCATTAAGCTGGAACCAATGAACATATTTTACATAATTATAATTTCAAATTTGAATTAACTTGCAAATTTAAATAAATGAGACCATTTTACAGAATTCATTATTCACACTAGTTGGGACCTAACTATAGATAGATAGATAGATAGATAGATAGATAGATAGATAGATAGATAGAT